>NC_071577.1:35179140-35491953 GCF_024509145.1 Vidua macroura
GCCAAGTCACGTGTAAAACATGAAGGCATAAGCTTTAATTTAATATTTTTCCCCCAATCCATTTTTTCCCCAGTGTACGATTTCCTACCCAAAAAATTGCACAATAGGGAAAAAAATGAATAAGAAAATACCGGATGTTTTGGTGGAATATGCAGAACTGAACAAAATAGGCAATTTCATGTGTAACTCATAAATCCATGGGTAAATTATTGTGCAACAATCAGTAAATATCCAATTGTCTGTTATGCATATTTGGCAGGAATAAAAATAGGAATTTACTGGAATGGCAATGCTGCTTTATTTTAGTCCTTTTTAAAAGTTATGTATTTTATACATATGTATTTTATATTTAGTGCCCCATGCTAAAAAAGTTTGGTTTCTAATGTAATGCAGAAGAGCTCAGTCCTACAAAATGTTATGTTAGAAGGAATATGGGGGTTTTGACCATGCACAGAGACAATTATATCAAGTCCTGTCAAGAAACTCAAGAATTTGGGGAATATTAATATTGAAATGTACTCCTGTGAGCAGCATAACTAAGGATTTTGTTTATCAGCTGGGAAGCAGGAGGCTGTTTCAAGAGGCAACATCACAGAATCTTACAACCAAAAAGGGTAAAAAAGTTCAAAACAACTTATCTTTCGGACAGAACTGAACTGAGGTGTGGTTTTTCCTCTAAATGTGCCTTAGCAGCTTGATCTTCATTCAGTGAAGAATCTGGATTCTTTTGAGAGTCTGTTCACAGGCTCTCTGAGCCAACTGAATTGTGTTCAGATGCTGGGCATATCTCCATTTATAAATAATGATGTTTGGGGCTTTCATAAAATTCAGAACTTCATGCTTGTTCTTCTCTCTATGAAAGTTACTTTTAAAGACATTTTAAAAGCAACTTGGTATTGAAATGAGGAAAAGACTGCATTTGGCTTCATTATCAAATTTATGAGTGTAAGCCACAAAGCAACATTTGCTCTTCTTTGCTTTCTGGTACAAAAAGAAGTTTCCACACTCTCTGAAGTCTGTAGAAGGGAAGCCCCTTTGTGTTTCAGTGCTGTTTGGAGAGCAGAAGGAAGTAGAGAAGGACAAATCTGGCATACCATTTAAAACCACAGGGTTTAATTTTTTTTTTTTTTTTTTTTTTTGAAAGGAGATGAATGCTTTTTTGCAAAGAACTTTCAAGAAGTTTTCTCATCCTTTAGCAATATCTGAAAAGAATCCATTAATTTTACAAAGAAATATTAAAACAAAACAAAACAAACAACTTTCCCAAAAGAAACTATTATAAAAAATGTTACTACATCCAGTTGTGGCTGTCAGGTTTGTGACTTACAGAGCAGATCAAACAGTACCCCTGGTTTACCATCTCACTTGTGACCTTCAGTGACCCAGCAGTGGCAGTGAAGGGAAAGTAAAGGACACAGCACATGGTTACACAGCCATCATGGTTGTGGAGTTCTGGCAAATATGAGCAAAGAAAAACTAAGTACACAGTCAGAAGATTTGTTGGGGTGCATATGGGTTTTTTTTTACAAGAAACTGGTGATACTACATAAGAAAATACTGGGGAGGAATAAAACAAAGATGGTCAGGGATTTGCAGCTAATCATTATGCAGAAAAATTATTGTCATGCAGTGCTGCAACCAGCTTCCAGGAAGTTTTCTGCCATTATGAATTAAAGAAATATCCACAGGAAGATAAGATACCTGCTTTGAAGTCCTTACTCTCTATTTCAAGGCAGTGAATAACAGTAAATAGCACAAACACAGAAACTGATGGAAAGGAACATGACAATACAAAGCAAATTCTTTTTAATAATTCTTTTTTTAACACTAATAACATATAAGGACTTCTTGAAATAAAATGTGTGGGAAACTATTGAGTAAACATGTGCCTGTCTTGTGAAAGTTAGAAAACTGAAATGTTTTCACATTTTGCATGAAAATCTTTCCAGTGTTTATTTATTTGTTTTAATGGAAGAAGAAAGAGAAGTTCAACCCAGCAGCTGCTCAGCTTAGGCAAAATTTGGAAGTCCCAGGTTCAAGCCTCTGCTAAAACTAGTGTTTGTTTATACAAAGTATAAACAAAGTATAAACAGAGAAGACTTGGTGGTTACAGTAGCTTGGTGGTTTTTATCTGTGGTGAAAGATAGAAGATCAAAACTCACACTGAATCAGGAAAAACAGAGACTTGGCTGTGACTCACCCCCAGGCTGCAGGCTCTGTGCTGCAGCCACTGGCAGGAACACTTCACCCCTCCAGTGTCACCCTCCTCTGTCAGGAGAAACTGCATCTTTGCTGAAACCTTCCTGCAAAATTAGCATATATTTCACAGTGAAGAGGGCTGGCTTCAAAACACTGATCTTTTCAAGTGAACACCCATTCTGTTGAAACACTACTAAATAATTTCAGGGCTGTATCATCACCTTGTAGGAAATCAGTTGTTTGTTGTGACTTAACAGTTTTATTCTTTTATTTTTTTTTTTTTCGGAAAGGAAGTCCAGGAAAATATAAAAATAATTTAAGTTGGAAAAGTCACTCTAAATTGAGTAATATCTTAATGCCCTGGAACTTTAAATTCCAAAAAGTAATTCGAATTCTGAAGCCCCTCTATTATTAAAAGACAAAAAACTTTCCTGCTGAAATTTTTCACTCTTTTAAAACTGCCCATATAATAGTGATTTATATCAGCTAGATCTGCCTTTGCATTTACTTAATGCAAAGTCACCCATACATCTTGGCAACACATTTGCAGTGTTGTCTGCTGGCTCTGTTAAAAGCAAATAGGGTTGAATGAAATAAGACGCTACAGATTTATCTTGATTCCTCCAGAAAGTGCTCACATTTGGACAACAGACAGGAAAAGAAAACAGAAAGCATGTAATACTTGCCCTCTCTTGGGTTGCTTGCAATGGATTTCTCTAGAATATGTTAATAAAATAATTACACTGATTAAGAAAATAGATTAAATTAATATTCCTGTCTTGAATGTCTTTCAAAAATGTTATTTTAGTGCCATAATCCTCTTGTGGATCTTGAAAACTTATTGCAGCAATGTGCTTACACACATGTATATAAATGGCTCCTTTCAGCAGAAATATCTCTGAGATTTATGATGAAACTGTAATTAGGATATAAAATTTCACCATTGAAAAGTGACTACCTATTGGGTGGAGAATGGCTTCCACTCACAACAAATTATTTTGCAAATAATTTCAATTAATATTTACATATGCAAGTACTTCCCTTAAATCTGTGGGAGTAATACTACAACCAATCTATTTACCCTGAGAGGGGACCCAGAGTTAACATCTCACCTCATATCACAAAACAAGGGTGAAGAAATCTCATCTACAACCTCGAATAAATTGTATTTCACATAAAAGCACAGGAAATACCATGTTTAATACTACAGCAGACAGAATTTGTATTTTGAGGGGTTTATCTAAGGTGAAATTCCCAACAGCCTGAAACTTGATCACACTGTATTGCCTGCCCAGACTAGAGTACTTAAAATCTCCACATACTAATCCTTTTATAGCTATATGTTAATAAGCTTTCTTAATCTTTCTAGGAGCAATAAGTAAAAATATTTTCACACTAAATTACCCTTCCCCACACTGAAATGTGTGCATTGAGAGCTTTTTCATAATGAGAAGTGATGGGCAGTCTAAATAGAGGAGTCAGTAGTGCTGGCTGTGTGTACAATTAAAAACAACTACAACAGCCATTGTGCTTTCTTCAGGTGTCTTTAGACATATAGTTTCCCAGGCTGTAATTTGGAAATTAAATACATTTAGTATTGGGTTTTATTAAGGAAAATAAACTAGCATAGCCTCTTTCTGTGAAAATTTTTTGAAAAGTATAAATACTAACAAGGTTCTGCCAGAAAATGGTGTATATTTTAAGAGTATATGCCTGTGAGTCCTCCTGCCTGGTCTGAGGAAGCATGACCCAGGGCATTCACTCTGGGCCCAGGAAAGTTTTGTCCTTCCTCTGGTCTCTGCCAAAATCTTTCTTCTGGAAGTGTGCTTAATCACTTCACCCTGTCTTGTTTTTCTCTACCATTTCTGCCATAACTAGATAACAAACTCTGTGTTTGGTAAAACATTTGGCATGAAGGGTCACTTATCTCAATTGACCCACTAAGTGCTGCCAAAATGCAAATCACATCGATGTCACTGATGTGACAGAATTTCACCTTAGTGTTACACAACAGACCAACACTACATGGGGCACTTTAATTCAGCACTGAGAGGGTGCAAAAATGGGAATCTGAGGGGGCATAGCAGGAAAAAGGACTAAGCAGTGGATGAAAAGTACAGGAAAATAAGTTAATCTTCTGCTAGTGGAGACTCCAGGTCTGGAAGGTGGCAGTTGCTCTGCTTGGCCACCATTTACACACCCTGCTGTGGCATGTGCCCACACCCTCCAATATCTGAGGGTGAGCAAAGGAACTTTTCAGCCCAAGGGATGCATGAGCTGTAATCTCACCTTTTCACTGCTGGCAAATATGCATGTTTTCCACAACTTCTGTTAATGATTCATCTTTGCAGACTTTCTCTAGACTGGGATTTAAGGGAGGTGATGATTACTAGATACAAAGATTCACTCACTGATTTTCTTATGTGCCAAGTTACTCTGTTTAAATCCTAAGATTCTCATTGCAAATCTTCAGTCACAACTAGGAATGCAACCTGATTTTCACAGAGTGACTGAATTCTGCCCTGTGAAAGAATGGTCACCTTTCACTTCCCAGTTTCAACAGTGTCTCCAACCACTCAACTGCTCAGGTCACAAGACCAAACATTCTGATACTCTGTGTTCTGCTTGTGTTTCTCACAAATGACAAATGTTTACTGTGTTTTCTTCTAAATAGTGGTCAACATGAAAGCAGCGTGGTCCCCCTGCAAGAATCCTGCTCACTAAATGGAGTAAGCACTGGCTGTGGATGTAAAGCTATTTCCTAAAAGGGCTGGTGTGCAAAAGACTCCAAATAAACAAAAACCGCTGAGACATCTGAAAATAGAGAGCAGTGCTGAACAGGTTCATGAAATAGCTCTGAGAGAACTAGTACTACCAAAGGCACCATGGCCCTGTCAGTGCAGTTTTTCTCTGCAGGATGAATTATCCAGGGCTCTGAGCCTCACTAATGCAGTTGTATCGATTTTGAGACCTTGCTAGCCTGGGTATCCTTACACAGCACAATGTGTGTGTGTGTATTCTTAGTGCTCATTCTCAAGAGAAGCCATTAAGGTGTCACTGGGTCTTAATCGTCTCCATGGAGGATGTTTTCTTTAAAGCCCTGTTTGTTTGAAAAACAAAGCAAAACATATTGCTTAAGTTTTATTTTCAGACCTCCACGGGGAATTTTGCAGTACTGTGCATGTAATTTACAAATTATCACACCATTTATTTTTAGAAGCAACTACTTCCGTGATGTAGAGAAATTCACCTGGTTCTAGAGGAAACAGATCTGACCAACAAGGTTCAGAACTGCTGGGTGGTGAACATTTGTGGAGGGAGCAGAAGAGTCCTGGTCAGGGGCTGTGGGCTGAAGATATTGAAGCCCATGTCTGTGCCAGCCTGGAGCAGATCTGTGGGCAGGGTGAGAAGCTGAGAGCCCAACACCAGCCCTGTACGTGGGGGAGCAGTCACTGAGGACTGGCTCTTCTCCAGCTCCATTACTGGGGAGCAGATGGAGCTTGTGAGTGTCAATTTCAGGTCAATTTCAAGTCAACATCTGAAAAACAAAACAAAATAAAAATTAAGTAAATAAGGAGTCCTCAGAGGAGCCCTGCTGACCCTTTTGAGCAGAGGTCCAGAGGAGGGCAATGAGGATAATTGGGGAACTGGAACATTTCTCTTATGAGGAAAGGCTGAGGGAGCAGGGCCTGTTAAGCCTTGAGAAGAGAGAGCTGAGAGGGAACCTCATTAATGTGTATAAATACCTAAAGGGGGTGCCAAGAATATGATACCAGGGTCTTGGTGGTGCCAAGCAAGAGAACCATAGAATGGTTTGGGTTAGAAGGCGACATAGATGATCATCTTGTTCCACCCCTTGTCATGCTCAGGGACACCTTCCCCTATCCCAGGTGGCTCCAAGCCCTGTCCAACCTGGCCTTGGACACCTGCAGGGATGGGGCAGCCACAGCTTCTCTGGGCAACCTGTGCCAGGACCTCACCACCTTCAAATTCTGGTTTTTTTTCCCCTAATATGTGATCTAAACCTGCTCTTTCCATCTGAAACCATTCCCGCTTGTCTAGTCACTACGTGCTCTTGCAAACAGCCTTGCCTCATCTTCCCTGTAAGTTCCCGTCAAGTACTGCAAGGCCACAATTAGGTCACCCCAAAGCTTCTCTTTTCCAGGCTGAAGAACCCCGTTGTCCCAGCCCCTCAGGAGAGATGCTCCATCCTTCTGGACAGGGAGGAGAACACGAGGCCACGGGAAGGCACAGGAAATTCTACCGGAGCACGGGGAAGAGCTCCGTTCAGGAACACACTGCCCGGAGAGGCTGCGGAGTCTCCCTCAGAGGAGATAGTCCAGAACCATCGCGACGCAGATCCTGCGCCATGTGCTCTGGGATGGCTCTGTGAGCCCCGAAGAGCCGCTGTGGGCCCCGGCAGACCAGGAGCGTTCATCCTCAGCGCTCGGCTCGGCTCGGCTCGGCTCGGCCCGGCCCGGCCCGGCTCGGCTCGGCCCGGCTCGGCTCGGCTCCCGCCCCGCCCCGCGCGCGTTCCCGGATGGAAGCGGCGCGTCCCGCGGCCGCGTGACCGCTCCCTCCCGGAAGTGCGGCGGGAGCGGGAGCGGGGCCGTGCGGGAGCCGGGAGGTGCCGAGCGCGGGGCGGGCACGGCCGGGAGCAGCGGGACTCGGCGCGGGCAGCGATGCGGCTCCGCCGCCGCCCGGGCTCGCCGCCTTCGCCTCCCGCCGGGCGCCGGTGACCGTCACAGCGTCCCCGCCCCGGCGGAATGAGCCCCGCCGCGCCGCCCCGCCAGCGCTGCGATCCGGTACGTGCCGGGCCGGGGGTGCGGGTGCGGGGGGAAAAGCCTTTGTTGTGGCCTCGGGCCCGGGGCAGCGCCGGGCCGTGCTGCGGGAGGGCCGGGCCGGGCCGCGGTGCGCCGGGGCGGGCGGTGTCGGCTCTCCGCGGTCCGGGGATCCAGCGATCCAGGGATCCCAGCGATCCAGCGATGCCCGCCTCGGGCTCCTGAGGGCCCTGGGTGAGCGCTGCCCGCCGCTCGGCCGCGGAGAGCCCCGCGGAGCAGCGCGGTGTTTTCCGCCCCTGCCCTCATTGCCCCCCCCCCCCAAGTGCGGTTTGGTTTGGGAAGTTCAGGCCGTGTGAGAGAGCAAAAGAAGGCGGGTGGGGGTTTGATTTGGGAGGTTGTTCGCCGTCTTTGGGCTGCGGCAAAGTTTGTGGCATGGTTCCGTGGACGGTGTGTGAGGAAAGCTCCCCTCGGTTCACCGGCTGCGCGCACCATCTTAGTCGTGGTCAGGAAGTGGAGTTGACTCAGGCTGGTTTCACCTGATGATGTCGTCTGCTGAAATTCCCGGGAGTCCGGGCAAAATTTGCATCACACTGAGGCTGTTCGAGGGCAGAAGTAGGTGAGAAAGACCGTAAAGAATGGGAAACGGCAAAACAAAGGAAACTGTATGAGCGTTACCGATGAGGTCTCGGTATTTTTTTAACTGTAGTATACCGAAATTAGCAATCCATTTTAAAACGTAGCTTTGCTTTGTGACTGTATTCTTAATTTCTTTTCTAAATAGATGTTAAGAGTAATAAAAATAGTATTTGAACAAAAAGGATTGTCTCGAACCTCCTGCCAGGAAGAACAATCTGTGACAGAGTCAAGCAGGGTCCTTCCTTATTCTTATCAGTTCTGCAGAATGCATTATTTTGATAGATATCCCATATGGTTACAGGAGTTTTTACCACAGTGGTTCTGAGCTAAACCATTTGTACGACTGCCAAAACATTTTGTTTTAACCATAAGAAAAAAAGGTTAACAAAAAATGTCTCCTTTTTTGTTTTTTACTAGAAGTTGTATTATTTCTGGAAATAAATATCCCTTTTTAGAGGGGTACTTAGCAGTTACTGTCACTTCTGAAAGTATTTTACCTGGCTTCTCTCTGGGCCTTCTGGGATGTGTGGCCAGGACAACCATAAATGTTTGTGAAGGATTTCCAGTGTGTGTCTATTGCCTGGTTATTTCTCCCTCACTCTGTAAGGAGATATTTACTCAGGAAAGGAAAATTATTTTTAAACAATATGCCTTTTGTGTATAAAGCTGCAAACTTGTCAGGCTTTTTGGTACATCAGCAGAAACTGGGTTTAACTCTCATCTGGAAATCTGAGATTTTAAATATCCAGAAATATCCTTGGTGTTATATTCCCTTGAAACAGCTTTCTGCCAAACTTTTAACTTTGGTACTTTGCAGCCTGCTTTTAAACTGTCAGTGAAAATAAAAAATTACATTCTGTACTTGCATAGGCGGCGCAAGTTACTTGTTGCTATTAAAAAGTTGTATATGCTATAGACAAATATAAAATGGATTTGAAAAGCTACCAAGTTTTCTTTCTGGCCCTAATCACTGATTTCAACCATCAGTGCATGCTGTTAACAGTTTTGCATGTTCAGTTGAAATCTCATAAAACTACTTTTTTTTTCCTCCTTTTTTTTTTCTATAGTTGTGTTTCTCTGTTGTTTTTTGTGCCTTTGAAAGCAATTAAACATAAAGATACAGGAGAGAAGAATAAAACCAATTGTTATTATCAGCATAAGAGTGGAGAAGAAATAGTTGAGGACAGCAACAGGAAACAGTTGACTTGTACTTCAATCTCATTAATTTCTTGCTTCATTCATTCTTCCCAGGTTTTCTATCTGCATTGGCAGACAGTCTGCATTGTTTTTCCAGCCTTTCATATACAATCTCTTCACGTCTGTTCACTTTTTTTCTCTTTGCATCCCATGCCGTTGTTGAGATGGTGGTAATTAGAAATTTGTCCTGTTGAAAGTTTCCAGGCTCTTTGGTATGCCCAGGCGTAGGCTTCTGTGTGTCTTGCCTTACAAAACCACCTCAGCCTGCTTTTTTCTTTTTTGTTATATTTTCATGTTGATGACAAGTGGATATTTTTAGTGGTTTTTTTTTCTCACAGTTTTTGTGACAGGTTCATATGCTCCTTATGGGCATTTCTGTCTCCTTGTCAAAAGCAGTCTGCTTCCTGTGTATTTAGCAAAACCTGGTTGAGATTAAGGAAGTCTTAAGTGAGATTGTTACACTTCCCAGAAGCAGCAGCCTGATACCTGTAGTCATAAAATCCTGGGATCTTCAAAATACTGTGCTCCAAATCAAAGCATGAAGACTGTGTGTTTTGTCCTGTATGTCCTGGGCCCTGCATTTTTGGGATGAAACAGAAGGCACTTGCCTCAGTGCTTGACTAATGGTCTTGCCTGTGGCCTCCAAGAGCCTCTTGTACCTTGGCACTGGCACAGGGTGCCCAGAGAAGCTGTGGCTGCCCCATGCCTGGCAGTGTCCAAGGCCAGGTTGGACAAGGCTTGGTGCAACGTGGGATAGTGGAAGGTGTCCCTGCCCATGGCAGGGGGGTTGGAACAAAATGATCTTCAAGTTTCCTTCAAACCCAAACCATTCCACGATTCCCTTTCCCCTCCACAAAATACGTACATAATCACAGGAGTCCTTCCTTCCTTTGATTTCTTGAGAAAATTTCCAGTTCATGTTCCTGTGACGTTCTGTTGCTTCTTGTCCCAGTCATATCAAAAGGCTTCCTACTGGAATTGGCCCTTCACATGGAAGTAGGAAATCTCTCAGTCAGCTTGTGCTCGGTATTTAGTGGAGATTTGTTGCAGCTCTGTGAGAGGTGGAGGTGTTTTAGTGGTGGTAATTTAGATGTAGTTCTTAACCGAGAGAAGATAGTAGCTTGCCTTAGTTCAGTAGATTTCTTAAGAAGTGTGTGTAACTGTGTTACAGAGTAGTGTTTTGCATAAATGTGGGGTTTTGGTAATGTTTAAGCTATTCAACTTGTGTGGTGGAATTTTGGCAGGAGTGTATGTTCAGTATTGGAAAGAGCTTAACCTAAAAACCCTCAGCTAGAAACCTCAACTCTGTTGGTTCCATTTTATCCAAATTTAATAGCTTTCCAATGTGTTTTTTGGTAGCCTGGTTTAAAATTATTCTTTATCAGCTACTAGTTTTTTTATGTTTTGTACAAGGAATCACTTTGCAACCATGCATGTATCTGTCAACGTTGTTGTGATGAGTGTTTGCATATAGCATTTGGGAAATGTAGTGGAAAGTCAGATACTCTTTCAGCTGATTCAGAAAGTCATTGGCATGGAATAATCCAGAGAGCTCACATGTCCAAATTCCCTGAATTAGATTACTTATCCTTGATATTGTCTTGCATCTCCCAGAAGCCATTTATCACTTCATTTTTTGGTGAAAAATATTACACATGCTACTTTTAATTGTAACAGTCTGCATCAGCGTGTCCGTGGTTTGTGTGGCATTTGCTCCTTGCACTATGTTGTGACTTGAGTTCTTAAGTAGTTCAAGGGTGAAGTATCATTTGAGGTGTAATTTACCTGTGTGCTTTAAGAAAAAGCAATTGTGTGCCAGGGAGAATGCAACAGAGTAGCTCTTGGCGTAGGCAGTGCTGCTGCTGGTGGAGTAAATGTCTCCAGCAGTTGGGAAACTTCCAAAGTTCATGGGGTGGGAACCTCTTATTGTTGTGCAGTGGAAAGGATCACTGGGTGAAACTTGGGAGCCAAGCTTTCTCTTGGCCTCCTTCCTGGTAGTTCCTTTAATGTTGGTCCCCTCCCAAGAGCTCACTTACCAGTTGGTCAAGTCTTTTGCAAAATCGATTCATGAGCAGGGCTGCTAATGGAGATGAAGGAAATGGGGGGGGTTGATGACTTGCACTGGATTTCTTTCAAATGCCTTGTTTTCTTGTGCGCTGAATGTTCAGCAAATTAATTAGACTTGGGTGTCTCTAGAAGAGTTTGAGGTGGTTGCATCAGCTGTTGCTTCCTGGACAACTGGAATTAGGTGTAGGTGCAGAACTCCTCTGGCCTGAGGAATAGTTGGTATAACTTTCTCCTCTGGTGTTCTACTTTCTAGCTCTCTGTTCCATGCTGACTTTTTCTTTGGAAAAGTTCACAAAAGCTTTCATTTTCCTGGCTTTCTTTATTCATATTTGGTTTCTGATTGATGAATCTGCTTTCTCCATTAGCGTAGCCTGTAGCCTATGAAGGACAGATGATTTCAGTACATGGAGTTTAAGTTAAAAGCCACTGGGTTAAGTAGAAGAAAAATCTCAACACAAGTTATTTGGTGTTTCAAGAGCTTAATAAATTAATCTAGTGATTCAGATCAGCTGATAATTTCTCTAAATTCTTTAGAGGAGACACATGTTTACTGTCTTCACAGAAGACAATAGGATTCTGAATTACTTCATATGTAGACATTACCTCAGCAACAAAACTATCACTCTTTAGTGGCAGTTTTTCTTAAATTTTAAAACAGATTCCTTATTAACTGATATTAATTTCAGAGTTACTTGTTTGTAATCAAAACTCTTGAAGATAAAACCAGAACTGTTTTGTAATGAATTTATATAACGAGTGGTTAATACAGTTTCTTCAGCTTCAGGGATTGAGCAATATATAATGAAAATATTGAATTTTAGCTCCTTTTTGAAAGTATCAGATGTACCAGTGGGCACACTGATATTTTTATACCAAGTTGAGTAACTGTTCTTGTAACAGGACAAAATAGTCATTTTAACTAATGTGTCTGTGCTGTGTGCAAAGTTAATTGCAGCAATTATTTGTGTACATCTGGATTTATACCTCTTTTTAGCTTTTTTTTTTCATGCATTTGGAAAGTTCTGCATAGTGACTATCTGAACTTATTTAAAGTGATATTATTTCAGTTCTGAAAATGTTATTCTGAAGACGAAGTTGTTTGAAATCTCTGGCTGATTTGTGTGATTGCAGGTTAATGTAATGCATGGCTGTACTGACTGTCCAAGTGGGTGTGATCTCACTCTTGGATCTGGCACTGCACTTGGCATATGGTGGTTTCAGAAGAATAAAATGTATGAAATCTATTTTCAGTGGGTTTTTCTGATCTCTGCAGAATATGTCAAGGTAGATTTTTTTTTTTGTTTATTTATGTGCATATAGTGAACAAATTTAATTTAAAAATGGCAGCAGAATAATATTTGTGTTGCGATCGGTGATATAGTTTCTAAGAAACTGAAACTTCTTATACTGAAGAAGTTTTTGCATAAATACATTTTATGCCAGTTTTGCAAAATCCACTGGGCAGGTGGTTGATCCAGGCTAAAAAATACAGTAAATAAATCGGAAAGATTTGAATTAATACTGTTGCATCTCATGAGAAGCCTCATTAGGGGAGGTTCTGTCTTGTTTATGGCAAAAAAAAAGCATTTTTAGTAACATTCTGCTGAAGTGGGGGTTTTCCCTTTAAAAAAAAGAGGGGAAGGGAAGAGAGAAGGAAAGTATGATATAACTAGAAGTGAAAGAAAAGCTTCCATAGGCAGTAACCTGCTCAAAATTTGTGTGTGGCAAACTTTATACCCAGAGTTAGTTTCTATGATTAGTTATATTAATAAGATCATCAAGCAAAATCCACTTCTATTCTGTAGCCAGTGGTTTTGAATATTGTTTTTCAGGCCAGGCATCATTTTTAATGATTAAATAGCAGTTGTGTTTGGAAAGGTGCCATTCCCTCCAACAAGTGTGAGACTCTGCTCACTGAGTGCTGAGGGGAAAGATATATAGCAGTAACATCATCAAGTGTTAGTCTGGGTTACTAATAAATTACGGTGTCTGAGCCTGCAGAGGTTTCCAGAGTTGCTTGTAAAGAGGGGCTCGGCACTTGGTGTTGGCTGACTTCTTGATTTCCTGGTAGTAAATCTCATTTTTCCTGCTGTTTGTTTCTCTGCTCTGGCAGAGCCTTTTTCCGTGGCAGCACCGCGTGTGCGGGGCGGCCTCGTGGGATGATTCACTGTGGGGTTGTGTCTCCTGTGTGTGCATGGAGGCAAAAAGCAGCAGACTCAGATCTGCTTCTGGTCTGCCTTGTTTGACAGCACCCAAGATGAAACCAAATCTATTTACTCCACAGCCAGGCCACCCTGACAGGCCTGTGCCAGCCTCTTTGCCTTGCTGCTTACTTGGGAAATATTCTTCTGTCTTGAGCAACTAAGACTGTGTAAGTGGGGAAACTTACAGGAAACTGCCAAGCTTTGGATTGTTTTTGTAGTGGAAAAAGGGATCTTAAACAGATTATATCAGAATGGTTCTTAAATCCTGAAGTATAAGCAAAACAATACCTGGATGTTTTTTGAATAATAGAATGATAGAAGTTGTCTACTTGTCTTTGAAATTCAGAAGCCAGTTTCTGTTGGACTAATTTGTGAGATGGACTCAATCATCCTTCCAACTCAAGATATTCTATGATTCTGTGAACTTTTAGATCTGTGGATCTAAGCCAGTTTAGCTGCAGTCCAGTCCTAAGATGTTAAGTTTTGCTCGCATTGATGGCTTTTAGAGATTACTGCTTCATATTCACCAAAGCAAGCGTGTGAGCAGCCCTACCTCTTGAGCTGACTGTCTTTCCTAGGATGTGTCTAATCAGCTGTTGTGGATTAGTTTAATTTCAAGACTGTTGGGGCAAATTAGCATCAAATGCAGTTTGGTCCTCTGGCAGAATTGAGTTTAGGCCGTTTTTTCTCAATTTCCTTCCTTTAAAGTATCAGTTGTTTTTTGCACAAAGTTTGACACAGGCATAGAGGAGGCCTGAAATGAGCTGTGATTCTCAGAATCTCCAAGATGCAGCTGTGTGCACAAATGTGACCACTGCTTTGCCATGAGAGATAACAGGGCAACAAATGTCTGATCAGCCCCCTCCTGACAACATCTGTGAGTATGAGCTTTTGCCTGCTGACAGCAATTGTACCAATTCGATGTGAGCTTTGCAGGTGATGCCAGTCTGCAGAAGTTAATGAGGAGAACGTTCTGCTGCTCTGTACAGCTCCTTTGCAGCAAATGACAATGCAGCACCTCTCTCCAGAGAGCGCAGGCTGGTGCTTTTCACAAATCTTAGGATTTTAAAAGAGAAGAAAACCAAAACAACCCAAACCACCCCATAGTAACTGTGAATCTGCTAAAGAAAGATATTTCTTTGTTACAGTTGGAATCAACTTTCTGTTGACTTATACAAACTCCTGTTCCAAGTGCACAGAAGAAAGATTAGCATTTTCGATTTGGTGAACTCTTGATTGTGTGTAACTGAAGCATTTAGGGAAAAAATGTCTTCATTTAATATACTTTCACATGCCAGTGATTTGTTGGAGTAAGAGTAATGGAGTGAAACTAAGGAGGGTTAAAGATCACTTTGGCTGTATACCAGGAAACAAACCCAACAGCAATAGATTATTTGAATGGAATATTTTCCCAAGAGGAATCGTGGTGGAAATACGCCTCTTTTGGGTCCTGTAAAACTAGACTGGGCAATGAAAATGAAAAATGCTGTAAGAAATAATCTTGCATTTCTTCTCCAGGGAAGTGCATAGATGACTGCTGTAGGGGATGGTCTGGGATATCTAATACAGAGCACAGTGGGTTTCCTCATTACAGAACAATAATGCAAGGCTAATGCTGAGGGATTTTTATCAGTGAGTTTGGCTGATGTAAACTAGGCAGTTTTAGCTCCAGCTCTGCTGAGCATGTGGGCTTTCTCACAGCTGAGGTAAAGTTCAACTTTATTTTTCAAAGCCTTAGGATAGAAAAGAAAATTAAGAGAAAAGCCTGAAAATAGCATGTAAGCAATGTTACAGTTTTTACAGCTAATAATATTACCTTGCTAATTTTGAGCTGCTGACTTCAGTGTCATCAGTTATAGCTACACCATCATCCTTCTCAAAAGTTGGGCATTTCCCACGTCCTACGTTATGCCGTGCTGGGGCTTTTTTGCTGGAAGCACCATGAGGATGTGCTTTTAAATTCTGGACTCTAAGTTGCAGCTATTTTGAGATGTCTGTGACCCCAGCTGCCTGCCCTCTCTCTGCTGGAGTGTACTGTCCCCAGGCAGGGGTGACAGGGTGTATATGGAGTTTCTCAGCTGTCACAGCCCAGTCCGTGGCAGTATTTTTTCTCACTGGAAAAGTGTGGAGAGAGTCATGAATTGGCTCGTGGTGTGGCTGCTGATTGTGTCTCCTGGCAGGGCACAGGCTTCCAGCAGAGCTGTGGGGCTGGCAAGGGTGACATGGTAAGCATGAAGCACAAAGAAGCAGCCAGAGCTTCTGCTTTAAGCCCCAAAGCTTGGGTTTGTGTAAACTTAGTTGCTATTGCATGGTTCCAGAGCAAACATAGACTTAAATAAGCATTTTTTAATATCATGTTCTAAAAAAGCCTCAAACCTTTTTAAGTGTTACAGGCTGCCTCTTCAGTAAGTGTCATAGGAGTTTCCTGTGTGTAACCCAACTTCTGCTCCCTTCTTTTGCCCCAAAAAGGAGAAATTTCTCATGTTAGAAGTACTACAACTAATGTAAAAGTGTAGTGCTTCCTTAACCTATATGTTTTCTAACTTAGGGGATGGATGTATGTTGTTGCAATTGTGTAAGAGTGAGTAATTCTGTTCGCTCAGATGATGCAGTGATGGATGGGGATTGAAATCAATAAATGCTGAACACTGTATTTAAATTTTTGTAGGTATATCTTAAGTATGTTTTCAGAGGAGGTAATAACTGAACAAATTGAAAAAATGCTTAAGCTTACTGCTTTTAATAGACCTTTCAGACATCTGTTTTTGTGTTCTGGATCATCCAGCAGGAAACTTAGTTTACTAGTTAGCTGTTTAGGAAATACAACAGCAATTCTTTCAAAAAGATCAATTGTGAAGGGATACAAATCCTCCTAATTAAGAAAGCAATCCTATTTTTTGCAAAGTTCATTTTTTTTCTACTTACTAGTAACAATTGTAGGAATTTATATTAGCTTAATTAGCTTTTAAGACAAACTCTTAAACAAAAAAAATTCAAGCCATAGGCATTTTATGCTACCAAATGAGTGTGACTCAGGTGGTGGGTGGCTGTTACACCAATCCTTCTGTGATCAATGAGAAAGGGACATGGCTTTTTTCACTCTTAAGTAGTTTGGCCTTCATAAGCTGATGCTGCCTAGAACTGTGTGATCCAGCTGGATCCAGGTGGGGCAGTGCAGAAGTAACTTTGTCTTTGGCCTTAGAATGTCTTTCACTTCAGACATAACTATTTTGATTGGGTTTGTTTGTTTCCTTCATTTTTATATTCATAAATGTATTCTTCCTCAGCCAAGAAGTGAGAAGATGGTGTTTTTCCCAAGAATTTGCCTTCTTTGTAATTTGAAAAATGAAAATTATTCCTTGAACAAATATTGATAGTTTTATATAAAACACTTACATATTAATTATATAATACTATGTAATACTTTATTCACTGATCATTTAATGAGAGGAAATTAAATAAGTATCTCTGTAACTACACCATGTTTATTTTGAATGAGTTTTTGCGAGTTGATGCTACTGCATGAAGAAGGACTTACTTTGGATTTTTTTTTTAAGCCAAACCCTCCAAATTTCACAAACTGTATTTGGTTTCTGAATTATTTATTTACTAGGAATAAAAAGTTGGAGGAAGAGAATGTTATTTACCAGTTAAACTTCAGAAGTTGATCTTTATTTCAGCCACTGATGAAATATCAGTATTTCCAGAGAGGGGATGAAAAGTTAATTCATAACAGCTTTGCATTTTGTGCAGTGTTGAGCCTTGCTCAGGAAAAGGCTGTCACCATCCAAGTGGAATATGCAGTACACACACTTGGAATTTGTTGGTGTGACCCTGGAGGGAGCCACTTTGATCCTGGAGGCCTGAGCCATGGGAAGAAGGGATGCTGGAAGGAAGAGGCTCAGCAGGACTGAGTTCACAACATGCTTTTCTCCTCATTCTTGAGGGAGCAGGACAGGGTCACTGATTTGCTTGAACCATCTTTGGGATGGATTCTGGCAGGCTGGATTTGACTTTTGGGCTGTGTTGGGTACCCTGCAGAAGACAGTTTGTTCAGCCATCCTACCAGCAGAGTGATGGCTGCAATCCCTCACTGAAAGACTGAGGTAAACCATTGCTGTTAATGGTTTAATGTGCAGCACCTCGTGTGCACCTGCTGCCCTGTGCCTGCCCTGGTGGAGCTCCTGGGATCTGCTTCCTGCACTGAGCTGCTCCTGGGGAGAGAGCTGGCCCAGCATCCTCCTAACAGGGCAGCTCTTCAAACAGCTTTTTCCAGTGCTTTGTGGGTTTATTATTGGGGGCGAAGAAACTTCTTCTTTGTGTGTTCCTGTGTATGTGGTGCTTTCTTAACGAGCTAGTCACTTTTTCAGTGAAAAAGTTGAGATAATTCCAGCACAAGATGTAAGAGACTGGGTATGTGCTCTTGTCTAGCTCTGAGAGGTTGAAAAGTAACTTTGTTTAGAATAATGTTGATAAATACTCAATTTCAGACAGGGGAAAGAAGATAATATTTTTGAAAGTCATGTTATTGTTGTAGGAAGTCACTTTGAATCTTAAGATCTCTTCTTAAAAGTTAGGAAAATGGAGATCTGATACAGCTTTTGATGAAAATATGTGCAAATTCATTTTTTGGAAGGTAGCCTGTGCTTTCTTTACACTGTGCAGGTAATTAATTAACAATAATCAATTTCACGTGGCTTTAAGTTTAGCATAAGTATTTGTTTGACTAGGAGAGCACTTCAGTTAATTCCTAAATATGCTTTGAGGAATTTCCTTTTTAAATGTTATTTCTGCCTACTTGCTCAATGTAGAAGGATCAGCTCCTGGAAGATCTGAATTTAACAGAATCTGGTATATTTGCAGAACGATTATCAGGTGAAGCCAGTACCTTTCTTAACAGACCAGGAGAAGTGATAGCCCATCCTGTTTGGGATCTGGAAGTGTTCAATGAAGACAATGAACACAAACTCTGAGTTAAATCAGCACTGGCTGCTGTACACTATTCAGTATATCACTTCATTAGAAAAAACTCCAAGCAAAGGAACTTGGCACCCTTTAAAAATACATCTCATTTTTCTTTTGAAAACCAGAATCTTCTTTTACCCCATCCATTAAAGCTTGTTCTCCTGCTCCCAGTGCATGTTTGTCCTGATGGTCAGACATTTCTGCCGGGCAGAATGGCCACACAGACTGGTTTGTTGGGCTGTGTCCAGACAGGCACAGCACTGCTTGAAAATTCTTAGAGCTATTGTCTGATAATGTTCCCTCATTTCTACTGCTTTGTTCATGATAGCCTGCAGAGTAATAAGTGCAGGTTCTAGCATGAAAATTGTCCCTCTAAGTTGTTTCATCCTGCAGATAGCAGACCTGTCTTCCTGTGCATCACTGATTTAATTCCACCCTGTCGTTCCCTGACTGGTTTTGTGAACTGCAGCTCTCTCTGTTCCCAGCCATTTGGTCTAATGGGCTGTGATGAGGGGTTGGTACTTGGAAAACCATTTTGTCAGAGCTGATGACAGTGGCTGATCAATGATTCATAAACAATTTCTTCAGAGTAGTATTTAGTCTCCTCGCCATGTGAAGCATGGTAGAACAAAGGGTTGCATCTCTATTCTCACCTTCAGGCTGCTCGTGCAGGGTCCACTTTGCCCTGGTGACCATTGGTGGCCACTCAGTGTGGTCTGGCTGTCAGTCTACAGACTGCAAGGGCCCTTCTCCAAACACCTCTCCATTTCAGGACAGCATCTTGAAAGCTTGTGTTCTCTCACCTTGTAGCTCTGGTAAATATTCCCATGAGCCCACCCAAATCCCAATTAATTGATTAATTGAAGTGAAGGGCAGATCTGCAGTACTGTTGAACTATTTCCATCCTTCTCCCTCTCTTTTGGTACATGTTAACAGAGCATCAGAAGCTCTGTTCATTCATTTTCCCATTATTCAGTGTGTCTTGGTTGGTCCTTTGTTTTATTTACTTTGTGTGCTCAGGCATACTAAAAAAACAGACAGCTCCTCAACACAGACTCCAGTATCAAGGATTTAAAGTTATTGCTTTCTTCCAGTTTTCTCAGTCTAAAAATGTGATTGGCTTAGTAAATCCATGCAAAAAAGTGAGATGTTAATCTGTTCCTCAGAGGTGTATCAGGAGGTTATGAAAATCAGTTGTCTGGTGCTAGTGCTGTAAAGGGGAAACTTTACAAAAAGCTGAGGCTGTTCAGAAGAATCTGAGAAGTGTACTTAGGTAAAATCAGGCTTTCCTTAAATAAAGGCCATGCAGCAGGTGGAAGCAGCCTCTGAAGCACAGCTGCCATGGGTAGAGCAGGTACAGAGACAAGGCAACAGATGGACCTGAAAATAATTGCAAATAACTACCTTTGCTTAGAGTTAAATTCTCAGTGAATCAAGCTGATTTAGCTGTGAGATGGGAGTGGGCAGATAACTACTGGTAGCTGGCCCAAGGTCACTGAACACTTTCTTAAAAGAGATTGTGTACAGCAGTTATTTTCAGGCTTTTCCAATTTAGAAACCCCTTCAGAGCAAATTTGGCTCAGATCTGCTGCTCCTTCATAGTTACTGGAGCTGACTGGTCTAATGGGCTGAAGAATTGAGGTACAGATGAGAGGTGAGGCAGTCCTGTGCATCTCATGCAAATGACAGAATAAGGAATGGGCTGTATTTCTTCTTGCTTTTAGCTTTGGAGAATCGAGGAGCAGCAAGCAGGGTCAGTAAGGCTGAGGTAAGTTGTTCTGACCCTTTCAGGATATGGTTCTTTGTCAAAATCCATTGCATTTGGGGAACAGCTTCAGTTGTCACCACTGAGTAGGATGTGCTTCCAGAAGTAATGGTGATACAAGTGCTAATATTTGCTTTATGAAAGCAAAAGTTCACATGTATCCTTCCCAGGAATTTTACTCTGAGTGGTTCTGTGCAGAGAATCAAAACCAATTGTAAACATGTAAGCAAAAACTATGTAAACACAACATGCACAATAGATGTGTTTCCTGCTTAAAAAAACATGAAGCAAACAAGTTAGGTTATCTTAAATTTAGGGATGATGTTTGTTTTTCATTTGTAGAAAGTACTAATGGAAGTACTGAATGTTGCCACAAATGTATGTTTTATTTGGGGAAAACTCATTTGTTAAAGACAGCTGAATTGTATTTATTATTAATTTTCAGTGTCTCAAGGATCCATATCTTAACAGGAGACCTATTCAGTATTTTGTTTTCACCCTGTCATAGCAGATCTGTTGGTAGAGATTCATTAAGAGATATGATTATAAAGCATCTGCTTCTTCATCTGGTAAAAACTGAGAGTTAGCTTTCTTTTCAAGCTCTTATACGTCTGTGATTCAGAGCAATCACCTGTCAGCAGGCTTTGATGTGGAAGGGCTGCTTCATACCATGAGTGAGAAACAGTACCAGAAAGGCAGGGGACAAAACATCCAGTGAGGATCACAGCATTTCACAGAGCAGAGTTCTTCCTGTAGGAATAATGAACTTGTTACATCATGACTGAATTGTACGTGCTCTTGCAGTGTCTTTTTACCAATGTTTGCATAAAACCTTGTTTCTAAGTGTTGCTCCATCCCTGGAGAGTTCCGTCATGTGATGTGCAATCACATCTTTTGAGGAAGACAATTAATGCTGTTCTGTCACAGCTAAAAAGAGCTGTACAGTGAAGCAGTCAAATGTTGCAGAAAGATGGTTGCTTTTAAGTGATAGCAGGATATGTTTGAAAAAACTTTCTGTATCAATAGAAAATGTTTTGTGGCAGAAATAATTGATTTTTTTCTGGTTTGATCAAGGTTCATTTCACTTTTTTAGCAATTTAATGAAGCGGCTTAAGTGAGAGGCTGTGCTTGTGACAGGAAACTGTTCACAGCTGACAGCAAACCCTCCCTTAAAGGAGAGCCAGCCAGGAACCTAGAGCTGCCCTCTCACTGCCCACCTTCTTTCATTAGCCATGGCCAATTACTGCTGTGTAGCCAGGTGTGGGGATCTGGGCAAGTGACTCAGTTCCTGGTGGGCAGGAGGAGCTGCACTGCTCTGTTAGGGGGTGGGAGTTCATGACAAAATCGCTTTATTTGTTGTTGGGGGATGAGTGAAACTTTTCTGGCTTTGTCCTCTGAGAAGGAATGAGCATGGTTGTGGTGATTATAGTTCTTCAGCTGTGTCTGTTAAAGATCTGTGAAAGAAAATACTGCTGGAAATGCAGGTCTGATTTCCTACCCTCCATTCAGAAATCTCAGGGTTGTGTGAACCTGTTCTGCTCACAGGTGGCTGAGTGTTCTTATGAATTATGGCTGGGTGAAAACCTAAGGCACTGTACTAATAACTGAGTGCTCTGGGTACTCTGCAAGTCAGAGGAGGAGAGCCTGAAGAAAGTTATAACGCTTCTGGAGTGGCCAAAGTGGTAATTTGCAAAGGGAGTGTTGAAATATTGTCATTAGTGGTGGTGTGTGATGCAGAGGTGCTTATTTTTATAAATTATTTTGCAAGGGCTCAGCCTGCAGGTTTTGAGTACTAGTGGTTGTTAAATGTGTGACACCCAGCAGGGCCATTGTCCTCTTTTCAGGTTTAATTTTCAGATGCATCATTTAGTAAACACAGTAATATGAGTTTTTGTATTTCCCACACCGAAAAGGGGTGAACAAAATGTATAAATTACTTTTTTTAGGAGAATTACTGAAGCTTGGATTGCTCTCTTGATACTATAAACCTGCAATAAGTGGCAATGTCAAGGGTTCCCACCCCACCTCCTCCTGGGGAGATGTCCAGTGGACCTGTGGCTGAAAGCTGGTGTTACACCCAGGTAATCTACATAAATTCCAATGGCTTCATTTTCTATTATTGTCATAATAATTGTTAAAAAAAACTAAAGTTATTACCGTATTGAAAAAGTATGGCTGACAAGCTAAGTAGTTCTCATAGTTAACGCTTGATACGTAAGTTAAATTTTCTTAACATTTTCTGATCTTTTGTTCAGGTTAAAGTAGTAAAATTTTCATACATGTGGACCATTAATAACTTCAGTTTTTGCCGCGAAGAAATGGGTGAAGTTTTAAAGAGTTCTACATTTTCATCAGGGCCAAATGACAAAATGAAGTGGTAAGGTCTTTACTTGAGCAAGTGCTTTGGGTTTCGTTTTTGGGTTATTTTGCTCACAAAAATTGTAAAGTTAAATTAAAATAAATATTAAAACTTGGGCACTTCTTGGAGGGTTACTGTAGGTATGGATTGATTCTAGTTTCAAAATGTCAGCAGTCACAAAGGAAACATTTATTTCAGTAGCATTTATGATTGTGTCTTGTAAAAGTATTTCTGAATTTATTCTGGGTACCATTAAAAAATTACAATTTCTCCATTTTTTTCAGGTGCCTGAGAGTGAATCCAAAGGGATTAGATGATGAAAGCAAAGACTACTTGTCATTGTATTTGCTTTTAGTCAGTTGTCCAAAAAGTGAAGTCAGAGCAAAATTCAAATTTTCCTTGCTGAATGCTAAAAGAGAAGAAACAAAAGCAATGGGTAAGGGAATATTAATGTGGTTTTGTAAGAACATCAGCAATGTATTTTTTTTCAGTTGAGAGCAGAATTTAATATTGAAATAAACTTTTAAAATACTTTTTAAAAATTTCGTTTTAGAAATATAATCATAAAATCCTGTTCATATTTCACACGTTTCTGATCACTGAGCTATGTTAATTCAATCCTGAGCAGTATAAATTACAGCACATTGCCAACTGCTGTCACTCCAGGTCCTTGTCACTTAGTTTTTCCAGCAGATTATTCTTGTTTCCTGTTAGTAGAGGTGGATTTGTTTGTTTGTAGCTACATTGGAAGTGTTTGATTTCCATTGTTAAATAGGATAAGCAGACATGGCTGGAATTTTTTAGGCATCCTTTACAATATTTTGGTCTATTTCAGCTGATTTACACTGTAATCAGTTTAAAAACGTATCCCATGTACCCAGGGAATTAGAAGACTTTGAAATAACTGGTGATTTGATTTAATAGTTTTGTTGATATGAAAATTATGTGGAAGGCTCTTAGTTTCAAACTTGTGAGCATGACCTTCATTGGGAAGTCTTTTTGGGAAAGCTGGGATTCTTGTGGAAGTGAATCATTTAATGCTCATCTCCACTGAATTTGTTCTGCTGCAAGTCCTGTATATGAAGAATATCTATTTTTCTTCCTTTCTTCTACTCCAGGACTTAAGAGATGTTTCAGGTCCTATTTTGTTGCAAGTTCTGCATTTCTTACAAGAAGTCTGTAGTTCTGCAGTGTTTATACCCAAAGCTCACACTACTTCTCCTTAAGTAACTAGGCCCACTTGTAATATTCAAATTAAATCTACAGAACTGAGTTCAAATGTAAAAAATAAATTATTGGACTCTTTGGAAGGAAGGTAAATACATATGTTTCACATGCACGTTTCACTCTACTAATGGTGGTGGTTTCTTCAGTCCCAAACTTCCTCTTCTGGAGCTTATATGAGCAAAGCTACACTTGGGTACATTTGGAGAGTCATTTGGACTTGACACAGTCCTGGAGTGGATTGGTATTTGTAATAAAATGTGAATCTGCATCAAAACCTTTTTGGAGATAATCATAGAAGCACAGAATTGTTGAGTTTGCACAGGAGCTCTGGAGGCTCAGGGTCAGTCTGAGCAGTTTCCTTGGGACTTGTGGTGCTTTGAGATCTCCAAGGATGGAGATTCCACAGCTTATCTGGGCAATCTATTTTAGTTTCTAGCCAGGTCCTGCTGGCCCTTTGCCTTAGGGGTTCACTGTGGGTTCTTGTTGATTTGTTGTCTCTCAGGACCCCAATCTCCAGTGACTTGTTTGTTCCTGACCAGTCTGTAGGAAACACCCAGATCCTGACCCATCAACTCTGCTGGTTCATCATCCACTGCAGTGCTAAAAATCCTGTGAGTGGGTGTGTCTGCAGCTTCTGCAATAGTAGCTGTGCTGTGTTTGGCACCACAGGAGTTATAAATATCTTTTCACTTTGGGAAATTACCAACAGAAGTCTTATTTCTTGGACTCTCCAGCCATTTGCCATCTGCTTCTGTGGGTGCTGTGTATTCACTGAGACAGGAAAATGATGCCCCACTTCCAATGTCCCTTGTAAATTGATAATTCTCATGCATAGGCTGCTGCTTCAAGGGATGAAGCTATGTATGAAACAGATAATGAACTAACATTTTAACTTTATTAGAAGAAAAATACATTTGCACTTTTGTTGTGCTCTATTTTTGTTCTTAATTTTGGGGGTTAACGCTGGTTGTTGCTGCTAAGAGTAAAATCTAAGTCTGCAGAGTAAAGAATTGGGCTGAATCTAGAAAAGAAATTTGTGAACGTTTTTGGGAACGTGAATTTCTGAGTTTTTTTTTCTTTTAATTCAGTGTAATGAGGTTAAAAGTTGGTAAAAGTGTGAAAACACAAATCCAGATGCCAAAAAAACTAGACAATATTTTTTTAAAACGTTATTTTTTAACTTGGTATACAAGTTTTCAAATGTGAGCGGTGTTGTGTGTTTGTGCTGTTGCCCTCAAAGCCCACACTGCACTTCAGGGAGTGCATTTCCCTCTGCTGCTGTGCTCTGCACGGGCAAGGGCTTGTTGATGCAGGAGTGTGGTGAGGTGACAGGGACAGAGACCTCACACCTCCTGCAGTGGCAGCTCCTGGCAGGCTCTTCAGTGTATTCTGAAAATACAGTGAAAATATCTACAGGATATTTTGCTTGATATAATCCTGGTGAAGAGCTGCTCTGAATATAATTGTTCCAGCTCTTGGAGGTGAGGGCAGTGTGTGACACGTGTGTATTTTCTGTAGTACATGCTCCAGTGTGTTCCAGGGGTGCTGCCAAGGTCAATAGTGTAGGGAAGTCTGGCTTTGCTGCTGGCTTTATTTTGGAAGCTATAGAAGGAAGGATATTTTAACAGATTCTGTCATGAAAAACTTTGCTTTTATTGCAAACTTCTGACTTAAACTTCTAAAGTGCTCTCTGGAAGGCTGAAGCATCTCTGTGTACAGCAAATGAGATGGTGATGTGTTTCTTGCCCAGCTTTTTTGGAATGAAAGAAAAGTTCTTTCGTAAAGAACTCTTCATGAGATCCCTTCCCACTTCCCCCTCTGCTCGTATTTCAGTATTCTTGCTGTCTTAATTTTGAACAATTTTTCTAAATTTAATTCAGAATGTGCTTTATTCTACTTAGGTTCTCAAGGCCATTCCCAAATAACCTCCTTCACATATTTTACTTTAAGTGTAGGGTGCTCTTTCCTGTGGTTTGATTTGGGCAACAAGTGGCCACTTTTCAGTCAACCAGCCATGTAAAATGTGTGATCTTACTGAATTTACATGTGTTTGCACTGAGATGACTATGGGAATTCTTTTTTTGGCTGTGAGCTTTAGAAAAAAAAAGTTGTGTGGTCACAACAAATCTGATGGATTAAAAAAAAAATTCTTATAACTAGGGCCAAAAGATAAATATAATTAATATATTTTATGACCAAAAGATAGTTTAGTAGTTGAAAGCTTTCATTTCTGTCTTGCTATTTTAATGCTCTTACTGTATTTCAAAATAATTTCAACCTGTGAAACAAGATTTTCCATTTCAGGAAGAAGTCAAACCAGATTGTTATGACAACTGCAGAGCGTTGTCAGGATGGGTTTGTGATGACAAATTCATTGTAATGGTGCTTCCCTCTGAACAATTCCTGTTTTGACACATTGGCATTCTTAAACACTCACTGAAAAACTCCTTGTGCTGGATGGTGCCTGAGAGATCTAATGAGAGGATATGGTTCAAATCACAAATTGTGCTCCACCAAGTTCTTTCAAGTGTTTTATAAAATAACACCATTACAATATTAAAAAGGTTTTAATCAGTTCTGTGTTTTTTAGAAATGTGATACATGATCCAAATGTATGAAACTGATTAATTTTTTTATTAACACTTAATCTTGATGTGGAATTAGGTGCTATTTGTTAGTATTTTCCTTTAACTTGCTCTATTTGTACACAATTTTTTATCAGAAAGCCAAAGAGCATATCGATTTGTGCAAGGCAAGGACTGGGGGTTTAAAAAATTTATCCGAAGAGATTTTTTACTAGATGAAGCTAATGGTCTTCTACCAGATGACAAGCTTACATTATTTTGTGAGGTGGGTATTAATTTTTAAGTAATAAAGTTTTAAATAAAATGTTTCCTGCTCTAATAAATAGAGATTTATGTTGATTTGAAAAGTATCATACTCTAAAATTGTCTTCTGAAAACTATAAACTTGGTAAAATATACATTGCTTTGTCTGTGTTACATTTTATTTTATTTTTTGGTGCTTGTACACTGAGGTGTGGAATATTGAATTGATCACTTGTAAACTGCTGGACTTCTCAATGAATTTGCCACAGTTACATCAGAATTGACTGTAGAGTTATTTATGCCAGAGGTGGCTGGTGTGTGCTGTCTAGAGAAATGCTGTTTTACTGAGGTCACTTTTATTTAAAGAAGTTGTATGTAGAATTAGAGGATTGGTTTTCACTGGATGAGCATTATCCAGTGCTTATCCACTGGTTCACATTATAAAAGAAAACCCAACTGATCGTCAGAATTCATATTCCTTTAATATCCTAATTGATAGCTTTAACCAATGAACAGGTCTTTCTGGTAAATTAAACACTTTATTTTTTGACTAATTGTTACATTTTATTTTCTGAGCGAATGGAAGTATCTTGTAGAAGGTGTGCTTGATACTGAAAATTAACATTGAGAGCGGTGGTATAAATTTAACTTCATGGTGTATTGTGGGTCCCTTCTTCTATTTATGTCCATAACTGTCGGAACCCAAGGTGTCCCTCAGACACTCTTGGATGTTCTGGGCTCAGGGCAGAGGCCTCTGAGACCCTGGCAGGCGGCCAGGGACCCCTGTGGTCTTGAGCTTGACCCATGGAACAATTTACCAACTTTGCAGGAAGAACAAGAAATCACAAAAGTTTAGATATTATAATAGAAGTAGTCACAAGGTGAATGGTAGGATTTTTTAGTGCTGTACAGGGGGGTTTTAGGCCTTGTACAGGGGGGTCTAAGGTTTGTACATGGGGGTCAGAGGTTCTAAGATGGAGGGATTTGGGCGTGCCCTGTCCTCCTTCTTTCTTCTTCCTATTCTCCATGTTCTTGGTGATGTTGGCACTCACAGATTGGTTTAGAGTAGAAAGTCACTGTTCAACATAGGTAGTAGGCATTGGGGAAAAACTATAAACACCTAATACGTAATATGTGATATAAAAGATGGCACCAGCCCCTCGGGGAGGGGAGAGAGGAGACAGCCAGAGACGGGGACAGACAGAGTCAGGGACAATGTCAGGGAGTCTGTGTGCCTTGAGATAACATGCAATAAACTGCCTTGAGACCGGACGACTGAAGACTGCTGAGTCTTTCTTTGAAGGCACGGGTTGGAGGAGAGACTTCACCACCAGCCGGAGTCACCCCAATCCGGGGAAGGCTCCGACACATAACCTAAATTTTCATACTAAATTTCAGTAAAAAGCTTACTTGGTGTTAAAAATGGAAAGCAGAGAAAGTAGCAGTGTAAGTGGAGTGTATGTTGAATATATATTGGCTGGTTATCTGGGCTGCCATAAAGTGATTAGTGACTTAGGAGGATGATAGATGCTCTAACTGCTAATAAGTTTGCTTTGATCTGTGTATTTACAGGAAACGTGTAAAATTGTCTTGGCAAGATTACAATTTAATTATATGTCATTATGCTGGGTAGGAAGAATAATTGAAATGTGGCCCTTGAGACTAGATACTGCAAATATAGTGCATCTTATTTTCACTTAGACAAGTTAAATTAGCTGCATGATAAATTTGTTATGAATACAATTATTTGGGTGATAAAAGCAGATATAACAAGTGTTTTATGGTTCTGTAAAGATACTTTTGAGTATTTTCTCTTCTTAAGTTGTCCTCCTAATGAGCACTTTGATGTAAATGAGCAGCTCTTAAAAGTAGCATTTGGTTTAGGAATAGATCACTCTAATTTTAGAGATTAGGTTTGTTTAAAAAATATAAGTAGAAGAAATACTGAATTTCCACAGAGAAATACTGTTATTTAAATTCTGATGCTAATCACTGAATTTAGCTGTGTTTCCCTACAAAATGTCTTGATGTTTTAATGTGAGTGGCTTTTGTGAAGTGTTGGACCTACCCTGGTTAAAAATGTAGAAGGAAGTAAAACATTTTCACAGTGAACATGTTAAAATAACTTCTGGCTTGTTTCAGGGTGAAGGAAAAACTTGAAAATCTAAATATTTTAAGAATTTCTTTCTTTGGATGTGTGATACCAGGTCTTCAGCGGTCCTTAGAAATGACAGGTGTTGTTTGAAGGACCTGTTTCTATAGACAAGCCTGAAGTTTTTGTCCTTTTAAAACTTTACTGTTAGGCTCTAATTTCCATCTTTGCCTTCCTACTTGTTTCCTGTTTAGAAAACTGACTTACCATTTCTTAAGTATTGCACTTGCCTTGATAAAACTTGTCAGATGTAGCAGGTATTTAGTGAAGGTCTATGATAACTGACTGTTGGTGGCCCTTCTTCCTGTTGGCTTGCAGGAAGATTATTTGATTGTCTTTAGCAGCAAAGATATTCATTCTGTGTTACCAGAGGTTCTCAAGATCAGCTGGATATGCCTTTGGATGGGACCTGAAGGGCTGTTAAGTTTAATATTTTGTGAAGAATGGTGCTGCCAGCAGAAACTAGTGATTAAGTACAGCCTCAGATTTTTGGGCACACTGATCTCTGACAGAATTCTCCCTTTCCATATAATCTGAAAGTACTGAAGCCTTGCAGTTGTTCCATTTGCTAATGGAATAGAATGTTCTCTGCTTTCACAGATCTCTTACCTGCCTTAGCAGTCCAAGGAATCATTTATATCACCCTTATCATTAGACTACGACAGATTCAAAATCAAGAAAATCATGGACATTATCCGTGTTAAGTGTCATCACACAGAACTTCTTCAAGTTGATAAGTTTTCAATAGTTATATGGGATTAACTTGATTGGATTTCAGCTTTATTTAGATAAATTATAAATAAGAAGAGGATGCACTTGATTTATGGCATGCCTGTTGGACTGAGATATGAAAGAGCAGACCCCCTGTAAGCCTTTGTATTTAGAATCTTTAAAGGACAATACACGCCAGGTCACTCGGGTGGGGGAGATTGGAATTAAAACTTTGCTTGGGTTATATCTTAAAAAGATGACCTGTAGCAAATTGTTGTGTTGCACGGCTCTCAGTATGTATTAGAAACCATTCTAAACCAGAAGTTTGGAAGGTCAGAGATCAGTTTAAGTGCACATAAAGTGTGTAGATGACTTTCCCTAGGCACTGACTGTAGCTAACAGGAGGATGCTGTGTGGACAACTGGGACCATGAACTTTGAGTCAAGGCTCTGGAAAAGCAGAACTCTCCTCTGGCAACAGAAGATGAGCTTGGCTAAGCTAAAACTTCCTTTGTGTGTATGTATATCTCCTGAAATCACTGTGTGTGTGAAAACTGGGAAATAGCTCTATAGATTTTTTTCAATGTTATAAATGTGCAGTCTAACTGTGAAAGGGGAATTTTGCTGTGCTTTGGGTTTCTCCTCTTCTTTTAAGGTGGAAGAATAAAAAGGAATTTCTTTTATTCACAAGGGAATATGAGATGATACAGGGAATTAGGCAGTGATTCAAATCCCCAAGCTGCTGTCATAATTGGATCATCCTCCTCCTCTTCTGGTCTGGAGTTTGGCTTACAGTGCTCCAACTTTCTGTGAAGCTGAGCTGTGCTGTTTTTGCTTTATGCCAGATTTATTCCAGATGCCTTTGGAAATCAACCAAAACCCTGACCCTAGCAGTATCAGCATTTTCTCTTAAGATCTAATCCTAATTTTCTGTATTTGGGAGATGGAGTGATCAAAATCTTGTAGTATGGATCGTTATAAAGGTTTTATTCTCAGGTCTGTGCTCTCAGACAAGAGAAGCAAAACCTGCTTAGCTCTTCTGTTTTCCCAACACACTGATTAAAATGACTTAGTATGTGAAGATAACTGAAAAAGCAGCAAAGAGTGCTGCTGTCTTGTTCAATTCTTGTATGAAAGACTTAAATGGGAATAATGCCAGAAGATTCACTTCAAATGCATATATTTCACTTTTCTTAACTGGTTCTCTACAGAAGTTGCATCTTGTGAGAACGCATTTCATTACTGAAGTTACCTACTACACCTTGTATTTTGAAAGTATAATGGCTTTTAATCTTGTTTGGAAAACAATTACTTGTGGTTCCTGCCTCATCTGGACTAAGTAAAACAAAATAATGAAGGAGCTGTTACTTGCACTTAGTTTGCATTATCACACTGCAGTTGATGTGTAAACATAACTGTCAGTACAATAAGGGATAGCTTATTGAAAAATTCTACAGATTATTCTTCTGAAACTTTTTTGTGACCATGTGATCCTGATGATCTGTATGCAATTGTATATTGTGTATATTTTACTGAGATGGGTGAAGTGTTGAACTGTTAATTTAACTCTGAAATAGCATTAACTTGTTTTTGTTCCCACTGGTTTTCCAAGAACTGTATCTGTCCTTATTTATGTTGGCATTTCTGTCAGGTGGCATGTGGTATTGTGCTCTCTTTTTGTTTTGGTTGGATAAGTACACAATATTAGAGTCTCTAAGTAAGCCCTATTTTTTTATGTTACTTAAAAGTAAACTGTAAAGCACTGGTTTTTGGTTCTGGCCTAATGCCAGAAGCTTCACTGTTTTTTTGCTTTGCTTTGGAATTGTTGGAATTTTAGCAATAGGTACTGTGATTTAATTGTTGTTGGCATTCAGTTATGAAGGAGTTGTCTTGCTGTGATTTTCTGTTAGGTAAGCGTGGTCCAAGACTCAGTAAATATATCAGGACAGTCTAATACAAACACTTTGAAGGTACCTGAATGTCGACTAGCAGAAGATTTAGGGAATCTCTGGGAAACAACAAGATTTACAGATTGCAGTTTTTATGTAGGAGGACAAGAATTCAAAGCTCATAAATCTGTCCTTGCAGGTACTTTCTACTTTTGTATTGCTATTATTTTGTAATTTAAATCGCTGTAAGTTTAAAATTTGATTATATTCAATATTTACTTCTCTTGATACAGCACGATCTCCAGTTTTTAATGCAATGTTTGAACATGAAATGGAGGAAAGCAAAAAGGTAAGCTTTACTGAAAATGTTGCATATACATATTTGTACCTTGTGAAAGAGGAAAACACTGCAGAAAACTTGAGGCAAAGCAGACTGAGGAGGATGAGGGTTCTTATGGTGCATGAGGGATGGTTCCTGAACCTCCCCTGGTGAGTTCTGAGGGAATTTGTGTAGAAAGAGTGGAGAGGTGCTGGAGGATTTGGATTTTTTCAGGTACTTGCATCTGCCCTAGATAATGTTTTCAAACATCAGCTACTGGTGTAATTGACCTGGTAATCTCTGCCCCCTTTTTGCCTCAGTTTCTCTTCCTATCAGCTGATTGACTTGACTAAGGTTTTGCTGTAGAGTATTGAAGTGTTTTTTATGGTAACCAAGGAACAAGAGGTGGATTATGACTGGAATTAAGCCCTCAGGCAGTGGAACACCTTTTCATTCACAGCTTCTGCAGGCACTTGACCTGTGTAAGTGTTTTGGATGGATGGTTTCTTAATCAGCAAAGCGCTGCTTCTGCTTTTATGCACTCCATGTCTCCCATGGCGAGGAGCTGTTTGTGTCTTTCTTGAAGAAGAATTATCAAAAGTGGGTTGGTTATGGGCAGAATCCATGAAAAGGTGGGGAACTCATCACCTCACAAAAGGGTTATGATAGACGATCATAATTTGGGTTTGAAAACTGCAAAATGCCACTTGTGTGCACAAACACATTGGGTGAACGTGGTGCTGTGGTACAGCTGAGGGTCACTTTACTTCCCAGCACCTCTCCAGTTTGGAAGAGGAGTATTGGGAACATTTTATTGAGGTTCCTGGACTGAAAGAAACCCAAACATGGCGCAGCTTGAGTAATGTGCCATGCCAGGCCTTTGCCTTCATCAGCAGTGGATGTCCCGTGCAGCCCTCCTCCTAGATCCTGACAGGAAACCAGACCACGCACATCTCCTGTGCCTGGGATTTTTATAGTCCTTTCAGAAGTCTGGTGTTTGCTTCTACATCTTTGACGTAATTTCCCACTTCTTTAGTTGCTTATAGGGGGATACTGTTATAGGATTGGTCAAGCTTGCAATGGCACTGTTGTATTATGGCAATCTTCAGCTCTGTGATGTCAGTTCAATGTGTTTGCTTTTTGGATTCTCAGAACAAAACCTGGGCTGTGTTGACTCAGTTTAAGTTGAGCCAAGAATGGCTCAATTTGTTCTGTCTGCTGCTCTGACTTCTGATATTCCAAACACATTGTCTTTGTGTTGGAAGCTCAGAAGCATTTTTTAATATTCCTGAAACTGTCTTGATTTTTATGTACAGTCTGTGTGATAGACTGCAGAGTTATGCATTTCTAGGAAAAAAATTGCAATTACTTTTTATTGCTGGAACTTTTCCGACTGATTTCTACCTAAGTTTTAAGAGCTTTTTTATTGCTTTCAGCTTAACATTGTTGAATGTTACCTTAAATTTGTAAGGATTTTGTGCGATAGATGGTGAATGAAAACTTGTAGCATGCTTGCTGACGATATTTAATATTCACTTTGAAATTGTAGCTAATTTCCAAAGACTTCTATTGATTCTTCTTCTTCTTTACCAGAATCGTGTAGAAATAAATGATGTAGACCCTGAAGTTTTTAAAGAAATGATGAGATTCATTTACACAGGAAAAGCACCAAACCTTGAAAAAATGGCTGACAATTTGTTGGCAGCTGCAGACAAAGTAAGTAATTGACTCCAAACTTCCCAAATCTGGTGTTTGCTTGGGGAATGTTGATTTAAAAAATAAAAAAATCTTATTTTCAGATTTTTTGATATATATTTTGCTTTTTTAAAATTTGAAGAAGCAGTTCTCATCAGAAATGAAGAAGGGTAGGAAAGAAGAGACTTTTTTAGCAGTAGAAGGTTGATAAATTTTTTTAAAGATAAGTGTTTCAGGTATTTATTTAGTATCAAATTTCTTTAGAAATTGGACTGTCTTCCCTACAAATGTAGTAGTTCTAATCTTTCATATCTTCTTTATTGGGACCTTGTCTACTCTTAAAATTATTGCTCTTTCAAATACTTTTTCTACTGTGATTTTTGAGATGAAGGGATTTACAGCAGCTCAGCAATTAAGGGTTTTTTTGCATGCTGGCCTTGATTTAGGGCATAATTGATAACTGTAGAGACTGTTAAAAGGTTGATTATATAAGGTTGGCTATTATAAGGTTGATATATATGATTGTCTGCAATACCAGAAAATAAAAATAAAACCTGTTCAGACGTGACATCCTTCAAAAAAAAAGCACGGTTTATTAATGCAAAATATAATATAGGAATGCAGTTTTTTCCCATCAAATTTCTTGTAGGCTGTAGCAAAGGTATGAAGGAAATTAGGAAATTCAGAGATGGATTGGGGATAAAGTTAAATTTGTTTTAAGCAATGTAGCTGATGAAACTCCATTGTATCATTATTTGTCCCTCAGTTAGAGATGTGAACCTGTTCAGTGCTGATTTGGCTCCTTGCTCCTCCTCCCTTACCAAGCAGAATTGAAATGAAAACTTCTGAATGGGTTATTTTTGTTGTTTGATAAAAACTCTGTCAGCAAGGTCTCTAATTAGTTTTTGCCAGGCCTGATGCCTGGGTTACATTTGAGAACTGTTCAGTGCAGCACCCGTGGGGAAGCAGTTTGATGTTAAACTTGGGAGGCACCAAGCCTGGCTGGTGGAAGTGTGTTAAGAACTGTAGAGATGAGGAGAGAAGGAATGAGTTTGAGGAATGATTAGTGCAGTTTTTCTCTCTCTCCAGTATGCACTGGAACGGCTGAAGGTGATGTGTGAGGAAGCACTCTGTAGTAACCTCTCGGTAGAAAATGTTGCTGATATTCTTATCCTCGCAGATTTGCACAGCGCTGAACAGCTAAAAGCACAAGCAATAGACTTTATTAACAGGCAAGTAATACTTGTGAGACTCTAAATATATTTGTGTTTATATTTGGTGTACTTTCTCATTATTAGCAGACTTCTCTCTTGCAGGTGCAGTGTTCTTAGACAACTTGGGTGTAAAGATGGGAAAAACTGGAATAGCAAGTAAGTTTCCCTGCCCCACGATGTTCTGTACAAACACTGCTAAGTAGACTGCAGATCTTAAGAACTGTTGCTTCATTTCCACACTACTGAGGCCTGTCACTGACTGTAAGTAAAGTAGGATTCAGCAGATGCTACCCCAGTTATGATTGTGACTCCCCCTCTAAATGACAGGGAATGTTAGCTGCTCTCCAGTGTGAGATCCTAACAATAGCTGGTTTTCATTCCATCTCCCAGGGGCATAGTGCTGTGAGGTGAGGGAAGCAGCCTTTATAGAGAAAACCATTCTCATGAGTATCCAGGTTTGTGCCTGGAGGAGTGATAACCCCAGTGAGGTTTTGAGACTTGCTTGGGTCAGTGTGAGCCTGCAGTATTTCCACAGAAAGGAGGGCAGTTGCTGCCTTTGCCTTTGGGGACGTGTTTGTGCACCTTCTCACATGCCAGCACAAGTGCTCTGGAGGCCACACAACTCGTCAGTCAGGTCCCTCTGACTCTAAGGGCTCCTGCCTACACTGGAAATAGGTTGAGGCTGTGTGGCTCAGGCTCTGGCACTGATTTCAGCAGCTCAAGTGAATCACAGAGTGGAAGACAGCCAGCTGCAGAATAGCTGGTGCTAGGCTCCAACAGTGTAAGGCCAGTGGAGCACTTACTTCTTACCATCAGAATCTCCAGAGAACTTAAAGGCTGTGTTGTACCACTTCGTTTAAATTATTGTTTCTCCTTGAAACAAAAGAGGTTTCACAGACATAATGATTGAGCATGATGTGGAAAAGAAGTGGGTGGTGAAAGATAAATAGTAAAATACCAGTCATAGAGATAAGTCAGAATCATAATTTATGTAACTACTTGATATATTTCTTCTCAAGTGACTTGGAAGTTCCTGAGCTGACTTCTGTCTTGAATGTTTGCTAGTTAACATGCCGGTCATCTTTGCTTCAGCTGAAACATCTACAGTAATTCAGGGAAATAATATGAGAGGGCCTGGCTTAATTTGCTGACTCTGGGCACCAGGGAGTCTGAACTTTAGTATTGTTTCTCAAGGCCCTTACCTTCACTGACTTGCAGCAGCAGATTAAAGGCTTGCATTAGAAATCTGCCAAAGTTTAGAGATCATGTGGTGTAGAGGTCAGCTGATAACTTCATGCTTGATAATGTTCCTGAAACAGCGTGAGGGTGCTCACAAAAGGCTTTTGAAAATGCAGAGGAATGGGAACTTGGGATTGATGCATATTAGTTCCAAATTACGAATTTATCCTGTGTCAGTGTTACAAGCAACCCAGCCAATATAATCTTCTTCATGTGCAAAGTGAATTTTTTGCTTTTTTTCTATTATTTCACCAAAAAGTAAATACATACATTGAGTAAATACATAGTTTTTTATCTCCTGGGTTGTCAATGTGATATTTGCTGAAATCTGTTGTTGCTTTTGTGTTAGTTAAAAATCAGCAGTGGCCATTGAAAGCTATTTTGAATGTGGCCCATCATCTGCACTGAAAAAAGAGTGAATATTCTCAATATGCTCCACTGGTACTGAGACTGCAGGCTCCCAGTGAAGGGGTCTGGAGCCAGCCAGCTAATCTGCCTTCATGGCTCTTTCTAGGAGATGAACTACATCATTTTTGAGGCAGTTTCAGCTGATTCATCTTGTCATCCTTCTCTCTCCCCAAATTGAGCATGCCCTTTTATGTAATGAGATTATCGTGTCTTCCCTTGCTTTTTGTCTCTGCACTAGACCTCATTTTCTTCTAGTTTTCCTCTTTATTATTTCTCATGAGCAATTTCAAGGTGGTTATTCTGACACAGTTCTCTAGCTGAGGTCTGGCTGGTACTGAGTAGAGCAGAACAAGTACCTTTTGTCCCACATCTGATTATATTTCCATACCCAAATTGCAAGCTGCTGCTTCTCTCTGTTGGCACCTTCCCTGGCACTCAGTCTGTCCCACAATATTTGACTGCCCTTCTACAGCACTTCTGCCTTGCCTGCTCTTCTCCAGTGTGCATTTGGTTTGTAAAATGGTGTGACTGTTCTTAATGCTTCTGTTTTCAGCCAAGCAACAGACATAATGGAAACTGCAGGCTGGAAGTCCATGATCCACTCCCACCCTCACTTAGTAGCCGAGGCCTTTCGCGCTCTGGCGTCTGCACAGTGTCCACAGTTTGGCATTCCACGCAAACGGCTAAAACAGTCCTGAAATCTTCCATGAACTCTAGAGAAATTGGACTGACTCCACTCCTCCTTGTCCAGAGGTGTTTTCACAAACCATAACAAGAGTTTTTGTTATCTTTGTCCACAGAACAGAAGCTGAAAAAGCCTATTGTTTGCTTTTCAGATGGATAATTTATGGTTTAATCCTCAGCTTTAAATTAGACTGATTACTCTAATTCACTGAAAGGCCTTAAATTATCTTCAATGACTCTCTAGTCCATATAGTCTAATGTATCTTGATTTTTTTATTATTATTTTTTAATGTGCCTTGTCTTTTTGACTAGGCTCTGCAGGATTGCACTAGCTCCATAATGCAGTAAAGTTGATAACTGAAGACTAATTTTTGAAAGGGATCTTCCATTATTTTCAGAAGAAAAAAGAAAAATATTATAGTTTGGTCCTGTGCTAAGTGGAAGGTTTTGGCTGGCCTCTCATTAAAAGCACTTGAACCAGAGGCACATCATGTACACTAGGCAAGTGCTAAATATAGGGAGAGCCTGTTTACCTTCAGCAAATGCTCACAGGCTATTTATGGCAATATACTGCTTTGAACATAATTTATTTTTCATTGTGGGGGCAAATATGCAATGGTTTGGCCCAAAAATGTATTTTCATTACAGTTTGTAATGCTTATTGTGTGTGTGTCAAAGCTGTCCAAGCGGTGAAGAGAAACACAGAATAAACCTTTTGCTTGTGTTTCTTTACGGTCCATCATTAGTTTACATTTAATGCAGAACTGAACGAGAGGTAAAAGAGCTCAATGTGAAAAGGAATAGTGTTGTATATGGAATAAATATATCCCAGTGTATGGTTGCATAGAAAAGTCAAGGATGCATAGAATGACCAAATGTAAATTGAGGAAATGGGCCAAATGGATTTTGAATATGCACTTTTAACGTGTAACTTTTGTATGTTGTGTGGTACATATATATTTTGCTTTTGATGAATTAATGAGGTACAGGTAATTGTGGCTTAACTTTTTAGATACATTTTAAGATGCCCACAGCCACATGGGATTTAGTTTTGTTAGAAAAGAAAGGCATGTCTTTTTAAGACTCAATTGAAGGTGGCTATTGCGAGCTTTCATATTTAAGTAACAGAATATTTTCGCTTATTTGAAAAAGGCATGTGAATGGTAAAAACTTTGAGGGGATTTTTCCCATCTTGACGTACATGCATGGCTCCCACAAACACCTGGCGAGGCTGTGCACACATCCAGGAGTAGTTCCCTGAAATGTCAGATGGTAGCTGCAAGCAGAGACTTGCTCAGTCTTGCATTTCAGTTATTGTACTAGCATTGTGGATGGTATTGAAATTCTGCATAATGTGAAAAGGATGAAACATTTGTAAACTGCTTGTCATGGGCCAGTTCTTTACTATATGAACCTTAGCTTTAATATCAACATCCTCAGTGTTTGATAGCTTTGTTTACAATTGGGAGGAAAAGTCTGCAGTAGTGCACACTCTAAATGTTCCCTGAGTTATTGCATTGAGTTTACTGTAATAGTGATAATATGCTGTATTTCTTTTTCGGGGGGGAAGATTTGGGTTTTACAGTGGGGAATGGGAGGAGATCTCACCTAATTTATAAACATCTTTGCGTAAGGGTTTGAGCTTGCCTATTAAAAAAAGTCATGCAGGGAAGAGAGAGGAAGAATTTCAGATTGTTTCTCCATCCTCATTTCATTGAGATTCATCTGACTTGCTCTGAATAAAATTTTTAGAGGAATGAATATATTAATTTTATATTTTGGCATCTAGTAAATCACTTACAAAGGTAAATTGGAAGAAAATGCCCAGTCCAATTTTGAAGACTAAAACCTCTAAACATAATTTTTTTCTTACCCTCTAGCTAAAAATTTATGATGGCTAAAGTGTAAAATCAGAAATTTTAATAATACACAAGGTGTCAAATTATATATTTACAGAGATTTATCCATTTTTAAATATTTATCTAAGATAAGGTCTCATAAGCATTCTCCACAACAGGATGTGAAGGTGTTTATTCCAAAACCATGTTTTTGCTGCACTGTGTAACGTGTTGGGACTACAGCTCCTCATCCTCATCACTGTAAAACTCACAGCGCTCACGTGCAAAGTGACTTGAATATTTAATGCTGTAATGATTGCCCAGGTCAGCCTGTTCTAAAGTAACAACTTACAGTAATCAGATGGAAAACGTAAGGATTTCTAGATTTTTTTTTTTTTTAAAGCCTAATAGCACACTTTGTACCAAAAAGTCAGACACTGTGCTGTGATATCATAGAGTGTCCCCTCCTCGGCCAGGCAGTGTGTTACACCAACAGGAAAGAGCCCTCTGCTCTGCCCATCAGGTTAGATTGGACTTTATTTATTTATGTTTTCAAGTTCTGACAGATCTTGAGAAAAAGGTAAAGCAGTTGCTGTATTCTTAAGTGAGTGCACTAATTATTCACCTCTTTAATTACCTACATGCAGTGTTCTCACTGGAACGGGACATTGATCATTACAACCTTCCCCTTTGGATTCAGTAGCTTGGCTTCATTCCCCACATCTCAAGAACTTGCCCTTAAAGCCTCAGTTGGAAGTGCAGCAGATCAGGAATAATCAGTGGTCAGGTTTTTCCAGGCTGAAATCCTGGGGGTTTTCCCTGGTTTTCCCTCCAGGTTAGGAATATGCCGTATGAAGGTGCCATGTTTTGGCTTGCCAACACTACTCTCTCAGATAGATGTGAACCACCACTTCTGTGCTTTTCTGGGGAGAACCCTGCATGTGTCCTGTGTGTGTGCGTGTGTGTGTGTGTGTGTGTGACTGTGTGGTGTTTTTTGTCAAGGGTGACTTTCTAAAAATAAGGACTCAATTTGCTGTTAAAATGCTGTTATGTATTATATATATATTTTTTTTTTCTCCATTCAAACCTCTCCTAAGGAGATGCTTTGGGTGGAAGTTGCTTCAATAAATAATCCTTATTTCCTAGTCCATTTACTGCATGCAGAAGTATGAACACATTGTGCCTTTTTAGGAAACTGTTGCAATGAAGGGATGATTTAACAGGGTGATAGGTCTTTGTAAAACATTTTTAAAGGTGAAGAAGAATACTCTTTGGTACACAATTGAGATGGAAAAGTTCAAGTTGCATTTGACCTCTGTTGCATGTTGATTCTTGCTTCCTAAATTCAGTTTCACTGAGGTAAAAACTACACAAACAAGTGGAATAAATATTACAGATACAAGTTGAGTACTGGTATATTTTTGTGAGATTGTGATAATATTTGCTGTTACAACATAAGTGTATGTCAAAACATGATAATCATGGACACAAGGTTACTGTAGTTCTGATGTTTTTCTACACATTGAGTATTTAGTATAAAATTCACCTTTGCACAGGAGATCAGTAGAGGACCTACATGGAGATTGTGTTCCTTTTAAATCCTCACAGCAAGGCTTCTCCTTTGGGAGGATAAAAGCCATGTGCAGTATTCGAAACTGTGTTTCATAGAAGACAGTGAATTGCAAATGTGAGGTACTGCTACCTGAAATGTTGTCGAATTTTGTTGAATTTCACAGTTGATTAAAATTCCTAAGCTTAATTGCTCTTTTTTTTTTTTTTTTTTTTTTTTTTGTAATTGACAAATGGAATGTTACCTGTCCTCTGTCCATTGTCAATAGTGTATTTAGTGCAGAGCTTAGCTCCTTAGCTAGCCAAGACACTTAGTCTCATATCTTGGCTTCTGCTTACAGTAAATGGACTATGTTTGTAAAGGGAATTCACTATTTCAAGTGTTTTGCAAGGAACTTCACTGTATTTGTAACCTGGTTTTTGAAGGCTTAAGATCAATGAGTCCTATTTTAGAAGTTAAACCAGTGAAATGATTTGGACCTGTTTTGGGGTGGAAATGATATAAAGAATTCAGATATGTAAACAGTCGTATCAAACCATCCAGCCTTTTTTATCAGCTGATGTTAATGGTGAAATACTTTTTGTACCTTGTTGCTGAAAATATTTTTGCGTTTCAGCACATCAAGTTACAATAAAGTTGTTACTTATACAGAGTGTGTCTGTCTTTATTTGTTGTCTGTACCTGCATTAGTTCCCAATGGCTGCCTTTGCTTTGAGAAGGAGATTTTATCAGCACTGTTTGTCTAATGTCAAATATGCTGCTGTTCTTTTGGGGAGGATCATCTTGCAGCCTTGCTCTGATCTCCATTAACTTGGTTATTTTTGTGTTTTGACACTTTAAAGCTCTGTACAGCTTAACTTGCCCACCTGAGAAGTGTCTCCCTTAGCACAGACTCTGTCAGGACTGGTGGGAAGAAAGGTTGATGCTGTGATAATGATGATGGGATTGATGGGTTTCAAATCTGCTTTCTTCTTCTACCCACCATCAAAAACCATCATCCTTTGTCCTGCCAAAGAGTGGAGGCTACTAATGAGCCCATCCAGCAGGAATGCTGTTGGCATGTGTTACAGGAGAAGTGGTGTGTAAGAGGAGGAGTGCTATGTAAGGGGTTTCATATGGCTATAAATATTTGCAGTGATATGTGGCTTTGGACATGCTGAAAATGATGATGTCAAGGTAAGTTATTTCATAAGAAGTGTGTATCTGGGTAGGTACATGCAACATTCTCCAGGTGTGCTTAAAACAAAAAAATTCATCCCTTAACTGACTCCACAATGATCCAGTCTAAGGTTCCTCGTGGGGTTTATATCAATAATGGCAGAACTCACATCCCCTCAGACAGCTCAGTAACCTCTGAGGGGAACAGGACTGCTTACCACTGAGTGGTATCAGAATTATTGATACAATCCAAATGTCTGACCTGAGCTCCAAATTCCAGATAAACAAAGAATATTAAACTTTGTTATTTCTTTATTTAAAAGGCTATATTTTTATCCTTTCTGAAGATGGTTTTCCTCACCATAACAAGATGTTATGGTGACATCTTGTCACCATAAAAAATTGAGTTAAAAAACCACCTGTTTTCTTTCTATAGCAAATTCCAATTTTTTTAAATGTGAAAACAGAGCACATGAAGAAAACTTTTTCTCCTTTTAGTTGAATATTGTTGAAATTATTTTGCAGTGTTGGTCCAGTACTGTGTATGTCTTCTTTCTTTAAAAGGGGGAAGCTCAAATATTGAATTTCTAGTGGTTTTTACCCTATCAGCCTCTGTCACCATCTCTTGCTGTACAGGATTGCCTGTCCTGCCCTGTGCTGAAGGGATGGTTTGATGTTGAATTATTTGAGTGCAGCCTGAGCAGTCAGGTGAGAAATTAAAGTTGATTAAAGTGAATCTTTGTGCCACTACTCCAAACTTCATTTTCTATGTTTTAGATGGCTTCAGTTACAATTACTATTCAAGGTAGAATATTACCCATTCCACTACACATTTTACTTGCCATGTTTATTAAGTAAATTACATTAAAGATGCAGCTGCTTCTATTACACACAAATAACTTTGCACTTAACATTGTGAAAGTGTGCTAACAGAGGAAATGGTATTAATTGCCGCTTAAAATTAGTCTTTGAACAGTTTATTTTTCTGCAAACATCTTGACAGTTTTCCCCTAGAAGAACGTGTTTCTTGTTTTCAATTTTGAAGATTCCTTCTTTGTACTCTCAGAGTAAGTTGGAAAAATACAAGGAGTCAAGTGAAGCATTTCAGATGTGAGATGCAAAGGACTTGCTTTTTCCATTACAACACTGCACCAAGGAAAAAAACCCATCCCAGGCTCAGCTGAGAGAATTCTTGAGTGCTTTGGAATGGCATTCCAGGGGGTGTCAATAAGTTACATTTTAAACAGTATGTGAAGTTGGTGCTCTAAGTGTAAAATTGGGCTTCTTGGGAGTCAAGTATAACGAACAGAAACAAGCTTGTGATTTTGAGACTCGGGAAGAAAAAACAACTTTGGAGAGTTTGCAAGGCCTTGGCTTATAGAGAAAGTACCAGGAGTACCAGTTTTGAGCTCTTGGTTCAAGTGTTCTGAAAGAGCCTCAGAGCTGCAGCAATACCTGGTGATCATCATCCTGTCAGGCAGGGAGCAGGGCCTTCTTTGAAAATGTTACCTGACACCAGCATTTTTGTCTTGCGTTCTTAGCAGAGTTTGGAGCATAACAATATTTTCGTGCAGGTGCTGTGTTTCAATCAAGGGTAGGTGTATAATGAGTGGAAATCTCTGCTTTGCCCAACTTATGCATGTTTCATGCGTTGGCAGTGATAGTCATGCAGAAAATAAATTACATCATGTCAGACTTGGTGCTGCTGATCAGAATGGAGACAACTGGTGCTGCATTTTAAGCAGTCACAGTTTTTGACTTCCCACGTTTCTCCCTGCACAGTTGACTGAGCCATTTCTGTTAAAAAGGGTAAATTCTGAAGCGTATGCAAAAAGCATTTTAATAGGATGAAATCTTAAAGCATAGATGCTCTAGCTCAGTCTGACCTATTTTAACCTTACTTGCCACATAAACTATTTATATTTTCCATTTTTAAGTTGGCGACTTCTTGGGAAGCTTTGAAATTAATTTTATGTATTATATGCACAGTTTTCTAACCCAGCTGTGTTTATTGAGTCTTGAAACTTTAAAACAAACCACCTACTTGCTACTGAAGTGTACAACTAAAATGTTTACCTCCAGCAAAGACTTAATCTTGCCTCTGGTACTTGTGCCGTGCCCAGATTAAGAGCTCTGCTGGTCTTTGTAAAGCCCACACCATATTTTTTTAAATGGAGAAAAAAAAAGTCAGATAAATGGTACATCTTGTCACTGTCACCTCTTGCAGATGGGCTGCCCTTGTCAGACACACACATGAGGGAGTTCTTGCACTACCAAGCCCTCATTCCTCCCCCACAGCAGGACTGGGGGTTATTGTGCTGGATCAAGAGTTTTTACCAACTCAACTCAAATGGGGAGGATTATTGCAGGACCACAAATAGAGGGACATAAAATATTTGCATATTTATTGGCTGTTCTGGTCAAGATTATTTTGAGGGGTGGGTATGGGGCAGGGTGGATATTTTTTGAATGCAGCTTTTTCTTAAATGCCTTGCTGTTCATCTCTTGTGGGTTTTTTTGAATGTGTGCTGGCACGTCTCAAATAATGTAAATAAATACAAAATACTTAGTGAACCTGCAAATGCTTTGTAGTGAAATTTGGGCAAGTTCAATTTTGCTGATTTAAAGAAATGGAGATGCAAATTTCCTCATGACAGTGCCTTATAGCAGAAAATGTGTAGTGTCAGATGTGGTTAATCTCAGAACAAACTATAAAAGGGGTTAAATTGTATACTAGATTAGGAAAATACTCAGTATTTTACCAGTAGTGCTAGAATAGCAGGCATCTACTTCTGACAAGCTGACAGACCAGAGAATTGAAACTTAATGAATCTTAATGCTTTCTGTCATGTACTTCAATTTTCTCAAATTATTTCTCCAATTAGTTCTAGTCTTTGTGAAGGAATGATTAATGATAATTAATAGATTCTTATAATTTGCATATTCAATCTGCAGTGTTTCTAAAAAAATACAGATTTGTGTATGTGAGCGAGGCTGGTTTGTCTGTTATTTCTTTGGGGTGCTGGGGTTTTTCAGATTTTCAGCTTTGTACTTCCAGCTGAACAGGGAGAATAAGATGGATGCATTAAAGAGTTTAGTATGGTCTCTCCAAATAAATAATTTGGACATAACCCAAGGCTTCAATCTTTCCTATAAAGATGTTTTCTCTTTAGTGGATAGGTAGGGAATATAGGGGTACAAAGTTATTGCCAGGAGCTCAACTCATCCTGCTTCAGCTTTGGGAAACATTTACAGCTGCAATGTGGCAAAACTGGGCAAATCCTGGAGGGCATCTGCTCTTCAGAGGTTGATTTTGGTTTGTTTATTTTATTTTCTTTTTCGAGTCTCTATATGCCTCCTTTATGTTGTCATTAATTTTGTTTTACCCTTGACAATGCACACATGGAGGGATTTATCCAAATAAATAATCATACGAATTTTGTGTTTAAAATCAGTAGCATGAGATTTTGAAAGTCCCTGGGTTTTTTTTGTCTGCACAGGAGCTCAGGTTTTCCATGCTGCTCTGCAGATATCCAACATTTGACTCATTAAAACAAACCCAAAACCTGCCCCCGCTCTGGGAGCCTGCAAGGGTCTGTATGTCTGAAACCAGCATCTCTTTGGGTAACTCAACAAATCCTTTTTCTTTAGATACACTTCATCAAAGAAATGGAATGTTGGCAGTTTCAACTACTTTTTAAATCAATAAATGCTTCATTCTAGTTGGTTTGCCACCAGTTAAATACGTAGTGTTTACTGGGGCAGTGTGCCCCAGTTAGATTCACCTCTGAATATTCTGTACAAATCATAATTGAAGTACTTAAGCAGAGTATAAAAACTGGCTTTATGGAAGAATTATCCTGAAAAAAATAGTGTGGGTGTTCAGAATGTGTTGATCTGGTAACCAAGGTACACACTCAGCAGGAGGCTGCAGGTTTTCAATAAGGTATTGGAATATTCTGGGCAGTTAGAAACTAAGAGGCAGAGGTAGAAGGTTGCAGGTATTTTATCACTTTAAAGGAGAAAGGTTTAAAGGACCAAGTTTGGGGATTTTTAAAAATAATCAGCTGTTGAGGCTGCTCCATGTGGTATAAAACAAAGCATGTTGAAGTTGGTCCAATTTTGTGTAATAAATATTCAAAGTTACACTCTTGGTTATAGTCATACTATGAACAGTTTTGTGTTTACTTTGACAGTGCTGTCAAAAGAATCCATAATCTTGTTGCTTGTTTGCAGAGATCAAACTAAACATTTGTTCCTGATTCCCTGGATAAAAATATGTAGGGGAAGGTGCTATTGCACTGAGATTGTCTTTAACAATAAACCTGGTTTGTGTTTTTGCATTAATTACAAAGATGAAGAGAAGTTTTTCCTGGCGTATTTTTCTTCATTCTTTAGGAGCAAGAATGGAACCTAGGGCTGGCTCAGCAATGTTCAGTGCCAGTGGGACAGCATCAGGAATAAAAATAAGCTTTATTTGGCTGTATGTAGAGATTCTCACCACAGAACCATCAATAGTGCTGTCATAGTTTTGTAATCTTTGCTTGCTTCTTGTAGGGCTAAAACTGGTGAGAATAGGCTTCTATTCCTGCAGCTCCCCAGGGGTTAAACAGCTGGGAGGGAAATGCTGCCCTGGAGGGAGGCAAAGAGCATGGCTGGCCACTGCTCACCTGCCCACAGCCATGCTCCTGCGTGGGGCTGTCAGAAGCTCTTTAATCAGCAAGTTTGGCTTAGATGGAGAAGCTGGGGGTGAAGTGAAGGAGGGCACTTCAGTGCCCACCCCAGTGCCCTCCCCAGGGCAGTGGGAGCAGTTGAGCAGCCAGAGGAACACCGGGGCACTTGCAGTTTGCTTATGTTATGATTGTTTTCTTTTACATCAACAGAAGATTCATCAAATAATGGATGAGCAGAGGATGATGAGTGCTTTTATTTCTAGTGGATTTGGGCTGGAAGGACTTGGTGTCCCTTTCTCGTGGTATGTCAAATATTCTTTCCCATTTGCACCTTGCAGAATTTATTTTGTCTCCCTCTCCTGGCTATCAGCTGCTGAGAGTGGGTGAAGGGAAATGACAGTAAGGGACAGATTCTGGCTGTGCTGGCCTCAGTAACCTGTGGGTTGGGGCAGGGCTACTCTCACTACTCTTGGGAAGAACTGCAGAAATATTTGGGAAGGGAAGAGGATCTTTCTTTGGTCCTTGCTCGCAGAGCTGTGTGCCGACATCATGTGTGTCCTTCTGCAGCCTGGAAAAGGGATTTGAACAAAGACACATGGAAGAGCCTGGTGTGATGATGGTACAGTTTGTTTTCTGAAAATGTTGGTTTAGCAGAATATTGCCCTTATTGCAGAAACTCCCGAGCCAAATGCACGTGCACATTGTGAGCTTTAATGTGCTTTTGTGTCCTGCAGTAGATAAAAATGTCAGTCATATTCTCCATATTTCATAGTCCCCTCAAATCCCTGGGGAAGGTGCACATGTCTCATGTTACTTATGTCCCACCAATAAAACAACCCTCTAGGAGGAAATCTGTGCAGGCCATACAGCAAGATGTCAAATTAATTGCACTGAAATAATGAGTTAGCACCAAATGCTAATTAAATATTGATGGAAGTCATACTTTCAATTATCTTCATTATGGCACAATGTTTTATGTAGACATGAAGTACTGGGAATGTGGGCATATATTATCATTAATCTTGTCATACAAAAATATTAGTAATTTTTCAAAAAGCCACTGTAAATGTGCTGGAGGTCCATGTTTAGTATCTTTTTGACAGAGTAAAGTTTTTTGTGTGCACCCCTTTTTGTTTTGAAGGAGCAGGGCTGGAAGGGCCAGCCTTGAGCTCGGGGAGGACAGAGCTGTAGGGCAGCTCAGCAGAGGAGTCCAGAGTGTGGCTGACAGCAGGAGATGGAGCTGAGGCAGAGGGGGGCTGGTGAGTGAGATGTGACCCAGGGTGTTCTGCTCTGGGACCAGGGGATGGGCAAGAGCCACTCCCCTCCCTGTGTGCATTACCACTGAGGAAAAGGCCTTTAAGCATAAGGATTTTTTCAAGAGAAGGACTTCGTTAGTCAAAAAGAAAAGTCTAGGGCTATCTAGACTAGAAACTAATTAAAGGGTGAGTCCCAGGAAGAATCCTGTCCAAAACCAGTTTTATATCCAGTTGCCTTTGTGGAGGATGGACAGAACTTACCACATAATTCACAGATGAAAGATGAAACAGGTACTATACTTTCCAGTCTTGTTGCTCTCAAGTCCCTTTGAGCTGTTCTAGAAAAACAAAAAAAAATTACTTCCAAGACCTCCAAAGTCTTCCTGGAAAATGCTGTCCTATGAATTCTTTTTATTTTAAATGAAATTTCTTTTTCATCAATCAATAGAAGGCATAATCTGAGGTGAAAATTAGTCCTTCCTGCAGACTTTGAGGAAAAGTTGTACAGGACTGCCTTGGTGGGTCTTCTTTTCCAAGCTGGACTGGAAAAGAGGTCCTCCTGCCATCTCTGCATGAAGAAATAGTAAATTTGTGCTAGTTTGCAGAAAAAAGAAATTAAAATACTCCTTTTATGCCTTTTGGCCATAATTGGCAACTTTTGCAGCAGGTGAGTGTGAAGAATGCTCACAGCAATAACTGCATGATGTGCCAGTGTGTCTGTGTCTCCACGGGCAAAAAAAAATCCAGTCCCAGGAGTGTGAACGTTCTTTGTCACTTCTGAGAGCACTGAAAGGTTGAGAGTGGAGACAGGTGGGTGACCATAATTAGGGAGGAGGGTGTGAAGATTTTATTGCAGTGGGTGCAGCCTTAGTGCCATTGTCTAAGTGTAAATTGTTCCTAAAAGATAAGTCTGAGATTATTCACCCCGGAATCTCCGTGAGTCCAGGGAGAGGCATTTTCAAATTACCGATGGTGAAGTGTGGCAGAGCAAAAGGAGCACTTGAGCTGAAGAACAGCTAATGCCCAGCAGAGCAGAACTGCAGCAGCAGCTGCTGAGGAGGTAATTCTGTGCTCATAATGATTCCAACTTCTCTCAGAAACTATCACTTTGCAAGTATCCCTCATCTGAAGTACAGAGCTTCCCCAGACCATCAGAATAGTATCTCTCCACATCCTGAGCATGTGAAATTAATGACTGAATATTATGCTGAGAGCCATTTAATTAAAAACACTTTCATTAATAATGCAGTTGGAGAGTGTATGTGTGTTATGTAATTAAAGATAGTACATCAGTAAATGATACTATGCAAAACCAATTCAAAAAATTCAAATGAGTTGGTGTAGCATAAGGAACTTAATTCAAGTGGGAATAAAGTCAGTGTGAAATAAGCTCAGAGTTTTTTCCTGGAAGCTGCAATTAATCTGCTTCTGGCAACACAATTCAATACTCATATTTTAAATAAGGGGCTGTGCTTGTTTCAAAGATAACTAGGGTGGTGAATCAAAATAGATGTCTTTCTCCCCTCTTTTTGCCAGATATAAGTATCTCTTAATGTCTGGACACTGCTGAGCCTGGCTGACCTGGAGGACGTGGGCAGCTTTGCACACCATTCATCTGTGCTGCTGTTTTTGCTTGGAGCAGTCAGGTTGTGCTTGGCTGTGACAAAAGACTGTAGGCCTGGTATTTGTAGTATTTTTACTTTAAAATGTAAGTGGAAGAGAGAGGTTATTCCCTCGGGGCAGATCAATCTCCCTGTGTGGCATTGCCTTCAAGCAGCTGGGTGAGAAGGCTTGTTGTTTTCCCCGGGCACTTTGGCTAATCCAAATCTTCCCCGATTGAAGTCAGAAACGCCTCAGTTAAATATATCTGACATGAGAAGTGGATTGGAATTAAGTAGCTCTAAGTACTATTTAATAAATAGGCTTGCTTATCGTCTTCAATAAGGCAACTTGAAATAGTTTTTAATCCTTTAGTTTACCTGCTCAGAAATCTGTGTTAAATATTCTGTGCTCTCAGGTTAGCAGTGCTCAGCATCACCTGCTTCAGACACACTCTTCCACCACCTCTTCTTTTAAGGACTACTGCTGGCTTAGACGGGACTGACAGCTCCTCTCACAGCAGTTTCCTGCTAAGCCAGAACGTGTTCTCCTGTCCAAGTTAAATGAACTTGATGTGTTTTGAAAACCTGAACCGGTTTTTTTTTTTTTTTTTTTTTTTTTGGTCATTCTATAGAACAGCTTGGTGTGAGTTGCAATTCATCAGGGGCTTTTGAGATGTGGGCAGGAGTGTAAGTGCTCTCCACCCATCTAAAACCTCATAATTGGGGTGTTTCCTCCGTGGCTCTTTAGGTGTTTATCAGTTCAATCTTGGAATAGTTTGGGTTGGAAGGAGCCTTCAAGACCTTCTCGTTCCACCCCCTGCCCTGGGCAGGGACACCTTCCCTCGACCAGGTTGCTCCAGGCAGGATCTCTAGCACAAAAGATGCCAAGTCTTGTTTTCTGGGAAGCAACACTAACTAGAAGTTCAAAGCAAACACCTTGATAGCTTTAGGTGGGGGTGGGGTTTTTTTTGGCCATTTTTAACTTCAGGGCTAATTCAAATAACCTCCAAGTCTCATGTTTCACTATCCTCTTTCCTGGCGATTTGGAACCAATTATAATGTATCACCTTTCAGGAAGATCACCAGCTTATTTGGAGCAGTTAAGATAAGGTAGCCGAGGCTTAATTGGCCTGTAATGATGAAAGAGCCACGAACTGTCTGGGAATGAGGCAAGAGAACAACGGAATGGGATTTGCATCGAGGGGGCTGAAATGTAGGGCTGCCAAGGGCAAGGGAGCAGGGTGAGGACTGAATGCTGGTCTGGGATCAGGCTGCCAAAAAAGCTGCCTTGTTTTCCAAGGATGGTTATATGAGAGGCAAGGGGAGCACTGGGGTGTCTGGGAAGGTGTTCCTGGGGCAGCTGTTGCACAGGGGCTCCTGTGTCGTGGCCGTGCTCAACTCCTGCTGATGCCTTGTGAAGGCTGACCCAGAACAGAGACTGGACAGAGCTAAAGGATAAAGTAGGGATTTATTCAAAGGCCTCAGTGGATCCACCTTGGGCAGCGCAAGAGCCCAGCCAGGGCTACACCCAAGATGAACCAAAATGGTCACAAAATGCACAACCTGTCACAGGGTCTCACACTTTTATAAGTTCTGGTCCATTTGTATATTGGAGTTAATTGTCCAATTACAGCTTTAGCCCATGAAGTCCCATCCTGCTTGTTTTTCTCTCTTCAGTCCATGTTGTTTGTGCTCTTGGGCCTGAGATTTGGATCATTTGTCCTTGGTCCCCAGCTGGAGAAGGAATTGTTTTGTCTCCCTACTCTGTGTAGAGAGCTCACCATCCCCTAATTATGAAGCCTAGACCCACACACTAAAGCTGCACAGAATCTGAAAACTATAAAAGCTAAAACCTGAGGCATCACTGCCATGTGGTGCCCCTGCCCTGCTCCCATGGCCCAGCTCTGGGTGGGAGTTCTAAGTCTGGCCTCCTGACAAGCCAGAAGAGACCATGGTGTGTCCACATGCCAGCTCTGTGCTTCCCACAGCATTCCTTTGCTGGTAGCTGGGAAAGGTGGTTGAGCTTTTGGCTTGCACAGGGAGCGCTCCTCACCGCTGAGCCCTCGCTACAGCTCAGCTGCTCGTGCCTGGCTGAGGGGTCACAGAACACTCCGAGCTGGAAGGGAGCCAGGAGGATCTCTGAGTGCAGCTCTAAGTGCAGGGGGTCTCACCCATGACCTTGGTGTGATCAGCACCGTCAGCTGGTCTCAGTGCATTTTCCCTAAAATGAAGAAAATACATTTAGAAGTCCCTGAAGCAGTGGAGCTTTTTTTCCTCTGTTCGGGCTTGAGGACAAACGCAGAGAGCAGTGGAAGAGACTGAGCTGTTTGGCTATTCCACTCCTGTTGAATAGGAAAGTGCTGATATTTCTTTTGGAGTCTATTTTAGAGTCCCACCACTGTTTATGCAGGTAGGATTTTTTCTTCTCCAGCTAAACTGTTTTCCCATGACTGTAATTGCTTTTTAATTGGGCTGCAGCTGGTGCTGGATTTGTGCTGAGCTGGAGACTGAATTACATCTTTGGAAATAGCTTTTTTTTTTGTGATTTTTTTTTTCCCCTTTCAAAATTCAGTCAGGATGGCTGGGGTTCTTGCTTGAGGGTACCAACAGCTCTGGCCTTGCTTCTGACTGACAACCCTCTGGTATTTGGGGCTTGCAGAGCTGTGCCATGGAGTTGGTAGCAGCAGCCTTGGCCATGTCCTGTGGACTCTCTGTTCAGTTCCCATCACTCCTGGCTGCAGATCTGAACAGGTTTTGCAGCCCCAAGCTCAAGTACCCCCAAGGGAGGCAGGGTTTGACACCAAGTAGGATATTTCATGATAATTCAACTCCTCTTCTGTAAACCTACTTGATTTGTTAGCTCCAAAACAAAGGATGCTGCTCCTGATGGAAAACGTGCAGGAGGTGCTCACGAGGGAGAGGTGGGAATGGCAAAGTCTGGTTTTTCAAACTAGACACCCTACAGCTAAAAATCTACTTGATTGATGTGTGTTTCATTGAGCTACTTAGTGTAGAGCAGCTTGTTATTGTCTTTTCAACTGTGCAAATTTGAATAGAGACAGTGCTAATGACGAATCATTATTATACTATAAATAAAACATTATCCAGATTATGCTGGTCAACAGAGCATAAAACAAATAGCAAATTCTAATGTCCTTGAATTACAATTTAAAAAGAAAAGCAGCACAGGATGCTGATCTGCACAGAACGCCCTTGCTTGGTTGCTGTGAGAGATTTTCCAGTTGCATCAGGATCATCCAGGGGTTTGCTCATTTGCAAATTCACCCTAAAAAGCAAATGTGCAACCCCAGGTAGCCCATGGCACACAGTGCTCAGCTCTCTGCTGTTCTCTGCCCTGCTGGCCCCTGTGGCACAGCTGCTCCTTGTGATGGCCTGGCACTGCCACATGGTCCCCATGGCACCGGTGAGGCTGAAGAACTCACAGCAGGATGTGCCCACTAGTGAGGGCTGCAGGGAAATCAGAAATCTGAAGGTCCTGCGGACAAAATTCTTCAGGGGGGAAAGAAGAAAAACCCTGAGCTGTTACTTCCTTCAGTTGGAATGATTAAAGAACTGTGGATGTGCATGGTTCCTGCAGCTCTGCACAGAGTGCTGGCTAAAGAAAAAAGCTGAGGCTTTGTATGTTTGTCATGGATGAGCTTTTTTTTTTGGAAATTTTTAATGTTCTCCCCATTGGGTGGGGAGAACAGCAGGAAATGTATTTAGCAAGAAGTTTATATATTTAATATGAACTCCCTAGGCACAGCCCCTAACCTGCCAGAGCTCAGGAAGTGCTTCAGGCACAAGGTGGGATTTTGGGGTGTCCTGTGCAGGGCCAGGAGCTGGACTCAATGATCCCTGTGGGACCCTTCCACCTCAGGATATTCCATGATTCTATGAAATTTTCACTGATATAAATGTGTACAAAACTGTCCTGTGGAGATTGGGATTAAATAAAGGCTGTATATTAAAAACTTCTACATTAAGTTGCTGTAGTCATAAATTGTCATTGCCCACTCAAGACACTTTTTTAAAATGGTATTTAATCATTCAAGTTTTTCCTTCAAAATCCTTTGAATAAAAGCCATAATAGCAACAATTTGAAACTTGTCTGAAACTGTCACCTGCTACACAGGAAAATGTTGTTACAAACATGGCCTGTTCTGTGTGAAATGAAATCACATTTAGTTTTGTTTACATGGGCAGCATGACATCTGACCTAATCAAGCCTGTCATCATTGCATTGCATTTTGCTTACCCTGCTGGTGCAAATAATTTCTTCTTAAGCAGATTTTGACTGCAGTAAGAATGTAACTGGTTTTTTTTTTCCTTTTTTTGATGTTTTCAGAATTGATCTGAAAGAAAAACTGCATAAAAACAGCAAACACCTGCTTTTAAGCTGATTAAGCATAAAGTATTGTGGTTGGAAGAAGAGTGGTGGGGACTTGGTGGGTGTGATGGAGTTTGGTACCACGGCTCCCTCCCTCCCAGGAGGCTGGAGCCTCCTGCTCCAGCTGCCAGGCTGCTTCCTTGTGCCAGGGCTGCATGGGAGGAGACCAGGGTAAGTTTCTCCCATGGTTTGTCTTCCTGAGGCCTGGAAACCTCAGCCTGGGAAGTGCCACAGCCAGGGAGGAGGAGAATCCAGCTCCCCTTTTGATGAGGAACTGAGCAAGGGCTGAATCAGCAGCGAGCTGCCCTCTCTCCCAGCGTGTTCCTGCTTGGGAGTGTTGTACAATTTAAACTTTCCCCCTCACTTTTAATGGTACCTGGTGCAATTATTAAACAGTTAAGGATTGCCTTTGTCAAAACACGTGCTTCATTTCTCACATCTCATGGAATGCTGCTGAACCTCCTCTGCCTAGGCTTGTACACAGTTCACTATAGCACCCATTTAAATATCTCCTAGAAAAACAAATTCCAGCTGGGCAAAAATGCAATGAGATGTTGCTGTGCCTTAGTTTTACTTTGTGTCTTCAGACATGCAACATTTGAAACTAAACATCAAATGGGCCACAAGCAAGTGCCAGATTTAATAAACTCTCTTTATTTACATACAAATACATGTACACATATGTTCTGCATATGTACACATATTTAAGTGTATATACATACATGGTTTCCACATACTCTACAATAAATAGCATGTAGGGTTTTCTTTTAATTGCCTACAGTGCTGAGTAAAAATGCATGGCAATAAAATCATGGCTTACAGCTAAGTTACAAAAGCACCAACCACTGAACTCGCAGCAATAAATCCAAGCTCATGTACAGCTGGGGCGAGGACACGCTATACAGAATACAAAGTAGACCAACTTGTAGGAATTGACAGGAATAGGCAAACTAAAAAACATCATTATAGACCAGGAGAGACTCTGTATGAAATAAGATGAAGGAAAACATTTAGATTATTGATCAAACTAAACCACACATTTAAATTTGTCACCTAAAGAGAAAAACAAATCACCCAGTTAGTCGTATATTTTTAACAGAGTAATTTTTTGTGTGAGTCTTTACGAAGGAAATCAGAATTAATCTCATGAGTGAGTCCTTCTGAGCTGCCACAGTCAATTGTCTGAGTGCACATCACCAAACAGTATTTCAATAGGACTTTATTTAAGCTGTGTGTAACTTCTTGAACCCTGTGTGCGAGTCTGATTGGAGGCAATCAGCACTTCCTCAGCCAGCTCCTTCCACAGGACCTGTGACATCAAACTGTCACGAAGGAGCAGGAGAACAGATTGGCAGCAGCAGCAGCAGATCAATACCCAGAGAAAGCACAGGGAGTGATGCTGGAACCTGCATAGCCAGAGCCAACCACTCCTGACTGCAGTGGGACCACACCTGGTGGAGCACAACCACAGCTGGACCCTCCCTTGCACCAGCTGCAGTGCAGGGAGCTGGTTCTGCACTAGGGGAAAGCCTGGCTGAGTATTTATATTAAGAGTTTCAAACCTGCTTTATGAGGTGAAGGTGCATAGATTTTTGTTGCTCTCTCTCTTTGTCATGGCTGATACTTTGACTTAAGGTGTGCAGTGCAGTGCTAAGGGAGAGACTGGTGCCAAGAAAGAGAAAGCTGCTTGTTCAGGTATCATCCTTGTGCTGTGATGTATTTTCCTTGCTACACTTTAATGTTCAGGGGCTGGATATCAAAATACTTGCTTCCTTTGCCTGGAAGCCAGCCCCTGCTACAGTTCAGAGAATCACAGAATGGTTTGGGTTGGAACGAATCCTAAAGATCATCCAGTTCCAAGGCCCCTGCCACGGGCAGGGGCACCTTCCACTAGACCAGGTTGACTTAAACAGAGATTATCTTTTTCCCAGGTATTTATAGATTCTCTGTTGCTGCAAAACTAATACTGGGTGTGTGTGCTTGTGTGAATGTGTGAGAGGAATCAAACCCAGTGGTGGGCATGGGAGGAGGGAATATGTACCACATGTGCACACCTGTAGGGTCTGATAAACTAAAGCTCATCGAGGTCTAATTACATCATTGTATATCCATGGGTAGGAAGTCTGAAGGAAGAACTACTCACTCTTCACTTCAATGAACACCTACAGCTACTACAACTCATAAAATGCAGTTTGTTTCCTTTTTTATCAAAGAATTAGCACTTCCTCTTAGTATTTGGACTTGACTACTTGAGCCCTCTGTGTAACATTCTTTATGAAATCAGTGGGAGAGCTGTTTATTTGAAGTTTGAGTATGAGCAGCTTTGAGGCTGCTTCATCATTTGTTCTTTCTATTGTCACCTAAAGTTCCCAGTGAGAAATAGGACCTGCTAAATGCTGTCCACTTCAAGTAAAAGACAACCTCTCTGCCATGGAATTGTTTTAAAAGCTGATTTTTAATTACAGACATAATTTTGTTTGATTTTTTTCTCGTGCCTGCCTGGCAGTTCCCTTACGAAGGATGAGAGAGCTAAAATGCAACGGCCTCAAATGAAAACGACTGTTACATAAACAGCTGGATTAGTTACGATACAGCACGAACACAGCTACAGTTTTTTGAGACTTTTTAACCTGATAGGAAAAAATATTTTTCTCCAAAAGGTTAATGGGAACGCTCGTTTTTATGAGTGATCCCCCAGCCCCGGGCCGGGTCAGCCGGAGGACAGGTACGGCGTCTCGCTGTGGTAGTTGTAGTCGGGACAGACCTTCTGCACCAGTTTGTAATCTACGCTGTAGAAAGCGATGTAAATGCAGATGACTTTGAAGGGTTTGGAACACAACCAGGAGACATGGCTTTGGGTCTGTTCTTGGTAGCAGATCTTGGAAGGGTCAAAGTTGCACAAGGCAGTTTTTTTAGCGCGGTCTGTTTTCTCGTACTCGATGCGGCAGTTGAAGGACTTGGACTCCTTGGTCTCCAGCGTGGACTGTGGAGATGGTTCAAACTCCACCACTTTGGAAGGTGGCACCAGGCTGACAGAAACATTCCCCAGACCCGTGGAGTTGTGTCGGAAATAAACGCTGAATGTTCCGTTGCCGTGATCGACGATTTTCCCCGTGATCAAGAGGTTCAGCTTTACAGTTTTGATGTTGGAGTGGAAGTCACCCCATCCAAACATTTTCTTGAATTTCCCAGTTTTTACTATAGGTCTGCGTTTAGTCCGTGCCAGAGATTCCTGAACCTCCGTGATGTTGGACAACCAATCCCAAAAGTTTTCTATGCTGTCCGAGTAGGACACCTGGCCGTGTTTCAGCACTGGAGATGGTTTAACAAAGAGGCGTAGAGGGTTGATGATCCTGGAGTGGACCACGTTGTCAACCAGTGTCTCTGCAGCATCCTTGTCCTCCCAGTCCAGCACGTCCGCGGCTTGTACGACCCGCCTGGTGTCACAGAACACCTGCTCCGAAACAGAAAGGGAGAGCGGTGTGAAGGGGGGAAATAAAACAGCCAAGACACAGGAGGAGCCATTAATATTTATTTTTATACCCATAGGTCTGAATCAGTCACCTGGACCACTGCAATGAGTAATTTCTACTGTTCTATGAAAGTTCAGGGATTTTACTCAAAGTAGCTTATGGAAGATGCAAAATTCTCAGTAGGAGCCATCCATGGGGACAAATGGATAAACCTCTGGACAGGCTGTGATGTGCAAGAGCAGGCCCCATGCTCACAGATTTGTTAGATGAATACCTGACTGAGGAAAGTGGAAACCCTGAAGACCAAAGTGGCCCCTCTGCTAAAAGATGGAGTGAAATAGAACAGCATGATTTTCCAGTCCCTTCCTTTTTCTCCCCACAACCTTCCAGCTGGTTTAGGCTTAAAATCGTGTTCTGTTGGTGTAATTGTCTCCTAAACCATTTATTGTACATTTGTCTTTTCTGGTGTTGCTTTTTCCATTTGATCCAAACCTATTTTGCACGTCTGTGCCCTTAGTTTGACACAGTGAACATGGCCCTGTTTTGGTGTGCTGGTTTCAGCTGCACAGCAGCTGCCTGTGCTTAGCAAGGCCCAGCCTTCCAGAAGTGCTGAGCATTCCCAGCCACACAGCACAGCTCAGTTTTAAGATCCGTGACAAGGCCAAGCTGAGTCTGCAATCAGAAAACAATACCTCCTTCTAGTAGGGACAGAATAGCCTTAAGATTTCAGAGTCAAACACACAGGTCTCAGTAAAATTCCCAACTCAGTGCAGACACACATTTCCCAGGTGTATTCTTCCTGCTCTCTCTGGCAGTGAATTCCTGTTGGAAACGCAGAACTCGAGCGTATGATCCAGAGGTCAGAAGCAAGATCTGTGTTTCAACAGGATAGAAATGATTATCTGACTTTTTAGGTCCTTTAAATCTTGAGTAGATGCTTTGGAGAAGGCATTTTTAGGGTCTGTTCTGTTTAGAACTGCCTTACACAGTCATCCTAATGTACAAAAGAAAAACTTTTCCAGCTGCATCTATTTCTACAAACAGTGTGAACAGAACAAAGAGATGTTTAAAGTGGGAAGAAGAAAGGACACTGTTGTCCTGCCCGTGTCCCTGGTGACAAACTGCTGCTGGCCCTTCCTCCTGGCAAAATGCTGCTCTTGCTTCATCACTGATCCCACAGTGCCAGGATCCAGGTGGTGGATCCCAGTATAACTAATGCAGGGGCGGGGTTTTCACTCTCCAGCAGCAACATTACAGGCTGGAGGTTTGCTTAAAGCAGCCAAAACATGGAGTGCAGACGTGGAATGTGCAGGATGGAATTTTGTGCTTTGTGTCTCATGAGGGAAACCTCAATGCTTGCTTTTCCCTCTGCTCCTGATCCCAAAGGGTCTTCTACACCTCTGGTTCCTCACAGGGCTCTGTTTTTACAATATCCAGCTGTTATTTCTATAAATTGCAATTTTTTGTTTCATAATCTGGCAAAGATTAGGAACTCCAAAGCCCTTAATCTTCACTGGGGCCTGTTGTGCAGCAATAGGCTCCAAACCAGAGCCCAAACCCGCTACCAAGACCATGTGTCCTTCCTGATCACCCCTAATGCAGTAATTAAGATTAAATGTGAAACAGCAGCAACATTCACAGCTTGAATGCTGAAAGGTGACCATCACTATTGCTAAATCATAAAATCACAGAATGGTTTGGGTTGGAAGGGGTCTTAAAGATCATTCATTTCCAAACCCTCTGCCATGGGTAGGGACACCTTCCAGCCTGGCCTTGAACACTTTCGGGAATCTGTTCCAGTGCCTCATCCCCCTCACAGTAAAGAATTTCTTCCTAATAACTAATCTAAACCTGCCCTCCTTCAGCTTAAGGCCATTCCACTTGTCCTATCACTTATTTTTTACTAGAAATAAATCCACAGCTGGGTGGAAATGCAGTGGGCCAGGTATGTCTCCGCAAAAATACCTTATTTCCTTCTTCAGATTAAAAGCGGGGGAAGAAAAGACAACAGTGATCATTCTCAGCCCAAGACCTTGTATGTCAACTTTCTGCCTCTATCTTATATTTTTTTTATGGCTGAGCTAGGAACCCGGGGAAATAGGAGATTCTAATGGAAACAGTGACAGATGCTGATCTGTACCAGCCCAAATAGCGCTGTCATAATGATGCTGAGGGAAACATCACTTCTGCTGTGATGGAAAGTTCCTGGTGAAGCTCTGTCATGTTTATGTGTGGTTCTTCAGCCACTCCTAAGCCTGTCACCAGCCCAGGATCAGCTGTGTGATGCTGAGAATGCTGGCCATCTGCACTGCCAGGGAAATCACTCCCCTGCTGCAGAGAAGTGACTCTGCTCACATGAAGCAAGAAGTGCTGCACACGTTCACCCATCCCAAACCTGACCTGAGGCCTTGAGAAGCACAAAAAAGAGGCTTTTCTGCTGCATTTCTAGATTACAGCTGGGCCCAGGGGCCTGGCAGTGCTGGAATACCAGAAACTTTCTCATTTGCATGGCTAAATGAAATGCTATTTAAAATGCTAATGACCACTCAAACCATGGGCACCTACAGCTGGTATTGCTGTTAGTAACTGAGTCAGAGGGAAAAGTGGTTGAATATTTTAAGGTGAAATACAAAGAAAGGAAGCTGTTTCCTTACAGGGGAATCTGGCTTTGCTGGTGCCTGCACCCAGCTCTGACTGTCCTCTGGCAAGGGCACAAGAACACCCTCAAATATCCTTCTGGGCTACTTGTCTTCTGCAATGCTTATTGAAATCCTGCAATGGCTCTTTGGTGTTTCTCCCCTTGCCTTTTATGAGGAGATGCAGAGGACATTGAGCCATGTGCTCAGTGTATGTCTCTTCTGGGGGCTCTCACACCAGATGAGATGGCAGAGTGCTGCTTTCCCAGGGGTGCCTTGCTGAAGGCTCTGATAGGAAAAGAAGAAATATGTGGGTATAGGGTTGGGGATGGCTGAAGGGTGGAAAACATTAACACATGCAAAAGCCAGGCAGGTTTGCCACATCAATAACATATCAGGGCACAAGTATTTCAAGACCATGATGGTGAAATCACAGAATTGTGCCTTGCTAAGCTACTGCTACTTTTATTTATGTAATTGTTACACCAAATGAGGTTTACTCATGGGGTAATGAAACACACCCCTCAAGCTACAGTGACCTGGGCTATTTCATGTGGCAACAAAACAGCTTTCATAAATCACTGATAAATTGAATTGTAAGGATGTAATACTCCTGTTTAAGGCCCAGACAGCAATCCTTAGGCACTGCAGAAAGCTGTACCTTACACTTTGCTTGAGTATCTTTTTCCTCATCTTTTTTGAAGTATTTTGCAAGGCTGTGGGATTCTCCAGTCTTGCAGAGCCTTAATTCTTGAGTCTGCTCCATCCTAGTGCTGTCTTGTTCCACTAATTTCGTTACAGGAGATTCAGGAGCTGACAGAATTTTTGTCATCTCAGAGGGCTTCAGGGAAGGGACCTTGTGGCTGGGGGGGGGTAAATTGGTTGTGTTTTGCAAATATTCGGTAAAAAAAGAGCTTAACAAAGAACTGCTTGGTTCTGCTCCGTGCCTGCCACAGCAGCAGGAAGGAGGGGACACTGCTCAGAGATGTGAATAGTGTTTGCGCTTTTGTAATGTAAAACCTTTGTGGTGTGCAGATTTTTTTCCTGTTTTGAATAAACCTTTCTGCAGTATAAGAGAACTCAACTCTAACACTTGGTTTTTCCCAAGGCCCTTCCCTCACTGGCTGCATTTTGCTGTTAGTGAGGAAGGGCCGATGGCTTTGTTCAGCTGTTTATTCACATTGGTTAGCAATTTCTGGGCAATAAAAAAATCTGTATTAAAAGAATGCAGCACATGCTGGAAAAAACGACTTCCTCAGCATCTTTCCATTCACTATAATGCATCACTATAGTGAAAAATATTGCTGGTAGGGTATTTGAAAAACACCAGCTTAGGCAAGTTAGTGTATCCATTTAAACAGATGGCTATTGCTGGAGTTCTCCTCTGCTGCACCGGTGTTTTCCCATTCCCTCCAAACCATTGATTTCAAACAGAAATCACCTAATCTTTTTCCCTATTACAGAGGCTGTAAAATGGCACCCAGTTACCCTAAAATTTCCATTTGCCTGTAGATATTTTCCAGTAAGAAACACAACCGTGGCCCCATCCACAGCGCGTCTCGCTGTTTTCTTTCGCTGCGTAAACGGCGCGAACAGCTCAAATCAGCGCAGCGTGGTTTATATTTATGGAGTTTTAAACTTCAAACCTTTGGTTCTTCCTGTGCTCTCCTCTAAAAAATGGTGACTGCTCTTCAAACTCTCCCCCTTCCATGCACGATCCTGATCATGGCAGAGCAGCACAGGGTTAAATAACATTCCCTGTGAGCTATTTTTGAGAAATGAGCTGACACTGATGAAACACTGGTATCAGTAAATGCTCTATTTTCTCTATTTGCCCAAATTTGGGTTCATTTGGAACTCACTGCAGCGCCTTTCTCTGTGGGCAAGGCACTAAATAAAAGCAGGTGTCCCCATGCAAGAGTTAATAGTTCTGGTGCTTTGGGAATTTTATCCAGGTTATTCATCAATCACCAGCAATCATTCCTTTAGCTTCACCCCTGCCAGGAATCATTTAAAAACTCTCAGCAATTAGCTGGAATGAATTGGTCTGTTGGAATAAACAGCTCTGAAGCACCATTCTGCTGCTCACTGGGAGCTTTTTATCCCACTGCTGGAGAGGAGGGGTACCACCACTCCTCTAGCCCCCAGTTTCACCGGTGAAAAACTCATACTGGGGGAGGATTCCAGTGGTCTCCTCACTCTCTGCTGCTTCCATGCCCAAGTGTCCCATGGGTTTACACTTGTGTCCCCTCTGCAGCAGCACAGGACACCTCTCTGGGTTCCCTGTGCTGATTTTGGAGCCTCACAGGCCATGAGATAATGTGGCCCCATCGAGTGGCTGCACAAAAGCCCCAGTTTGAAGGGGGGTGTTTGGCAGGGAAGAGAAATAACTCTGCTTTATCGGTTTGAAAATTCAGTGATTTCAACGCATTTATCAAATTTTAAATAATTTATGTCTTGACAGGGCTTATCAATTTTGCAAAGCACACACATTAACCAGATACAATGATCTCATATTAGCTTTTTCAGCATCTTACACTGGAGCCCAGAAATATTAATAAAAACTCAGCCCATCATCAATTAAATGGAAAAAACCATAAAATTGTGTTCCATTATAGTCTTTTAGTCCTTTTTCCCCCCAAGAAAATGATGACGGGCTCCAATAATTCATCACAACAAGCTGAGCTTGAACTTTACTGATTATTAATTTTTTTTTTCAAAGACAGAGGCTGTGGAGGGTTTTATGGCTGCAGATGTGATTGCTGTCAGGAATGCTGTGAGGAATTTGGGAGTTAAGCAACATCTTTCAGCAGGACTGTGTAAGAGTGCCATGTTTGTTCCATCCAGTCACAGCCTTATTTTTCAGGATGCTGTGGAGCTGCTTTGCAATGAAGCAAAACTGCCCAGTTGGATGTGGCTTGGAGCAATCTGGTCCTGTGGGAGGTGTCCCTGCCCACCAAGGCATGGGGTTGGATTTGGATGAGCTTTAAGATCCCTTCCAACCCAAACCCTTCTGTGATTCTCTAATCCACCAAGCACTGAGCTGGTGGGATGTGAATATCCAGAAGAGAGGTTGAACCTTGTAGCCGAGGGTGCCCTCACTCCTTAGCACCCAAAATGCCTTTCTAGGTTCTACAGCCTCGTCCTTGCTAAACTGTAAGTAAATAAACACTAGCAGGTTATTCTCTCTTCTGGGGCAATGACTGACTCTTCAAAGGACTCTGGTGCAAAGATGAAATTAAGTCACAAATTCAGAGTTCACTTGCTTGATTTCTGTTTCATCTTGAACCCGATGATACAGAGGCACTGTGGGGTTCAATGTGCCAAATCCAGCAAAGATATCCATGATGGGGGGGAACTGCAGAGCTGTGAGTCAGGGGGGTTGATCTCCAGCTGGACAGTGGCAGAGTACTCAGACTTCTCAAAATCCCCCAGACAAGTTAGGGAAGTTACAATTTAGAAATCTTTTAATGCTACTGCAACTTTCTTTCACTCAAGGAAGGTAGCCAGAAATCCCCTGTTCAATAACTAACAGAACTGGATTATTTTAACAATTTTACCCAGCCTTGTGCAGTTAAAAATACAATGAGAAGATGCTTCAGCAGAGAAGAAAGCCTTCATGATTGAACCTTGCAGCCCATTGGATTTTCTGCCTGTAAACAGAATCACTGTATCATCAAGGCTGAAAAAGCCCTCTGAGATCACTGAGTACAGCCTGTGACCGAACACCACCATTTCAATCAGACCATGGCACTGAGTGCCACATCCAGGTTTCCTTAAACACTTCCAAGGATGGTGACTCCACCAGCTCCTTGGGCAGCCCACTCCAGTGTCTAATCACAATTTCTGTGAAGAAATTCCTCCCAATGTCCAACCTAAACCTCCCCTGGCACAGCTAAGACCATGACCTCTCCTGTTGCTGATTCCCTGGGAGCAGAGCCTGACTTCCAGAGCCTCCTTTTGTCCAGGCTGAGCCCCCTGAGCTCCCTCAGCCGCTCTTGGTGCTCCAGATCCTTCCCCAGCTCCGCTCCCTTCTCAGGACATGCTTCAGCCCTTCACTGTCCTTCCTGAATGGAGGGGTCAGAACTGGACACAGCACTCGAGGCGTGGCCTCACCAGTGCCCAGCCCAGGGTCCTGCTGGCCACGCCATTCCTGACACAGGCCAGGTGCCATTGGCCACCTGGCCACACTGGGCTCACATTCAGCCAGACAGGACCACTGAAAGGGGCTTTGTCATTCCTCCTCAAACCATGAGAGGGAGAAAGATCTCTGTCACACCTGCATCCACCTAAAGGCCAGCCAAGGTACAGGTAGAAATCTTTAGTTTCAATGAGAATATGAGATGATAACATCCCAGTAACCCACAGACAAAAGTACCAATCTAAAAGGGGTATGTTGGGAGAAATTTCCAATCCCAGATACAATTTCATTGCATATTTTCTAAGCAAAATTGACACTTCAAACTCAGTATCATATTTTACAGGGGAAAAAAAAACACTTTAAAATTCTCCCATTTGTGTAAGCAAGCAAAATACTATTTTACTAAAACAGCACTTCAGTAAAGAAACAAAACTGAGAGGAAGAAGCAGCAGAAGAAAAGAGTGAAAATTAAAAATAAAGCCTGCAAAGATTTCCTATTTCAAAAATGTGCCTTTTTCACAACCCTGACAAGCAGTTTTAGGTTATCTGAAGTGTTCCCTCCAGCCTCAATCGGATAAATTGCTTAGAGCATAGATTGCTTTTAAATTATATCCATGCATTGAATTGATCTACCTTTTTGCTGAGAGAACAGAAAATTTGTTCTGAGAAATGTTTCTTGCCAAAAAATGTGAACCAATTCTCTTCTTGAAGACTTTGACTCTTTGGGTTCCCCTCCCCATCTTAAATCTAAATTAGAGATCTCTGAGATAAAAGTTAGGTCTCTTGTTTGTATGTGTGTTGGGGAACAACTTTAAAATTTTTTCTTAGATATCACTAAGTAGTTTTAGTTCTTCACTATATATGAGGCATTCTGGAAGGGTGGGGAAGTAACAGAAATGTAAACCTTTCTGTGAAGGGTCTGAAAAAATCTTGTATAAAAATATCAAATTGAGATACAGTAGATACAGAAAACTTACATTATTATTATTTTAGCACCAAATAACCCCTACTGATTCTCAAGTGGCTTTTTTAGTCACTCTGTACATTTTCTTGATATTCAGGCTGAATTCTCACAATCTATTTTGCACTGAGCTTCACTGCTACTATGGACACATGAACTGTCTTGTGGGACTGAGATGTGCTTTTAGGGTGGAGATCTGGCATTTAGTTATTTTTAGGGCCATTTAGAAGACAATCCTATTCACCTGGAAATCCTGTGAGATGTGCCAGGTGTTTTCAATCTACACTGAAGTTGTGCTGCTTGCAGGTGCAGCTCATGGAGTCATTTAGGTTGGAAAAGACTGTAAAAAACATCGAGTCCAACCACTTACCTGGCACTGCCAAGTCCCACTAATCTCTGTCCCTAAAACCCAGGGCAGCCTGCAGGACACCAAACCCCAACGCAGCCTCCTGGTCCCGCAAAGGGAAGTGGGGACGCTCAGCCCCTCTGCCAAGCCAGCACCTGCCAACCAGCCCTCTGCTGAACTTTACAGTTAATAATTTCCCCTCCTGCTTATTTCCTTAATGCCTGGGAGATTTTGCTCCACGTTTGCCAGATCAGTTCATTAAAATACTAATTTCAAGCAGTAATTATCTGCGTGTGAGCGCTGTCGGTGGACGCGGCGCTAGCGCTGATACGCTCTCAGCTGCAGGAGACTTCCCAGTCAGATGCTCCAGTCCCTGGGAGCTCTGGGCAGGAGCCACCGTGGTGCTCAGCTGGAGCCTGGCTGGCAAAGATTTCTGGGGGGGAAATGTTTTAAGAATTGTAGTTCACGACGAAGGCTGTTTTGTGTGGCAGGGAAAGCGTGAACGGAAAACTGCTGTATGTGTTAGAAATGAACCTGACTTTACTGAAGTCGTCATGAGGGTTTTTTATGCCTTGTAAAGTTTAAATTAAAAATCAATTATGGAAGAGCCCTTAATCTCCTCTTTGGAGTTGTTTTGTGTTTGGATGTGAACTCTGAGACCCCGACGACCTCTCTCAGTGCGAAATGTGACACAGCAAAGGCTGGTTTTTCTCTCTTCCCACTCATGTGCAATTATTCAATTTTTTACTGCATTATGAAGAGGAGAGTTTTAATAATCAAACCAGATTAAAAGAACGAAAGAATGCTTCTGACGAGTTAGAAACAAAGAGAAGCTGTGCATTTCTAGCAGATTTCAAGCTCTGTATTATTACAATGCGTAAGAGATGATTAACAAAGAAAAATATTACAGTTATCTACTCCCTTTGAGAGCTTAACTAATGAACCTCTACCAGCTGCTCTTGAAAAATCAGTACCACTATCACTATCAATTTCAAGACAAAGCACAGCTGACAGATGTTTGAAGTGATAAATCAGGCTGCACAAGGATTAAAATAACAAGCCCCAAATGGCCTTTAAAAGACAAAGGTGCTGCAGTGAACTATTTTCAGCCACTTTGGATCCTGTCAAAAGTTAGATCACTGATACAATTATCTTGCAAAACAGTAATGACCAAAGTAATACGTTATGAAAAATCTAACAATGGCGATACTTGAGCCAGGCTTTTGAAAAGAACAGGTCTGATAGTCATTTGTGCTTTTAATGGCAGAACTGAGAATGCCGTGCTTCCCTGAATACTACTTCTGGGAATGAGTGATGAAAAGTGAGCTGGGCTGAAGCATTAAATGTAACTGAATTGCATTCTTGTACATTTTAATTAATCTTTTTTTAAAGCAAGAAGTTACATTTTAATAGGCAATGAACACCATTATTTAAATCAGGCATAAGATTTTTGTGTTGCTTCACTGCAGGCTGCATTTTCTAACAACCTGCCGGTGACGTGATGGAGATAGAGATCCCATTCCTGGAGAACAGCATGTGTGCTTCCAAACTCCACTGCCTTTAATGGGAGACAACTGTAGCCAGGGGAGAGTGAGCAGAAACAAATCCCAAGTTTCTGGACTTTGCCCCAGCTTTCACAGTTTAGTGCATCTTGTCAGAGCGTGCACTTCCTTCCTAACCCTCAGCTGGGTTAGGAAGGAAATGCTCTGTTTAAAGCATTAAAAGTTGTTTTTCTGGCACCACTCTTGGCTCAGGCAGGGTCACCACAGAGCTCAGCGTGGAAAGCTCCCTGTGGAAAAGAGCTGCCCTAAGTGCTTTCAGCACTGACATCTCAGGAAAGCTGTGGTCACCCCAAGTTCCTGGCAGGCTCCTGCTACAGAACCAGTTAACTGGGGTTACCCAGCGACTCTTGAATTCCTCCTGAATCCTCCTGCTGTTTGAAGGAAGTGTGTGGATGTACCCAAGAGTCCATCAGCTGGGCAGGGAGAGGGGAGATTGACTAAAAATACTGTCAGGTCAAAAGCTCTCTTCCAGAGAACATTTTTGTTTTCTTCAGGGATGATGTTTCTTCCTGAAAACCCTGCTGCTCACGTGTGCTGTCATTAATGCACCCTGAGCAGCACAGTCAGACCAAGCTCTGGGAGCTGCTCAGTGCATTTGTGGCATCTCCCTAAGAAAAATATTTCTGCTTCAAAGCTTTGTGACAGAAGCACGTGGGAAGTGCAGGAGAGGCTGGACTGGTACTGGCACAGGGGCACCCACTGCTGCTCAAACGCTGCCTGGTGTTGTGGATCAGGGACCACAGCAGGGCAAGCCATGGGCAGAGGCTGCTTTGGAAATGCAGCCCAGGGATGTCAGGGTCACACACTGGGGAGAAGCTCCTCCACTGACATCCCTTCAGTAAGATGGAGGCTCAGGAAAAGCCTGGCAGTGAGCACCACCCCAGGACTGCACCAAAACCTGTCCCTTCCTGGGCAAGACCTTTGTCACTGCCTTTCCCCAAGTGCTCCAGACGACAGCACAGGTTTGGGATGAAGGCCAGGCTGAGGGTTGTCCTCCTCCCAACCATGCAGCCAGTGTGGAAGCTGGGGCTGTGCTGGAGGCTGCCTGTCCCCACGCCTGCTCACAGCTTGTGTCCTCCCTACTCAACGCGTTGAAGGCCACAGAAATTTTCTAAATTAAATTAGAATTCTTTTTCCTTTTCAAAGCACTTAGCTTGAGGTAGCACACTGGGATGCTTGGAGGTATTTCATTGCTGCCTACACACACACATGCATGCTGCTTTCCTAAATGAATTACTCTCTTAAAGAAGAGAAAATCACTGACTGAAGCTGCCTGATTATTAAGTTTTAAGGTGAAACAATATTAGCTTTTGCCTGGCATGAGCCAGCCACACCTGCAGTCACTGTGTTCTTCATAATGGTGTACTAACAGTGACTTCATACTGTGAGGTCCTATTGAAACCCAATTTTAATCTCTTTTAATTTATATAGGCATTTTTTATGTCCCCAAGAATAGGAAAATCAGAATTCCTTTTCAGAAAAAATCCAAAATGACAGGTTTAAGATGCTTTGAAAACAACAAGGTTCAAATTTGAAATCCAGTCACCATACAAGTTTTAACAGGGCTTAAATAGAAGTTGGTCAGTCATCTGCTCTGATAGAATAAATCCATGACTTGTGTTTAACAAAGGGAGATGAGTTTGACACCTAGATTGCCTGGAAGAATGTCACAACATGTGCCTGGTTTGTTTCCTTGCAGGAATTTACCAAGATAATTAATATCTAAGATCATTGTAAATGCACTGTAAGAACAGAAAGAGGATCTGAAGACAGAAAGGCTTGGATCAGATGAAAATGTTACATTCTAGCACAATAGGAGTTAATACAAATTGCTGTCATTTGCATGCAAAAATATAATTTCAAACCTATTTGCTCCACATCTGTATCAAACAAGAAAGGAGCACATTCAACACATCTTTACATCTTCCAATCTTTCTTTTACTGTGAATTACAGTGCATGTAACCCCAAGTGTAAATTTGGTCTCATTTCACTATTCATTTGATGTATTCCAATTGGCATATAAAGAATAACATTTCCAGGTTGTGTAACAGAACTGTACTAGCAGGGTGCTTGCAGTTGGTGAAACAAGCCCTGACAGCAGATAAATCATCCAGGGGAGCTGGGGGTGAGGGGAATGGTGCTTTAGCATGTGGCTTTTAAGGCACACATGTCTGAAACATATACCTCAGAAAATGCACAATCCTAGCAACAGGGCAGGGGCAAGTGTTCTCTTCAGAGGCACACCAGTGGTGTTTTACAGGAAAGGCTGTATAAAAGCATAACCTGAAAAAATCTTGCCTGTGTTAGCACAAATAATGCAAACTGGAACACAAGTAGCAGTGGATTAGTGGATCCAGCCAGCTGGATCCCAAACCTGCAAAACCCCCAAAGGCCTAAACCTGAGGTCAGATTAGATAAGCCTTCAGTGAGAAATCTCAGCTCTGTTGGCTTGTCTGTCTTCACTTACCTCAGACTTTTTTCCCCCTCCTCAAAGTTCAGATAATCATAGAATCACAGAATGGTTTGGACTGGAAGGGATCTTAAAGATCATCTTGTTCCAATCCCCAGCCATGGGCAAGGACACCTTCAGCCAGGAAGGTTCCATGGATACTCCTATCCCCATTCCCCTAACAACCCCTTTGACTTTTCCATGCTCCAGAACTTGACCATGCAGGGTGACAAAACCAAAGTGTTCCTTAAACACCTTGGTTTTCAGAGTTCTTTTAAGGTTATTCTTTTTTTCAGCTGACCACAGTCTTGACCTCCCTGGCAAATAATGAATCTGCTTCCAAAACAGACTTTGCCAATTTAAAATTTACTCTGAAAATTACCAATTTGCAGTAGTCGGTTCTCACTACTATTTAAGAAGTTGAATAAACCAGTTCAGAAGGACCCAAAATTGCTAATAAGACTTATAGTCACTGCTTAATTCACACACTGACTGAACAAAGTGAGGTGTTTTTCATTAAATTGTCAAATTCTGAGTTTGTATAAGAAACCTAAGCACTGGTCATGAATAGGTTTGGGGATGAGTGCCGTGAGTAATTTCAAACCCCAAACATTCAGGAGTTAGGAAGAGCAGGTTTTTAGAGTAAGAGATGTGAGCTGATAAAGGGAAGCTATAAGAACTGGTGATGTGTAAGTGATGCCAGGCTTCAAAAGTCACGCAGTCCTTCTTGTTCCTAATGTGTGTTTTCCCACAGATTGTGGAGATCAAAGAAGGAAACAAATCTAAATGTAACTGCCTAGACCAAAGCTGGTAATAAGTGTATGACAGACATAAAAGCAGCTCCGCTGTAAATGTTTTAAACTGTCCCCTGTGGATACAAAAGGTGGTTCTACAGGGACAGGAAGTAATTCCCTGCATTAAAATTTAATGTGTTGCCCTATGTGATCAATTACAAAGCTATAAATATGTATGTGCGTGACTGAATCAGTAATAAAAAGGTGATTTTATAAGTCTCTGAGTCTCCATGATCAGGCCAATAAACTTGTTACATCAAATTGCATCACAGCTTCTGATACCTACAGGAGTGCCAGTTCTTGTGATGAACCATTTCAGGAAGGGCTTGTCTGCCTGTCCTACCTGCTTGTGATGGTGCAGGGATAAGGATAAATGGAGCACAGTCCTGTGCCACTTCCCTGTGTGCCTGGATCACCCACTGCTACAAACCTAATCCGGACCAGTCACAACCATCAAATTCACCAGAGTATATGCAAGGTAGTCTACTACAGATTTTGGCTCAGAAACTGGTAAATAAATCTGGTTTCCCCATTCTTCTTAGCTGGGTTTGAGGCTGGGAACCTTCCAGCTCCTGTTCGAGGCACAGCAGCTTCTCCTGTCCACAAGCCATGCATGGAGGAGAGCAGGATGGCTGCACTCAGTGAGAAACAAGGATTGTTATCACCCACCTTCAGGGAACAAGGAACTTGATTGCGTTACTTCACTGAACAGAATTAGTATTTCCACATCATGCTACAGAAAAGAAGGATCTCAGCAGATCTCTGTCCAGCCAGCAAAGTGCAACACCTCATTAGTGCAGATTAGTTGTATGTCTTACAAGATAAGCTCTGGTTCAACTTGCTTGAAATTCTGCAAAAATCCTGACAGCTGAATATGGATCAAAATGTCCAAAAACTTCTGATGTGCAGTTCACTGCTGCTCAATACCTGGGGGGAGATGTCTTCTTTGAAGTGCCAGCAACATGCTTCATTTGGCTGCTTTTCTCCATCTCCACGGTCACTACATGGGATAAACAGGCTGGAGAGAGAGGAAGGGTCACAGTGCTCTGGTTTGCTCCTCTCTCTGGTTTGGGATGCTGCTTCCCTGCCTCACAGCCAGGCTGTGATGCTCCCACCAGTGTGTGGAAGTACTAAAAGGTCAGATCAGGTCTGATGTTCTACATTTAGAGATGTATTTGATTTCCTGTACAGTTAGTCCAAAGTTAATGCACTATACTTGGGTCATATTTTTGTAAACTAGTCTTGCATTTTGCATGACTGTGCAAGGAAAATATTCCTTACCAGAAGTCAGACCCATGCAGTTTCAGTAGGAGGTAACAGGAAAGCATGTTGGCTTCAGGTTTAACTTCTGTCTGAGAGCTACAGGCTAGGAACATGCAAATAACGGAGAGGTGTGATTGTGGCAAAAGTGAATTGTAGAACCAGCCAGTCCTGAGAGAATATCCTCTGCTGCAGAGAATGGCAAACCCCCTTTGCCTTTGGCTATAATGGTTTATACTATGTGGTAAGTGAATGAACAGGATACGTGCTGTTTTTATTGCTCCACCCATGTCCTCAACTAAGCATTTCTTATTTTTTTTGTCCTGTGGCTAACATCACAACTAAACTTTGGTATATGGTCTGAGAAATGATAAAAAACCTTCTTTGCTGTTCTGCACAAAATACTTCTTACAGAACCATTCCTTTCCTGATTTCCTTCATGCATATATTGTTTACAGAGCAAAAAACCAGAGGGAATCAAATCACACAACCTACAAAGAGAGTGAAAAGCAGGGACTTACTTGCTCCCAGTAGTGAAGAAATGTAGTGTTAAGACTTGAAACTCATTTCCAATTTTCTGTGTTCTATCATGGTCTCTAAACAGCGCATTATCTCACACACCAGATGTGCAGCTGTATCTAGGAACTACAGGGTGCAATAAGTAAGGAATTTCAGCCCTATTTCTTCATTTATGTTTTAAGTCAAATCCTCATTCTGATTGTAATTTAGGTTTTTTCTTGGTTTTTGTGTGCTTTGTGGGGTGGGAGAGAAGTGGGGAGTTCGCTGTTCAATTATAGAAATAGAAAAAGGAAATCACGTGGGACACAGAGTATTTTAACGTAACAACACAAGAGAAATCAACATCCACACCTCTAATTTTATTTAAATTGGTGTAAAATTAGACTATAGAAACAACTTAATAAACACTTAAGCGGAATTTTCCCACAAGTCAGCAATCTCCTGGCTGCATCTGGAACTGAAATAAAATGGAGAGATCTTGAAAGTTATTTGAACCACTGTCAAGTGCTATTCTGAAAATACTACTTGGATATTAAGTAAGTTGAACACATTACAATAAATGTTACTATTAAGTTACTAAGAGGTTTATTTTTATACTTATAACAAAAACAACCATAATGATAATGATGATGATGATAATAATAGTACTGTTCTGTCTCAGGTGGGAGGTGGTGACCTCATGAGGGAGTCAAATGGTGTTGCAAATGCCTGTTTTTCATGTATGAGTATCCTGGAAAGAGAGGACATAAAAGTTTGCACCAGGATGAATCTAAAACCTGGATCCAGCATGCTAATTTTCTGGGATGTTAATAGTATTTGGGAGCTGGAAGGTGGAATATCAGCTCAAGAGAAAAGAGAGGCTACAGAGGGAGAAAACGAGTTTTATTCTTCAAGGCACATTTTTGCCTTGCTGTTTTCCAGGAAGGTTCCTGAGCCTGCCAGGAGTCACAGAGCACTCGTTGGATTCCAAGGAAGGTTTCTGTGGGCTTTGACAACACCTGAATGCCAGTGTGGTGCTGTTGTTCCCTGGCTGTGAGCATGGTTTCTGGGGAAGCTGACAAGGGTTGGTCCCTCACAGGATCAAACGGCTGCTCACCTCTAAAGGAGCCGAGCCTGATGAGCAGTGCTTGCAGTCATCCACAAACAAATGAGCTAATTAAATTATTTTTTTGTGTGCTCTGGTATACTGCATAGTCCAATTAAGTTGCTAAGCCAATCATCTTGAAATAAATCAACCATATTGTTACATAATTCTTTTTAACAAACAGAGACATCATTATACGAACTAGGTTTTAAGGGTGCCAGATGCTCCTAAACAGGGAGTCTAATTTATTTCATTGATTTTAAGAAGCAACTCATTCATGTGTGATAGCTTTTGTCATCCAAAATGTTAATTCTTTTCTGAGTTTAAAGTAGGTTTCTCATCCACAAATGAGAGCATAGAAGAGCTAAATATGGACCCTCTTTAATTCCCCATCATACAATCACATAAAAACCTTGTCCCAAAACACTGAATAAATGTCCTTCTAAACACAGCTAACAGGATTGCAATAGAAGAGAGGCCAAAACCACTTCTCAAAATTATTGTACTCAATATGAAGACAAAACATCTGATCTCTGAAAACAAAGGTTTTGCTGAAGAAAGAGCACTTGCTGAAAGGTTAGCATTGTGTAATGGGAAGAATGGGATAGACTGGGTTCCTGGGCAGCCCATGGTGCTGCCCAGTAATTATGTTCAACCACAGAGCAGAGCAGAGCAGCCTGGCAGCGGGCTCAGAGGCTCTGGCAGACTGGGAAACCTTGTTCCCTCTGTAAAAAAAAAAAAAAAAAAAAAAAAAAAAAAAAAAAATTATGTGCTTTTGATTTGATTAACGTTTCAAGGATACTGTTAAGGGAGATGGGCAGCAGAGATGTTCCCTTCCACCCTTCCACCACTGTCAGTGATGCAGGCTCCTCCAGAGGAGAGCAGAATGCACACATCTAACCCTGCAATCAAGCAAGCCTCATTTTATCTTTTTGCCCTTGGTTTATGCTTCTTTTTCTCCCAGAGAGAAGATTATAGGAAACAGAAAACCTGCGTTGGTTGTTTTTTCTGATGCATTCATTGGAGGGTTGAGTGACTCTTGCAGAAGTCAAGGTATGCAGAGCAGCTTTGGTTGGCAGCCGCTCCTAACCCACCTCCGAGGGTTTCCTCTGGACCATTAATAACCTGCAAGCTCAGAGATGCACAACATCACTGAGGAGAAAGAAATGGGCATTACCAAATATTTCCTGTGCACCTGTGCTTACCATTCTGACTTGTTCTTGTTTATTTTGGACCACAACAGAACAGCGTTGCTTTGTATTTTCGCTTGGCCAGTGATGATTGAAAGTGATTTCTCTGGATAAAAGCTGAAGAAAGCAACCCCGTGGTTTCCATTTGGACATTAGAAGGTTGATGTGTTTTGCTGTCACATTCTATTTTTAAATGCATGACACTGCACAGGTGTTCAGACTCCAAATCCTTAGCGAAATCTGTCATCTCTCTGCAGCTTGTCACTACATCAGCTCACAGACTGAGGGGAGAATGAAGTTCCTGTATGGCAGAAAACTGCAAGTGCTCAACTGTGGTTAATGATAATTGCTTTCCATAGCTGAAAAATATTCCTACATTTGATACATTTTTCAGGTGTTATAACTGCTTTGAGGTTCATTTGCCTATCTAGAATTTCTCAAATTATTTTTCTACAAGCTCTTAATGTGTAGAACATAAACTAACATTAAAAATGTGAATCACTTTTGTAGGTGCAAAAGTTGTTAGTCTGAGTCAAAGACCAGGCTGGAGTTTTACCTCTGTACTTGCTCTCCATAAAACTCTGAATTCAGAAGGATGAGACTTACAAAGAATTACACATCATCTTCCCATGCCTGCCTTAAGCGTGTGTTATTTCTGTATCTGTAGGCATTGCTAAAATGTAACACAGCAAAGAATTTAATAATCAGCATTTTAAGAAAACCATTCTTGAGTTTTCAATCAGAAAAAAAAAAATGGGCCTGACCCACATTAATGCTGTTCTCCAAATGTTTGTTGAACAAACATTGAATCTCAAACAATGCTAATGTGGAACAGTATCCCACGTTCAAACTGTAGAGAAAGGTGGGGAATGAAGCAGCTCTTACAGGACTGCTCCAGAGTCACCAAGCACGTGCCCATTTCTACCCCATCCTAGCATCCTTGTCCACAAGGAACCCTTCCTTCTGCCTCTGTGGGGCAATTTTCTGTAGATATTGGAAGACCAAACTCAAGACGTGCTCCCTAAGTAAAGCTTAGATCTCCTGAAGAGACCTGAAGCGAACCATCCATGTTCTTCTGGCTACATCAGAGAAAAAATTGTGAATGAAAACTATTCCTTTGCAGATGATTATTTAAAATTTGGCTTGATGATCATTTAGCATCCATCACTAGACAAAACCAATGGCGCCTGTCTCAGTGATATCATCTTGAACTCCAAGGAATCAATTTGGCTCTTGCACAACTAATTAAAGTCCTCTGAAGTTTTATTCTATTCCCTACACAATCCCTACTATCAGTCAGAGAGAGAGCAGGGAATTGGGGTCCCCTGAGCAATCTGAACCCAAACATGGCCCAGAGGGTGGGTTTCATTCAAGAGTGCTGAAAGACCCAGCTGATGTTACTGTGACGCTTTTCACTATCTGGTTTGAATGGTTTTGAAGAATGGGAGACAACCAGGAAAGACCCCAAATACGGCAACTGCTTTCAGAAAGACTAAAAACAGTGAGAGATGACCAGCTGCTCAGACTCACTTCAGCCCCCTGGGAAATCACGGAGCACATCCTTTCTAAAGTCTGACGTGCTAAGGAAGGGCAAGATGATGACTGGGAATAGAGAGAGCAGATTTACCATGGCTTTACTAAATTTACCATGATTGACTAAACTGGTTGCCAAATATTTATCAAAAAACTACATCTGTGGACGAGGAGAGAGCAGAGGAATGTCACCTACTTTGTCCATGTTTTTGACACAGCCACCCAAGCACTTCTGCCTCCAAGATGCTGCCTTGATGAGGGGACAAGTGAGTGAAAAGCAGCTGGAGTGAGGCTCAGAAGGCAGTGGTTAATGAGGCACACTCTGAGCAGACATCAGGAACAAGGGGGGTCTTGTTCTTCTGTAAGACTGCAGCCTGAATTCACAGATGCACTTTGAATCATTCTGTCCATAATCACTATCACTGCTGAAGAGATTTGACGTAGTTACTGGAAATCACAGTGTAACAGAATAATTCCCCCTGGAAACTAATCTTCCCAAAGATGATTTAAACAATCTTGTTTGCTTCAGATTTCATTAAAAAGTTATTTTCAAAATATACTGTTGACAGTTGTTGATGTTGGACCAAAGGTGGTTATATAAATTCTAGGCTTTGATTGGCAGCATTTAATTGAATTCAGCAATTTTTTCCCCCTTGTTTCTAATGTACACATTCCCTGAAACAAGTCATATTTGTGTTGTAAAACTTCAAGGACAGAATTCACCTGCTAACTTCCAAGTTGTCTTACATATACATACTGAGTATGTAACAGCATGAGCTGTTCTTCCTTGCTTGGCAATACCTCCAGGACTGTTTCCTATTTGAGTTGTCAGGAAGACAGTGCATTTCTTGAATAGATGGCTCAAAAGCATTTTGAATAAAACAGATTTTTTTTTTTTTTTGCCTGGTGGGTTTCAAAATATCATGGAGCAGACATACACTTAGCACCATGTGAAAGAAGAATTTAATCTCAAATGTTAATTTATGAGATTTGTATTTACATTTAAGGAGATTTAAAAAGTGATTTTAACCCTGTCATCTCCTGGTTTAATCCTTCACCCTTCACTTGGATGTAGTACTTGCAGACCCCACTGCTTTCAGGATTCTGACACACCACAGAGAGGGATTAACCAGTTGGCCCCAGAATTGAGAACACATCATGAAATTAGCAACTAGAGCAGAAAGGAAGAGACAATTATGGGCTTTTATGAGTAATATCAATCACTTAGATTTATTCATTTTATCTCACAGAAGATTAATAGATATATAGAACATTAATATACTTTTACAGCAGTGTAATTTATAAAGGGAAAAAACCTTTTAGGAAAAGCTGTGTTGCAATCTACTATTAATATTTTGCTGAGGGGGGATGAGACTGTTAAACCATTCGCCTTGCAAACACTACTTAAAATTGACAAAGTACAGCCTAGGAAGGTTATTCTGTATCTTATGCTCCAGGGTCAATAATTCTACACTTGGAACCTTCTCTGAACTGATTTGTCTATATTTCAGATGGAAACACACTTTGATGTTCCTAACCAAATTGATGCATTTCCCCCACACATTTATTGTTCTTATTTCTAACTGCTGAAAGAAAAACTAGCACCTTCACTAGCTCTTAATGGAAAGCTTATCTATTAAAGATGATGAGAAAAGGTGGTGGTTCCAGGCAAAGGGACTATTTTACAGACTACTCTAAATGAATTTCTTTCTGTAATAGGAAATTTGAAGCAATATCAGGTTTATATCAGCAGAACATGTGATTCTTTAATAGCATCTTTCAACAGAAGCTTTTCTTACACACTGACAGCTACAAGGGTTGTCACTGCTTGCAAAGAAATGTGTCCCTTGGGAATGCATGGGATATTTCTTTAATAGGAAATTAAGGACTGAGCAAAACATTTAGGTGTACAATCTGTTTATCTGTATTTCCTGCTGGTATTTTTCTTTTCAGACACTATCAATTTTACCCAGAGCACTGACACCCCTGAAGAGCTTGCAATGGAAAAACTTCATTGGAGAGACTGGTAATGTTTCTGGTAGATACAAGAATGCTCTCCCTGAGCTCTGAGCTGACCAAAACCTCCCAGCTGTATTCATGTTCCTTTTTGTGGCTGTGCCTGTGAGCTCATGCATGATGCTAACACAGTTCACATCTTCAGAATATCCACAGAGCACACACAGTGTCCCATCCTCATGGGCTGGCTGTAGCTGTCCAGGAAAAACCCAACCTGTCTACATCACATGCCCATAAAAAAAAAAAAAAAAAAAAAAGTAGTGAAAGCATCACAATTTGAAGTAGAAAAAAATATTCCAAGAGAATTATTCAGAATATAGACCTGTGTTAGGGTTAAAAGATACTGTCTAAGCAAATTGGGTCAGCACATATCTTTCCAGTTAGATGGTCTGTGAAAACCAACAGGAAAGAGGAAAAAAAAAAAAAAGTTAATTGTTCCAAACACCCCAGTATCAGAAGATCAATAAAGAGGTAAAACTTGCTGTGACTCACAGTGCTAATGTTGCAGATCTTTGAGGAAAAGGTGCCCAAGAACAGGCAAATAATGCAGTCTGAACAAAGTGTCTCAAGAGTAATAGAAAAAAAGACAGCTAAGCATAAAGGGAAGGAATTAAGAAAACTTTGTGCATAGAATTAGGAAAAACTGGACAATTTGACACCATAAACTGTGAGATTTCCTAGGGATTATCATGGGACTTTCTAAAAAAACACTAAGGAAGAATACTAGGAAGTGATTAGCATCAGCAATCCCACGTCACAGGAAGGTATTGGGTAGTTTTCCAGGTATCCATCTGATAAGGAGAACAACAAAAGCAGGGAGAATTTGACAGCAAATGTAGTCCCTCCCCAGTTTCATAACTGGTGCCTAAATCTATAATCTCAAAAATCACACAGTAAGATACATGACCCAGGTGGTCCTTACATTTTAAGGCTGCAGATTCCCTTTAGTTTGTTTAAGAGCACACCTTACCAAGCACCCAAGCTCTAATCCCTGGATGGGCTCTCCCAGGACACAACCTTTGATTCCTGTTGAAGGATCCAATCCAGGATGTGGTTTTCACACACCTTTGACTTAGGTAGCAAAAACAGGAAAAAAATGCTTGCAGTGATGCTTCTACCACGTTTTATTTTCTAGTATCTCTTTGCAGGAGCAAGAACATCCTCAGGCAGGTGCAGGAAAAGTCACTTTCCTGCTCTCACTGAATTTGTACATATTGCACCTCCCACCAAAATAAATGAACACGTTTGTACCTATTGTGTCTCTTCAAGGTGGATCCAAGCAGGTTTCAGTCTTGTTGAGGCAGGGACTGAGCACTCTGCTGCAGAATACTGTCTCCCCTGATAAATTTGATACTGTCTTGAGAGATCCAAGCTCATTTTCCCTTCTGCCATCCTAACCAGGGGATAAGCACTGACTTATTTGTACAGAGAGAATGGAGATACCACCTGTTTGTTCATCAGTCATTAAAAGCTGTTCTACCTTAAGCCAGCCAGCTACTTTAAAATGTCTGCTAGTGCAGGAGGAAGCAGGCATCCCTGCAATCCCTGTTCTGGAACTTTCCTTCTGGCTGAATCTCATTCTCAGGTACCATACACAATCTGCAGGTGTTCAAAGTCATGATATCTGTAACCTCTGTGTTATCTTTTAATGACTGAATATCCACAAGTGTGTGTAGAAAACTCCTGACCACATTTAGTCAAGATGTTATTCTTAAATTGAAGAAACAATAACCCAAACAAATCAACAATCTATGCAGGTTTCTTGCTCCACTAAAATTGATCACTAGTCCTTTTTTCAGGTGAGTATTTTGAGGAGGAGTCAGAACCAAATGAATTATACAACACCACATGTTTCCAGTAAAGGCAAGACGAAAAGCACTTTTGCAGCCTCTACATGTCTGTCCAAAACACCAAAATGTGGCTACCCCAGCAAATCCTGGTGAACTTCTGATTGTGATGCAGTTGTGTTTTGGCTTTCAGACTTTCTTCTGTATCAAATTGTATTGTAGCCCATTTCTTAAGACAATCAAGTGTCCTGTGATGCTGTTGCCCATCACTGAAAGAACTGTTCAATCATTCTGTGCACTTCAGTTGGATCAGAGCTGGTGATCTCAAGGATAATTAAATTTCTGTTAGATAATTGTAGGAATGGGGACATAGGGCACATGTTCAGCAGGCATTATTAATAACTGATCACAGACTGAGTTCATCTCAATACTCCCTGAAAGCACAGAAGGATTTCACTGGTGTAGGACAAGTCAGTCAATGACTACTGAGTTGTGTTATCAGGACTACAGTTTCAACATCTAAACAGAATAAAGTTCCATCACCCTCACAGTTACCAGCACTATTGAAAAAAATTTAAAATAAATCTAGTAGTTACTTTGGATGGACAAGACAATCCAATCCATCAAAACACAAGAAAGATACAATAGCCATTATATTTATATTTGTCCCCATATTAATCTTATTATTCCACCAAAAATATAACTCTGCTGTTCACTGAAAGAATATTGCAAACTCACCAGAAGGCAAATTTCTGCAGAATGGTGTCCTTAGTCAGCATAAATACAAATTTTGTTATTTTAAATTCATTCTTTTCTCCATTGTTCAACATCTAGTATTAAAAACAGCAACACTGAACCCTGAGTCTAAGCAAGCAGAGTAAGAGATCCCATCCAATACCCACAAAACGGTTTTATTGAATAAAATATGGAGTTTAAATTCCCTGGTTACTGCAGCATTAGGCTGCCCATTGCTGATAACACATAGGTCACACGTGTCTGAATAAAAGGATTATGGGGTGAACACCATAAAATGGATCTGAGTATGAGGTATGTCACGTTTCTTCATTCTTACATTTAGAGGCATTTTATTTAATTTAAATCAAATAGGTCCTAACTCAACAATGCATTTATTCCCCTGTCAGACACTCAACACATTGGTATTATTTTAAGCTAGCTTAGCTTGGTGCCAGAAACTGGATACTGAATTCTAGTCAGAAGAAAAATAAGAAAAGACTTGAAGAGTGAGATGGATGAGAATGGCTTTCCCAATCTTTAAAAAACTTTAAGGAAAGGCATTAACTGTGATTTCACCAAAACTGATGTAAAAAAATAAATCTGGGATTATGGGTTCTAGGAGGAAGGAGAGAAAGCGTAGAGAAACTAAAAACCTTCTGTGCCCCTGGATGGTAATGTGGCAGAAATGCAGTTTGTGGCATCTCTTGGTCTGGATCTAAGTTTTACACAACACAGTTCACTGCCACAATAAAACCTTGACAGGCAGAGGGTGTCCCTGCACAGAGGGTAAAAATATGCTTTTTAGAAAGAGATGCTTTTTAGGGAAGAATCTACAACATCTACAGTTCTATAAAACTTGCTCCTTAAAAGCCAATCCTCACATCATATTCCAATCATGTGCTTTAAAAGTGGATATCCACTGAGACTTGAAATCGTGACAAATGAGTTAAAAAATGGATAATTTGAAATGGAGACACTCTGGAAATACATTATACAACCTAGGACTCAAAGCTGATAAACCTTTGGATTGATTTGCTACCAGACAGCTTGGACAGAAGCAGTCAGTGAGGGGTGAACAGATGACCCCTAATAGATTCTGGAAAGGTAGCTCTAACAATTTGTTTCCTGCAAAAATTAAAATAAAATGTTTCAAAAAATATTTTAAAAATATTTAAATTAAAAATTTTGAAGCTGAGTAGTAGAAAGGAAGGTAGTCTTTCTACCTGCTCTTGGGCTGCTGTACTTTGGATGGAGGGGCATCTCCAGGAGGAAGAGGAAAGCAAGGAAGCTGCTGGTTCTCCCAGAGGAGCTGAGCATCCTCTGCTTGGAAAAAACAAAACTTGGGGAAGATGGAGCACAGAGGGAGACAGAAACAGAGGGAGCAAGCAGGCAGCTCCCAGCAGAATGCAGCTTAGAAAAGCTCCCTGGAGGGCCAGAAACTTCTTCACAGCAGTGAGCAGACCCAAGCCAGGGGAAGGCGAAGAAGACTGATGGATTTGTCATTCAGCAATAGAAGACAGTGCAGTTTGACTCAGAATTAACTCAAAAATGGATATTTCCAGCACTGGAAGATTAATGGAATGTCTGGAAATCGACACAGCAGCTCAGCAGCGGGTGGCAGCAGAGGCTGGCACACAACAGCAGCTGTAGCACAGGATTTGTCCCAGCCCCACAAGTTTAGCATCAGTCTTTTCTTCCTTGCCTGAAATGGTGACAGAACTGAAAGTAGTCAATGGACAAAATTGAATCGGTTTCAAAAAAGGCTGAGGGGTTTCAATCAGCTCATTTGAAGTGGACCAGGCTAACACACCCGATAAGACAGCGGTGCCACAGTAACATTATCTACTGCGAATCTTTCCACAAGGCTGATTAGCATTTTGTTAGTTTAATGAGTGGAAAACAACACAGGTTTAGCCCTCTCCCTGGCACTCTGCTTGAGAAACTGAAGAGCCCGGCTTCACTCCTGCCTTGATCCAAATTCCATCACTCCAAAAATGCCCCAGTTAAGATCAGATTCAGCAGCTCTTTGCATTTGTATGGAGTTGGGCCAGGGAAGGACAGTCAGTTATGCAAAATATTCTTCTGGTCTACTGGGGTGGAGATAAGAAATATGTCTCTAGGCTCTGTTTTTTATTTTTAATTTCCCAAAACAATGATGACACACATGTAACACATCTTGACTATGAAGTGACATGAACTCCAGTTACAGTGCACTATAAAATTACTCTTATGTGCCTATTCTTGTACTACAATTTCAGAAGTTTTCTTCTAGGAATCACCCAACTGCCTCAAGTAAGGAGAAAATTCAACTTGGGAACACCTTGCCTGGGTTTAGGCTCCCAATGGTGAAGAAACACACTCACTAGTAACAGCTACAGCCAAAGGCTTGAGAACAAACCACTGCCAATGAGACCCTTAAATTCCCACTGGGAGCAGGAATTCCAACTTTCCAAACACATTAGGAGCAACAGGTACTTGCAAGGAAAAGAGAGACAGGCAGCATTAAAGAACAAAAAACTTCAGGGTCTGATATTTCACCCACCTGGGTTTGATGCACAAGTAAGTCTGTTACTGTGGGAATATTCCTTGTTACTGTCAGTCTGTCTGTCCTTCTCTGCCTGCAGTAACTTCTCAGGCTCACTCTATCTGCCCACAGGGCTGTTTTACATCCATCATCTTTCTCTTGCTCATATTCACCTCTTATTCCCTCAGCAAAGTCCCAGGGCTTTTTTTTCCTCCAGGTCAGCCTCAAGCACAGCCAGCTCCTTCTCCATTAAAACTCCTTAAATCTACTTAATAGAAGAACAAATATAGGAGGACTTCTATGCACAGTGTTTTATTTTCCTAGATAATGGGTAAAGTAAGATGAAATTAAAGTAGTGTTTATTCTGGTGATTGATGATATTAGAAATACCTGGTCATCCCCTAAAACAAACTGTACTGTCAAGAGATTCACAACTGATTGTGAACATAAACCAAACACGCTGGATCTGGAGAAGCAGAATGAGAGCTTTTGGAGTAGCCTCAAATCTGTACTGTAATGATACAATAACCATAATTGGCCCCAATGCACATAAAGCCTGATTTTAGAGACATTAGATTCTTCATTTTATTTTTTATTTCTCCCTATTCTTTCATTTTCACTTCCCAGCTAATAATAGCTTGTATTACTACCAGTCATTTGGAACAAAGAGAAAACCTATCTCAAGAGCTACAGCTCTTTAAATCTACCTTAAATTATAGTCAATAGTTCCAATTCTGTATTTACAGTAAGCACTGCCATTCCAGGGAGAGCAGAGCATCACACCAGCACCAAAATCCCTGCTGCAAAGACAAAACTACTCAGTCTTAACTGCTGACCCAACTTCACAGCCCTTCATTTCCTCCCCACTCCTAATTTGTTTCCTTGAATCTTTTTGTTAAGTGCAACTGAGCTTAGAGCCGACACAGAAAACCAGCCCACAAGGAGATTCCCTACGGGAAAGAATTAGCAATGTTTTTCAAGTCCTGACTTGCAGACTGGACTTACTTCACAGTAGTGATGCTCTGCTGGAAGCAAAAACTGCCAGCAGGTCACCCCTTATTTTCACTCTGATTGATCCTTTAAGTACCCAAACACACTACACAAAATATAGCTACAACCTAGTGGGAAATGGAGGGAATGCAAACATAATAGGAAGGACGAACGGGGTTGGGGAAATAAACACAAACATATTTAAGATTCAAAGTGAAAGGCCAAAGCTGTCTCAGTATTTTTGGGTGTTTTGGGAAGTCAGGTTCAGGATGAATTTATAACAGCCACGTGAATGGGAACTGCTACCTTCCTGTTTTCCAGTTCTGCTAGATGTCATCTAGCAAAGATTTTACAGCCAGTATTTGTGTTTTGTAGTGGGTATAGTGAAGCAGTGTGTTAAATTGGGCAAAAATCAGGATGCAAAAGACAGATTAGCAGAGAAAATGGACTGTTCTGCTAAGTGCAGGACAGACAAACAGCAGCACCACAAACCCGAAAAAAACCTTTCCTTTTTCATCGCTGTTTCTGGCTTGGATACATTGACAAGTAGGTGTGAAAGATCCAGAGCTACAGGCTTCTCTGAGCACCGGAACAGCTCCCTCCGTTTCTGAGCAAGAGGCAGTTCCCACCTATGGAATCACAGCTTTTGCTTTATAACCATTGCAGAGTAGCACTGATCTTTCCTTACTGCAGCTCTTCACCAGATGTGCCCAAGAATTATCCCATCTTATTCAACACCTGGACCAAATAAAGGTCAACACCTCACCCACGGACCACAAGCTGGCATCTCAGTGCCAATTTTCCAAGCAGCTCTTGCTTCTCCTTGTACAGTTTTGGTTGCAAAGTGTTGATTAAAGGTAAAAATGTTAACAGTATAAGAGGGATTTGGTGTACCTAGGGCAGAGTTGCACCTCTCTGATGCTCTTAATGTCCAGGTCAGCGAGTGGTTTCTGCTGCTCCCTTCCAACTCCCATTCCTGAGTTCCCCTCTTGCAGGAGGAAAACCAGAAAGGTGGGAGTGATGAGAGAATCCTATTTTAGCACTGGGGCTTCACCAGTCTTTCCATTTCACTTCCTTGTCTGTTACACTTACAGCACAGCTCTGACATCTCTCCAAGTGCTTTACAATGGCAGGAAAATTCCTTGTGTGTTAGAGATGGAAAGTCTGAGACATGGATTTTGCCTAGGGAAGCCTGGGGTATCTTGTGGCCTATTGGACATCAGTCAAAGAAGTCTTGCTGTACAGATTTTAAACAGGATCTGTAATCTTTCTGTGCGCCAGTCAACCTACAAATAAACTGAAAAGGTTGATGGAACCAGTTTCATGGAACTGGGTCAAAAGATGTGATGCAGGGACGGGTTGAGTTGTGAACTTCCTATGCAAACTAAACCTGGCCCCATCCACATTAAGACGCAACTCCTTATTCAGGGTAATAAATTCTCAATCTGCTGAAACCAGCATTTGTTGATCTGTCTCCAGCTCCAAATTACCTGTAATTCTTGAGTTACCTACATTACTTTATTATACAAGGCTTATAATGCCTACAGCATCAAAAAAAATTACCAAAGGAAGCCAAATGAAAGGTTGGGTCCAATACATTTTATGACAAAGTTCTCCCTGAAATTAAGGGGGGGATGGAATTTCATCTGTGCACTTCCAGATGACCAGAGGGAAGCATTTACCTTTCTGAAATGGTGCTGAGAGTCTTGCATGGTGCATATTTCTGATTCTCACTGCAAGGGCATGCTACCTGGACCACATTTGCAAGGCTATGGAGACAAAGTAGCCAGAAGGAACAGATCTCTGTGTTTCTACACCTCACAGGATATGCATATTTTAAATGGAAAGGCAGCTTTAGCTCAGCTTTTAATATATTTCTTCTTATGAAGCAGTATTTTGTACTATAGCAAATATTCTTTCAGCTCAAGTTGCTAAGAACCCTAAATTCTGTTAAAAAAAACCAAAAAAAAACCAAAAAAAACCCCAGTTCTGTAAAAATTCTGTTTCATTGTCAAAACCTGCTTTGGTTATAGTTATTTTCAACCTTTGAAATTCCAAGAGAAACAATCTGTCATTGAATTTCACTCATGTCAAATGCTATACTGCTAAACTTTGGTGGAGAAAAATTTTAAATTAACAACCTCTGTCTTTTTTTTTTTTTCCTAATTATTTCTCATCTACAGAAACAATATTGGGGAAAAAATCAACTGCTTTTAAGGGTTTGTGAAATGATTGATTCCTAGATTTCTAATGCAGTAACAACTCTGCCCAATGCTAATGTTAGAAGAGAGTTTATTGATAGAATACTGAAGCAACTTTGACTATAAGCACTGGAAAATGCTGCTGTGAGGCTTTCTTAATTTCAGACCACAGAGATGCAAAAATAAACCAATTGTTACAGTGCCTGGTTACCCCCAGAACCACAGGTCCTGCATGGGAGTGTGTGTCTGAAACTACACCTTGCCTAGACTAAGGGATAGTGGCAGCTTTTTTTTGTTCCAAGAAGAATTCTTTAAAATGACAACTCACATTCGCGGGAAAGTAGAAGCCCCCCTCCTCCTTAGAGGTATTTAAAGCTGACTTAACAAAACACTAGCAGGGATTCTATAAACTGCATTATCCTAATGCTTCACACACTTTAATTCTCAACATGTAGAACTCCATTACTTCCGAAGAGATAACTAACAGGGCATTCAGCAATTATGTGACAATTGGAAAAGCTTACTGAAAATTAATAGTAAAGCAAGAGCACCTATTAATGATAACACAACACAGCAATTTTTCATCTTCTTATCAATAACAGCCCAGGCATGCACTGACTGTGCATTGCAAATTGTTGTTTTGCTCCATATTGTCAACAGAAGGCAAACCTGGCTTTAAAAATTAATGTATTTATACATTAAGTTAGCACCTTAACCTGACTCAACAGCAGCCTTCCTTACTGCTTATATATCCAAATATGCAGAATATTTTAGGAAATACATATGTGCAACTGCTGCATGCATACTGGTACCCCATCTATTAATCAAAATAATAATTTAGAAATATGATACATAAATACATCTATGCTGTCTTAGAAGTACTAAACATGAACTTCTGACTGAGCAACGTTAGATACAGCATACAAAGAATCACCTAACACTGCTTTCAGAAAATCAGTGAGACACTCTGCCATAATCTCCTCAAATTTGTGAAGTTTCACATGGATTCCATCCTAATTTATGCACCTTTAACAAGTAGGTAAGTAGACAGCACACTTTGATATCTGAAAGGAAAGACAGCATTTGAAGTTCAATCTATTAACATAAAAACCCTTCCTCCCTTCACTGAAAGGCAGTGCCAAAATATTTCCCACTCTAACACCTCTGATTTTATAAAAAATTAAGACTGCCCCATCAGGAAGGGTTTTTGATGGTAGCATTTCTGGCTTACTAAAATGCTGCTGTATTGTATCACTGAAACCCAGGATTTTTTTTTTTTTCTTGGCTGAAATGCTGAGCCTTCACTGTAGTATTAATATTATCCACACTGATTTTTGGTTAAAAAAGGAAAGAAAAAGTCAAGAATCAGTAATACCAATGCCTCCCTTCTAAACCTGCTAATCAGATTCCAGGAAGCCACCAGTCCCCCCAAATTCTGGCCAGAGAACAAAGAAAAGCACAGACTTGTATTCAATGCATTACCAGCAACATAAAATATTTCTTAATTTATAACAAGCTGTAACTTTAACCAGATGTTCTGGTAAGAGCATGCCAAAATGCATTTACACAACTTTTTAGTAGTAGGTTAGTGTTAAAAGGTACACCTAAAATACCTCAAAAATCTCACACATTCTCATTTTGCTTTACTTTATTATTTAAACTAACTTATATAAGGTATAAAACTAATTGACTCCAAAACCTTATTGGTTTGTATCTAAAGAATGCAGAAAAAATGAATCCTCCTGGGTGAGCCGAGAGCCACATCCACCTGAGAACCTGCAGTGGCTGTTTATGATTCTGGTTTGATTCAAGGCAGCAACTTTGCTTCATTTAGTCAGCCTTCACTCACAAACTCACAGCAAGCAACTTCCCAACATCACCTATAAAACACTGCACAACAAACCCTATCCCTAATGGTACAAGTTTCAGTTGATCCTTTTGGTAGCTCTTAAATAAAAAAAAATAAAAAAAAAAAAAGGAAGAAAAAAGGAGTGTGCAAGTGAGTGAGAGAGGTTGTAGGCATGAGGAAGGAGTTTTTATTTAGTTCCCTTCTGCTCAGCAACTTTGTAATCCATTTGCTGCTCTCCTTTCCCATCTCTCACCCCTTCCAACCCCTGTTGTTTAGTTGGAAACTGGGCTGCAAGAATGTGAAGAATGTAAACAGCCTTTTATTGTCCAAAAGGATGGGAGTATGAAAGAAATGTGCGCCTTATCGCAGGGCTGCAGCTCGCTACTTCATTGCTATGATAAAGTGCTGGAGCAAAAAACATTACACGACAAGCACAATCCAAAACCGGATTAGAATTTGACATAAGCTTCCTCAAAAACTAATCAATCACCTCACACTGTAACACTAGACTCCAGTTCTTAAGGAGGGTGTTTAATCCTTTCAACGTTTATTACACACTCCCTATTGACTACTTCGTGACAAACTTTCGCGTCCAAGGCAGCTGGGCAAGAGAGGCACAACTTTTGCAGCAGAGGTATTTATGAGAGTAACACCAAAAATCCCCCTAAAACAGCAAAATCAGTTAAAATATTTCCGAAATAAAAGTGAAGATGGCCAAACTCTTTTGCAAACACATTTTTTTTTCTCTTTATGACCGCCTCATGAACACGAGCATCAGTCCATTTGTTTCGTGCCATCAGCGCCCCACGGACGAGGCACTGGGCGGGCGCGGGAGAAGTTGAGCTCCTCGCCCGTCTCCAGCCGCGCACCTCGCTTTGCTTCTCTCCTTTCAGAGCTCCGAATTTCGCAGTCAGCATCTCACCTTGCCGCCACGTCAGTCCCCGCATTCCCCCACCGCATGCGGAGGAATATTCACCGTAACAGCGGCGCGTCCCACAGTTTCTGATAAAAATTAAGGAAACAGCTGGGGCGCGCTGCAGCAAGCCGAAACTAACGGGGGAGCTTCCCGAGCGCAGGCGACTCTACCTGCACACCCAGCTATGTCTTGCATGCGAAAAAAAAAAAAGGGAGCTTGAGGCCAGCAGAAAACTTTCCGGGAGCGGGCAGTCTCGGCGATGCTCGGCACACACAAACACACGCATCCCTCCCGTCCCTGCCCGCCGTATTTTCCAGCTCCGCGGCGGCTCCCGGAGCATCCCGGCCCCCGGGGCCGCGCTGCGCTCGGACACGCGAGCGTCCCGCTTTCCCAAACGGGGCGAACAGAAGCAATTCCGCTTAATTAAAATCAAATAAGAAAAAAAAAAAGAAAAAAAGATAGAAAAAAGATGGAAAAAGAAAGAGACAAACGAGAATATGTTAGGGGCTGTGGGAGGCAGGTTTGGGGAACCGGGCTCCAGAGGAGACCGCGCCCGCCGCGCTGCCCGGAGGAAGGCGCCGGTGTCCGCCAAGCCCCCCGTGAGAGTCCGGGGGCCGCGGGGATGGAGACTTACGAGCTGGAGAACGCCCTGGACCACGACGAGGGGCAGGGGCTGCAGGGGCACCATCCTGGCTGCCGGTCTAGGCGGCGACTCCCCCGGCGCGGGTCTCGCTCATCGCCGCTCCGGGAGGAGGACGGGGGGCAGGACCGAGCGCAGGGACACGCCGCCCGCTGTCCCCGCTCACGGGGCGCTGCCAGGCAGCGGCCAGACCCCGGCACTGCCGCGGCGCTCGGCTCGGCGCCGCTCGGCTCCGCGGGCGGCCATGGCGGGCGGGAGGCGGGCTGAGGCGGGCGGGAGGCGGCGGCGCTGCCCGGCTCCCCCCGCGGGGCACGGCGGGGCCCCCTCACAGCCCGCGGCCGGGCCCCGCCGCCCTCCGTGCCGGAGGGACCCGCCCGGGCCGCAGCTGAGGGGAGCGGTGCCGGGGGCGGCGCGTCCCCGCCGGGCGCTGAGCGGACCCCGCTGCCCCGGGCGGGGCAGCCCGGCCCTCACGGCAAGTTTAAAGAGGCGGCGGCCCCTCCTCCGCCCGCGGCCGCCCTGCCGAGCCTGGGTGCGCCTCTGGGAGCCGCCCTGGGCTGCCCGGCCCCGCCGCTGCAGGGAAGCGGAGACAGGTGAACAGACTCGACGGCCATGCCCTGGTCCCGGCTTTGTAGGGCACTCCTGTCACAGCTCCTTTCTTTGGGGGGATCTGCCCCCCGGCAGCCGCAGACGGCTGGGCAGCCACGGTGCTTGTGGGGAAACCCGACGTGTTTCTGCTTCGCGGCCTTGAGCGGACACGGTGGGACGGCCTGGAGACACTCAGAGTGTCCCGGGGACATTGAACCTGTCCCGGGGACACTGAGCCCGCCCTGGAACACTGAACCTGTCCCGGGGACACTGAACCTGTCCAGGGGACACTCAGACTGCCCTGGGCACACTGAACCTACCCCGGGGACACTCAGTGTGCCCTGGGGACACTGAAGCTGTCCCGGGGACATCGCACCTCACCTGTCAGCCGGGGCCGGTGCGCACTCGAGCGGGCACAGGCACAGGGTGATGTTCCCATGGGCTCCTTGTGCAGGGCCGCAGGGTCTGGGTAATGGTGTCCGAGCCTGCGGGGAGCCCCGAGGGCTGCAGGACCGAAGAAGTCACTGGGGTCAGATCCATTTAATAACATCATTTAATGAATACTCGCCAGATCCATTGTTGAGATAGCCGTGAGCAGGCTGAAGCACTTGCCCCTGTGTTTTTGAGCTGCAGGAGTGACAACCTTGAAAGGGGAGACAAAGTTTTGGGTGCAGGAGGATGGGTGGAATGGTGACCCCAGCCTGGTTTGGCACACACAGCCTGGGCTGAAGCAGTGCCACCACAGCAGGTACACCTGTGTCAGTGCCTGTGTTTGCTCATCAGTAATTCCATGATGTGATACCTGAGTTCTCTGCCACCGGCCTGAAGTGCAAGGAGTGGTTTCAGTTTCCAAACCCTGCCTGCCGTTTAAAGATTAGTTTCCTCTTAATTCTCAGCCTCATCTTCTTACTAGGTCTGGGTTCAGGTTACATTTTGACTACCCTTGTATGTTCGTCTGCTAAAATCCTTGTCAGTGGAAACAGCTTTGCAATCCCTCTTGTGGCACTTGAGAGCAGCCATGGTTTTACCAGATAGTGATTGTGGTTGTTTGGTTACATCCCACTGGTGCCTTTCCTAGCTCTGCTGCAAGGTGCCTTGTAAAAAGCATCATGTGGATGTGATTGAGCCGTAAGTCACCATCACTCATTTGAGTTTAGACAAAACGCTTTATCTGTAACAAAAGAATCTACATATTAAGGGAACAACTTAAAATGAGCTCATTTGCAGTAGATTCAAAGACTCAGAGAAAACTGAAATAGTGATGGTCACCGAGTCAATGTATTACAATGAAATTAATTTTTTTGTAGCAGTATTCAAAAGTTTGTTTTTTTTTTTTTTTTTTTTTTTTTTTTTTTTTTTTTTTTTCATAGAATTGTAGTCTCAGAATTTGTGTTGGAAGGGACCTTAAAGTTCATCTTGTTCCATTCCCTGCCTTGTGCAGGGACACTTCCCACTACCCCAGGTTGCTCCAAACTCCATCCAGTCTGGCCTTGAGCACTTCCAGGGATGAGGCAGCCACATTTTCTCTGAGCAACCTGTGTCAGGGCCTCTCCACCCTCACAGGGAAGCCTTTCTTCCTAATCTGTACTCTAACTCTGCTCTCTGTCAGTTTGAAGCCATTCCCCCTTGTGCTGTCCCTCCATGCCTTGTCCCCAGTCCCTCTGCAGCTCTCCTGGAGCCCCTTTAGGCCCTGGAAAGGACTCTGAGGTCTCTGCAGAGCCCTCTCTTCCCCAGACCACAATCCCTCAGCTCTCCCAGCCTGGCTCCGGCTCAGAGCTGCTGCAGCTCTCAGAGCATCTTTATGACCTTCTCTGGGCTTGCTCCAACAGGTCCTTTGTACCCTGGGGCCACAGAGCTGTGGTACTGCAGCTGAGATGTCACCAGAGTGGAAGGGGGAAGATCCCCTCGCTCGACCTGCTGTCCACACTGCTTTTGAGACAGCCCAGGGCACGGGAGAATTTCTGGGCTGCCAGAGCTCATTGCTGGGCCATATTGAGCTTTACGTCAGCCTTCACCTTGGGAATGCCTTCGATCCTTTCTCTGCCCAGCTTGCACTTACGCTTGGGATTGCCCCGATGTTATTTTAGTGCCACCATTTGACATCCTATTTAATACAGAACCGTCAGAATAAAATATGCTAGGGTTTACCCGCATTAGAATTTAAATCCAAAAAGTTGCGTGGATGGAGAGTGGCCAAACGCTGCTACGCGTGTGTTTAACACGAGAAATGGCACTTTCTGCCGTGCCGAAATTGCATTTTTTGCGCTCAACCGCGGGGCCCTGTGGCGCATGGACACGTCTCGGGCGCCCTCTGCCGCCCGCGGGCGGTACCGCGGCCCCGCTCGTGGCGAATCGCTCTGCGCCGCGGCTCCGAAGGCTCCGGAGGCATTAGTGGGAATTGGAAAGGCTAAATTCGGATGAAGTGTTTAGATAGATATCGTCCGTATTTCAAAAATAAATAAATAAAAACCCTGCGCTCTATAAATTCAGGGGAAGCTGAATTTCTGTAATTGGCTTTTAATGGCACAATAGCGTTGGGACTTAAGTACTGCGGTTCTATCCTATTAAATACAAACAGAGTCGATTCAAATGACATTAACTTTGTCACACAGGCTAGCAGAAGCCGGCCTGAAATCATACTTTTTTCCAGATTAAGTAGCAGTAAATAATTGTAAAGTGCTTTGAAGATGAGAAGCATCACACACAGTAAGCACTAAATATTACTGTTATTTGCATTACTTGCCAGAAAAGTCACAGTAGTGCTGGCTGAGAATGGAAGGCCTGTGCTTTGCATTCCCTTGCTTTGCCGTGTTAGCATGATCTTCAAACCTCATTTAAATGGGGATGGGCAAATTTTCTGGTCTAATTTTAAGGCACAATAACTGATAGTTGGTTCATCTCAGGAAATAATGGTAGTATACTGCAGGAAGTAATCCTAATCTCTCTAGAAATGGATTGATGAGCCAGCTGTGGAAAAAATAACCTAAAAGCTCAGGATCCTGCTAAACCATCTCGGCTGCTACAAGACAGTGAAAAATACCTGTTTAACACATGATCTCTAATGCTTGTGCACAAAGTCAGTAGTAACTTTTATTCCTTTATCAAGTAATTTGTCCACACACACAAGTTTGATGCCTGTAGTTAGCATCAAACCCATCAGTTTTCAGCCTCAATTCAAGTCTCAAATCTCATTCCTCTGAGTTAATTTAAAGCATTGACATCAACTTTTACTCCTCTTAGTCCTAAGACTCCTACTCTGTTTCCAGCTACTGGGAACAGTGGACTGGAAAGAGCTGCCTGTGTCATTCAGTCCCTCTCCCTTAACTGCAGACAGTGAAATGTGGGGGTTTTTTGGAAACTCTTCAATATCCTCCTTTAAATTAGCTAGTTAGGAGTAGAGGAGTTTCATGCTGCAAAAATTCACACCTCTGGCATTTGAAAACCTCTTCCTAACTTCTAATTTTCAAATTTGCTGTATTTTATAGCTGGATCCTTTTACAGTCAACTGCTTTATGTTAATGAGCTCCTCTTCCTAATTCTAATGTGTAGCTCAAAAAATTTAAAATTCCTTCTCAAATTTTATTAATCATGTGAGCCAGGCAGTCTCTCTCAGGCAATAGCACTCAATTTCCTGTATTAGTCTAGTAAAACTTTTCTTTTATCTGTTCCCATTGGAATAAATATATTTTTTTAATGTGGGTGAGCATTCAAATGTAGATGCTGGAGTCTTGTGGAATGCCTAATTTGTCTCTGTTGAAAAGAGAATCTTTGATACACGATGTGACAGTATTTTCCTTGTCTAGAATGAATCCCCATTATATTTTCTCTGGATTATTCCAGTTGTTCCAGTGTGTTATCCAGATCTTCAGACTACTGAGTGCCTGCTGCTTCTCTGTGAGCAGCATATTTTAATAGCAATTCCTACCTTGCTGGAATTGCTAATTAATTTATTGAATAGCTAATTAATTTATTGAATACCAGTGGTCCCAAAGATCAATCTCTGAAGAACCCTATTAGTTATTTCCTCCCAGACCTTGAACACAGTCTGTTAAACCATACCTTACCCTCTTCACAACTTTTTCCTGATCATCCTCTCCAGCCTATTTGTTTTCCTCCATGACATCCAATCCTATTTTGATTGAAGTGCTGATAAATTACTCTATTTCTTTTGTCTATAAAATTTGTAACCTAATCAAAGGCAGGTAATGAAATATTTGTCATCCTAGAATAATCTACCTTTCTGAAAAAAAAAAAACCAAACCAAAACCTTAAAACAAACCAAAACCCAGATGAATTTGTCCCATATTATATTTCTCTGTGTTTCCAAGCTGAAACCAACCTCCTTCAGGTTACTTTCAACAGCTCTGCATATTTCTAAAACTCATATTTGCTGATGCTGTGTTTCTCTTCATGTTCTTAGGAATTCGATTTGCATTTGCTCTTCTACATTTATACCAATCCTGATTTCACAGCTTGATTACTGATCTCCTCTCTCTGGCTTGCAGTTTCCTATGTTGGGTATTTCAGAGTTCAGGAGTGAGAATTGTCCACTTCCACATCTCTGCTTGTCTGAGCACGTCAGCCTTTGGAATTCCATTTACCCAGGGTGTTAAAACTTCCATTTTCTCCTGCCCTTTGATTTGTAATATTTGCCCTGAGATTCAGGATATTCTTTCACATTGAAAGCTAAAGTAGGAGATGAATTTGAGGGAGATTGATTTCCTTCCAAAGAGAGAATGCCTTGGGTTTTTTCCTTTCCATGTACTTTTGGGTGAGGTTGAAGAGTCCTGGCTACTTTTTCACGTGATCTTTTATGACTCTCAGTTTATTACACTTTCTGACCTCTAATAAATTCATTAAGTTCGATTGTCAATATTTTGCCTTAATTTGGTGGTTTGTGCTTATCTTTAAATGCTAAGCTATTTTTTATCTAGATAGTCCCAATGCACTCAGCACTGAGACAGAACCCAAGTTAAACTTCCGAAGTTTATAAACTCTTTTAGAAATGTCAAAACAGGAAAATGGGAAAGATTTTGGAAGGTGCATTAAAGAGAAGTAATGATGAAAATCTGCTCACAAGGAAAATGGGTTGTCTGTAACTGGTAAAACAGAGCTATTAAATAAAATTGTTTTTAGAAGTCATAGTAGCTAGAGTTATTGCAGAACTAAATATTCAAAGAAAGCAATCACAACATTTGAGGTCAGAGTGACTGCATTAACACCCTCGGGGGTTTTTCCCTACCTTCAAAATTTTTTAATATGTTTTGCTCATCAGAAATTATACATTATTTAATCAGTTAATTTCTTGCAAAGGAACATTTTCTCATTTATAATGAACCCTCATGTGAGATTCATTTATGCTGTGGCTACCCTGTTTAATTTATCTCTAAGGTTCTGAGTTCTAAAATTGCTTTAGTTTTAAGTTTTATTTTTGTTTTCAGAGTTTTTTTGAGAATCTAATTTTTTAACTATTTCTTTTCCTATAGAATATGTATAAAGCATAAACGGGTACCATGTGCTTTGTATTTAACCCAACAGAAAAAATATGCAAATCTGCATTATGACAAAAATATTTGCTGTGTAATTCTATTTTAAAAATCCAACTTTATAATATGGGGAGAAAAAGTCCCAGAGCTGTGCTAAAATTTTGTCCGTGACTTGAGAGATTAAATTTGCTGTTGCATTCATTTAGTACTGAAAAAAATCAGCAGATGCCTCCAAATCCACTTCCCTTTCATTTTATTACATTTCTAAGTCATAATATTTATATAAAAATATGCATTTTTTTTTCTGTCACCTTTCATATAAGGAGTGATAAGGAAATATCTGTATAAAACGTGTATAATTACTAACATCAAGGTGAACTCTGGCTAGTTCTAAAAGACAACTCCAATATAATATTTTTAATAGAATTTCAGCAAGGTAGGGATATAAATAGCTTAAAGGGATGATAACATGCCCAAGTGAACTTTTTCAGAGATAGAGAAAAATATATCACATTATGCCTTAAAGAGGTCCCTTGTGGTTTTTAAACCCATCATTTTTCTGGCCAAATTGGCCAAAATAAGGATATCTTTATTTACATGATTTTCAACAGAAGTGACTTGAATCACCGATGAAGACGTTGTGCTCTGCATTTCTTTTCACATTGTTTATCAGCAGATGTCAGATTGTGTTACTCTTTTTTTATTGTTCTAAATCTACCCAGGCTAGAGCACAGCACATGTCCCAGTGGCCTTTGGTGCCTTGAGAGATAAAATTGTTCATAAAACATCCAGAACGTGCCTTCTGTTATCAGAACAATTAGAGCAGCTTGACAAATGCACAAGCTCTTAGGTTAAATACATAATTGGTTATTTTTGAAAACTGACACAAATTCTTGATTTTCCTTGTCATCTTCCACAAAGCCAAAGCAATTATTCACAAGATATTTTTGTATCCCAGAGAAACAGAGAATTTTCTGAGCTTTCCTCATGTCAGGCTACTTTGAAGGAATTTGTGTTTCCCAGGTGCTGCTTGTAATCTTGTCACCTGGAGGCTGAGGTGGAGAGTAAGCACAATTCCTTCCACCTTCCCTTTCAGTTGTGACCCAGGTGGGGTCAGAGGTGTTGGGGGAGGAGGGAATTACCTTTGGAAGGTTTGTTCAGTAGTGGGGAAACCAACACAAGCCTCTTTTCCTTTAGAATCCAGACCAGAACCACTGAGGAACTTGGAAGCAGTGCTTTGAGCCTCTGGAGAAACAGCTTCCCTCTAAGGATGAAGAGTGAGAAAGGCAAACTTTAATTTCTGGCACAGTTGTTTTGGAGAACTGGCAAAGCTACTGCAAAGGTGCTCTGTTTGTTCAGCATTGGAATAAATCAGAGGGCCTCAGGAGTCCTCCCTGAAACAAGGTAGTTTATGTTGTTCCTTGGTTTTCATTTGCTGGGATATTTTTTAAAAAGTCTGTGATCTCTGGAGACCAGGTGCTTGAAATAAAATAATAAATGTGGGTTTGAAGAAGCCTGGCTTGGAGGAATTGTTTTGGTTTTTTATTTGACCAGAAACTCAGGACAAGGGCATGAGTTTGCATTTAAGTTTGCCACGTATTCCAGTCAGTGCTGTTTTGCTTTGCCTTTTGCTCTGAAATCCATCTCAATAAGGGCAAGATGTCTAAAAGTGGTGCAGCTGGTTATCTAAGGAGAGCAGCAGTGATTTTTGAGGGACCTATTGAATTCCTGTGTGTGATCACACCACAGTTTGTTCTGTGTTGACCTCAGACTTTACCATCCAGCTCAGGGCATAGATACTGTATGAAAATTATAATACAGTAGGGAAAGTCACATAACCTTTGAGAGAACTGGAACAGAACAAGTTTCCTCAGTTCTGGAAAGGGTGGTAGAAATCAGCCTAGGTTGGTCTTGAGATTACAGGAGTCCAAAATTGCACCTTGGGGTATCATCAATATCACCAGGCCTGGAGCTGCTGGACTGAACAGGAGACACCCCTGCTCTGCTCATGGGGACACAAAGCTGTAAACTTGGTGTGACTGGGGGATGAGGAACAGAGTGTTCCTGCTGCTGACTCTGAAGAGCTTTCCTTTCACTTACAGCAGAGAGAGGCATATATATGTCTTGTTGCATTCATTTTTATCCACTGAGTCTTTGACAAATCTATCATGCTCTCATTTTTCTTGCAGAGATCTGTCAATTTTTTATGGTTGTAAAACTAAGTTGAAAAGACCCATGAAAGCCTCTGCCAATTTTAAAAGTTTCAGAGTTATAGAAAGAAAGATTTGACAGATCAATTTTTCTTTTCTTTTGAGAGTGGAATCAGGAGGGAAGAAGACAAGAAAATATCTAGGTGGATGAGAAAAGTTAGGTTTCTCAAATCAAAAGACATTCTTCAGAAGTGTTCCCAAAATTAAAACCTTAACAGACTTCTTTAATCTGATGATCAGTGGAGGCAAGTGCTACTGTAACTTTTCAGCCAGCCAATGTTGTCAATAAAGTAATGAATTAAGGAAAACAAGATTTGTGGGATTAAGTAATTTATAAAAGATTGGTATTTTGTGCCATCATATAATTCCCTCATTCTCATATCACATAAGGCACTTGTAGCCAGATTGCAAATATTTAAGTGTAGCAAGCAAAAATTTTCAATAGTGGTTTCAAAATTCATTATAGGAGTCAAACCCATTGGTATAAACAGGTAGTGCTCTGTTCTTTCTCATCAGTAGGGATGCTCCAGTCATTTCAGGGCAATAGTGAATATAAATATAGACAGGTGAAATCTGACATACACAGACTTCAAAGTTATGTGCAAAAGCTTTGAAGTTACCAGGGATCCTTGTTTAGTAATTGCAATTTCCACAAGCTGACAGCATTTGTAACAGTTTTCTAGAAACACTTACCATAGTTAATTTTCTTTGACAACCAATATTCAGGATAAAATCAATTGATACAAATGCTTAACAGAATAAGTTTTGCAAGACAACCCTTACTGTAAGGAGTAGATGGGTGCTGGGACATTAAAAAGAGAAAAAGTAGTTATAGTGAGGAGGCTTATGTCTGCTCTGTTTGTCTGACCTGTTGTTCAGAGGTTTATGGATTCTTTTCAGGGGTCAAGAAGAGTAGCTTGGATATTTTTAATAAGCTTGGATATACTTTTTTTTTTTTAATATAGCTTGGATATACTTTTTATAAGTTGATTTACATTTGCAGTATTGGAATATTGTGACATTTTAAGAGCCTTCCATCTGAGAAAAGATGGAAAACACTTATTTAGCTGTTCAGCTGAACAAAGCAGTGGGGTCATGCAGTTAGATGTGACTGCCTGCTAGGATATGGAAATTTCTTCATCTCACAAGAGAGACAGTGTCAGAGATGAGGTTGTTATATCCATGATAACTTTTTTATTTCCTGTGCTTTTCCTGCAGTGTCACATCTGGCACATGTTGCCTCGGCTGTTTGCACACACCAAACTTTTCTTGCTGCTGCATCCCCAGAGTGTGCAGGTTTTTATCTGTGAGGACTGGCAGTGCTTTATCCTGCTATTGCTCATCAGGGCAGAGAGAGTTAGCTAGTGCCTCTTTCCCTTCCATTTGTGACTGCCTAATGAGACTCAAAATATGATCAGTCACTCTGTAGATCGTGTTCAGTATTGAAAGCAAATCACTGACTGTAGGCAGGAGGTCATTCAGCATTGCCACTAACAGCTTTTGATATTTCTGCATTAAAACCCAAGCCAAGCATTATGGGCACTGAACCATCTGCAGGCCTAAGTAGGCTTATTGTTTCTTAACTTCTTAGTGCAAATGAAGAGGTCTGTTATGTACTTCTGTCTGCTTTTGTGTGAATCCTCTGCTGCTCTCACTGCTGTGTCAGAGTTGAATGAGATGCAAAGAGGTTCTTTTATTGAGTGTTGCTGCTCTCTGCTCCCTAGCTCTTCCTAAGAGAATGTCAATAGCTTTCCAGAACAGCCTGTTGTCCCTGTAACCTCCTTCCAGTGGTTCAGCTGTCTGTGATCCAGGATCCAGCAATGTTTGTGCAGCCCCAGCTGAGACTTCTGAGAAACCTGCTGACCCGATGGCAAGAGCTGGAAAAGGGCAGAGCTGTGCAAAGAAACAAGGTGAAACTGCAGAGATAAGGTAGGTGAGAAAGGCATAATTGGCAGCTCAAGGATTCAAAAGAAAAAAAAAATGGAAAAATACACAGTCCTAAGAAGAAAACAAGAGCTAAGATGGCAGCTCTGCAGCACCAAGGTTCAACCTGTCCCAAGGACAAATAGAGAAAACCCTCCTCTCATGATCTTCCTGGCTGGCAAATGTTGTTTGAAGCAGTCATCTGGAGTCATCTCTGGAGCAGTGAACTTCTCAAGGATTGGATTGGTACCTCATTGTTCCTAGCAATTGTTTTTGTGTATTGGACAGTAATGAACTGTCTTCCTGAATCTCTTTGTGCCTGTTAGAAGTTGCCTAAAGTGACCCAGGGTGTGAGTGTTATGTACCCAATAATTTGACTGCAGAGCAAACTGCATCAAATCATGCCTTTGCTTTATCTAAGCTGGTTATCTCATGCCTCACCTTTTTTCCTCCTTTCTAATTCCTACTTCTCCTTCAAGATGAGGCCAGGCTATTAAAAATAATCTCAGACCTTTTGTGCTTTTGAAGCTCAGTGCAGTACTGCTGGCTTCTGCAGCTGCACTACCTCTTTGTAATGCAGGCCTGATTTCTGAGACATGGCTTCATTTCCAAAGCATTGGTGAATGCAGGGAAAGTACAAGAGGGACAGATGCTGTATTTGAAACTTTTCTGGCAATGTCAGACCTGAGAAGTTATTTTATAAACAGTTAAATGAAAACAGCTTTGTAGGTACAGGAACTTGCATAAGGAAAAGGGCTGCCTAATGCAGGCAGTGTCAGAAAAAACACTATGAAAGACTGGGTGAAACCTGAGACATTTTATTTAACAGTAAAATGATGAAGGCTTAAACAGAAGAGTGAAGTATTTTGTTCTTGGTGTGGAGCAGCTCTAACCTTCTAGCTGTGGTAGTGTTGGCTATATAGTGTATGAAGTGTAAAGTGCATTTCCACCTCCAGCACTGCCACACAAACTGGGTTTCCAACAATTTTCCAAAGTCAAATCTTGCCTGAGATTTCTGTGTCTGTAACAGAGATTTCATCAGGACAGCACTCACTACTGTGTCTGGTTGGATTGCTGAACTGAAGGTACTTCATTGCCAAAATCTTCCACTGATGGCATCTGGCACAGCTATGGAAACTCCCTGAAGGTGTGAGACACCATATATGTTATTAACCTAAACAAATTATAAGGGCTCTGGAGCAAAAGGATGCTTATAAGTGAGCAATCATATAGTTTCTCTTGGGTGGAAAAAACCCTAACTAAATACCAGCTTGTCTGAATTTAGAATTTAAGAGAAATTTTTCATGCTACCAAACTGCTTTTGCTGAAGGCCTGAAGGAAAGCTGGGAGAGACAGGCACAGCAGGCTGCCAGAGAGCATTTTGTGCCAGAAGGTTATCCAAGACAAGACTAAATCCTTTCCAGACACAGACTCAGTCAAGGAAAGTGTTACATGTTGTAGCCTGAAAAAGCTGATTGCAAACACTAGAAGTTGCACATCCATATGACCATTGTCAAAATTATATATATTCTTCATTTTCATACACTTCTCTAGAAATTAATTCTTTTTCTTATTTGTAGGTCCTATATTTGCTTCTTAATAGTGAGATCAGAGAGTGAAAATATGGCTCCTCATAAATTTTGATCTGTTGTTTTCCAGCTACATTTAGGTGCCAATTAACCTAAACATTTGAAACTGTCTAGATCAGATATCATTACCTGCAACTCAATGGCGGTTCTTTTAGCTGGACACAGCACAATTATGTTATTGCCTCTGCTAAATTGTGCCTCAATTTCTTGCATATTTCTATGTCCAGAACTCCTTCCCATGCATGAATTCCCATTCAAATTTATGCCAAATTCTGCTTACTTTGATGGTATCATAGTTTGTCCCAGAAAATAATATTTATATACCAGTTTTATTATATAGATATGTGTATATATATATATATCTAAATATCTATAATATTTAGATTATATATACAAATATACAGATATATCTTCAATATGTTTATAGATATCTATGAAGAAATCTCTGTTATGCTACTTCATCCACTCTGCTTTACCTTTATTATTAAACTTCTGTTGTGTTAATTTTCTGTAGCTTTGAGTGTAATCTTTGAATTTCTAACTCTACAGAAAAACTCTGAAAAATTTCTGAAGGTAGATAAATGAGACTGGCTGTAGGGAAGGAGGTTTTACAATCTATTTGTGCTGAGGTTAAACTGGGCTATCATGTGAGGAGGCAGAAAGCTGGCTTGTACCTTTAGGGACAGCTGGTGAGTTCTGGCATGCCTGCTCATGCACTATTAGCACTATTTAAATATATAATGACATTAGATCCTGTTGCCCCTCTTTTAACCTTATCTTTGTTAAATGCTGCTTCAGAGAAGGTCCTTCCCTCCCCCCAGTGTTATCCATTAGATTTATTAAGGTCTGAAGACATACAGGAGAAAACACCTGGAGAGAGAATTCATGGAGGAAATAGAGATTAATGGTAAGGTAATAAGGAAAAAGAGGTCATAAAAAAGAAATCAAAGGATGGGAAGAATATCAAAGACATAAAGAATTGTATTGTCAGCTGCCATGTTGCTTATAAGTTGTGCTCAGAAACTGCAAAGCAATAGTTGCAAGTAGGATATAATGTGGCAGCATTAGAACCTGGAGAAATGTCCTGTGTTTCCCTCTATTTACAGTATTAGCTTGATGCAGACCTTTTACTGCCATTCTTTGCTATAATTGATGCCATTTTAATTGTCATTACCTTGGGATCTTTAAATCCCATCATCACTTTACTCCATTAATACTGCTTAGCAATACAAAGGATTTTTGCAGCCTTCTTTGTAGTTCATCTGTTGCAACTCAAAGCACACTGAATTTCAAAGGCATATTGAAATTTGGACTTTCTGAGATAGTCTGTGGCAATAATTGCCTAGTGATGCTCTCCATGGATGAGCAGCTGGTTTCAACTTCTGTTCATTGACAGATGGACTTTTGGAGATTAAATAATCTGAGGAGCTGCCAGGAGAAGCTTGGGGGAGCACATGCTCCTCCTGACAGACGCTGGGGGTCCTGAGGCAGCAGGACTGGGTAGGGAGAGGCCTGATCTGGGTGCCCAGAGCTCAGAGGCTTGAAGGAGCCCCACCAGGAGCAGAGGATTCACAGGCAGCGCTTCCATCAGTGCTGTGCACTCCAGCTATCCTGCCTCTGGCATGGGAGCCATGGCCACTACCCTCACAGGCTCAAAATGAATGGACTTGATGCTTTAAAAACATCTATGAGCTCTCACATGCTGGAAGGCCCTTCTGACACCTTGTTTTATTAAGATCAATTGTATGGTATGTTGTAATTTAAAAGCACTATGTTGTTTGACAAAAGGGTTTTCTTTCCCCACAGTGCTGAAGCAGCTCCTATTTGCAATGAGGAAAAAGTGGAATTTTAGCTGCTTCTGAGGGACAGAATAAGGCTAATGAAATCATGTCAGGTAAGAAAAACACACCAGCAACCTAAAATAGGTTCTTGTTTTTTAGCATTTATTTAAAATTGCCAAGTAATTCTGGCTGTTTGTGGACATGACACAGGAGCTGCATGAACTGTTTGTGGACTTGTAGCACTTGTATAAAATTTTCAGAAAAATACACCGTTAAGCCTCTATATTGTCAGAAAGTGAAAGGGATGTATCCAGGTAGGACAGAGGAGCTTTCTATCCACTGTGAAGACCCTGTTATAAACACACGCTAAGCTTGCTAACCTGAAAGAACCACATCATGTACATGGAAATAAACCTTGCATACAGAAATTCACTTTTATATGTTGCCCACAACATTTAATATAGTTACTTACTCAGAGAAGTAAACTGTAGATTACAAATGCAAAGAGCTGTGTACATTTTCTCAAGCCCATTTTGGTTTTGGGAATGTAAAGAATTAGGAATTTAGAATGAATGAGACATGTACATGATACTAACTTGGGAACTGTTTCCATTTAAATTATCATATGAAAACCAGCTGAGAGAGGAGTGAAATTTTGGAATTCATAATTTTAAATTTTGTTAGGTGTATACTCCTGGATACACTGCTGCATCCTTTTATACATGTAGGAAAGAGAGAAAATATTATATATATGTGTGTGTATTGTTTGATAGCAGGAAAGTACCCTGTGTAGTCAAGAACTGTGAAGAAGCAGGAATACAATAATTGGTTTCGTTGCTAGAATTGATGTCTTAAACTTCAGATGCAGGGCTGGAATTCCAAACCTTTACAGACCTTTCTGAGTATCTGTACCAAGAGACTCTATCTAGATTATCTCTGACTTACAGAAATCTTTTAATTTCTGCTGTGCTTTTGTTTGGGAAAAAAGAAATCTCAACCAAACACCAAACCCAGAATGAAGGAAAGCTTCACAGTTTGACTCAGGCCCTGAAGGATTTTGTAAGAGACATGACTGCAGTATTTTGCTGGGAAAGATATGTAGGGATAGGGGTTTATAAAGACCCAGCTGTTTCTGCCTAGAAGTTTGTTTCCCTTGTAAGAATTTTGGCAGTCTGTGTGCTAAGCAGCCACATGCTGCCATCTACTGACAACAGGCCTCTGCAACAAATAGTGTCTCAGAATTCCAGAACTTTAAATTCATACACTGCAGGAGAAAACCCAGTAACTGAAATACAAAGTCGAACAAAACAAAGCAAAAAATTGTTTGGAGTAAAAAGTGAAAGTGGGTGAAACAAGTGCAATAAATCACAATTCTACGCAACTCCTATATATGCAGGATGTAAAAGTTGTAGTTCATGTGAGAATAAAAGTATGGGCAAGAAGAAACAATTTCTTTATGAATGAGTTTCATGTCTTTCCCAACACACTGCAAACAAGAGAAATATTCTGAATTTACCTGAAGGAAGATACTTGAGATTAAGATGGTTCTACAATTGTGCAAAGGGGACAGTTGTGAGAACGTGTGCAGTCAACAGGACTTAATGTGAAAGAGAGTCAGTGGGAAAAATGATATTTGTAATCCCCTCTGAACATTTTTAACTTCTCATTCACTTGGATGAATAATGTGTCTTCCCACTTTTAACTCTCTCTTGGGAGCAGGTCTGCAAGGAATGAGGGCTTGCATATATGATATGCAGTCAACACATCATCTGGGGAGAACATGAAAGCAACAAGCACTCTGCAGTGCTTGTAATGAATTGTTCTGAAAACTGGTTTTTAATGCATGACCTGTTATGGTTTCCCAGGCTGCTGTACAAAATGCTAAGGCAGGGAGTGGGAGGGAAGATGCTGTGTTTCTGTGAGAGTTTCCTGCTAATTTTTCCTAAATATTTTGTATGTGAATGAAGAAATAGATGCAGCCTTTCCTTCATTTCAATGAAGAAGGAACCTATATAAAAATTCTGACAAGTGGATGTTGACCAGAAAGTAAAATCACTCTGTTCATGATCACTCCTGCCATTGCCATTGGAGAGCTGATGTAGTTGCATTTGCAGAATTGGAGTCCCTCTCCAAACTGGTGAATGTAAAACAAGCATTTTCCTAAACCAGTTTAAAATCTCTGTGTTCAGTTGAATATTTGTAGCCATGAAGGTCACATTCTGTCCTGTTTCTTGTTTAGAACACATCCATTTTTTGGAGCTTCCTATGCACATGTGAATGTATGTTTTTGAATAAATACATGCAGTGCTGGCACAGGGTCTCCTATAATTTGAAATAGTGAATTTATTTGCTAAAACTTATAATTCTGACCAACGAGGAACACTGGTAAGTACTTTCATGAGTAACCTTCAGTGTTTTTTTCCTTATCTCAATCAGAATACCATTACAAATACTAACTGTATTTTAGACAGCCATAGATAATATCTGTGGTTGGATAGAGGAGTAAATTCTTTGATGCAGATTAAAGATTAGGAATAAGACTTGTAGGCTGACCTTCCTTTGATGCATGTTGGCTCTCTATTACTTTTTTTGGTGTTATTTTACCATGCCAATACCTGGATTTTGTGACACTATTTTACAACTGGGTGTTGATAGTTTCCAGTATGTAGTCTGAAACCTGAAAGAAAGTTGGAGAATTGAAAACTGGACCTGCAAGTGCTCAAAGTTCAGTTGAGGAAAGGCTCAGCAGAAAGAGGAATGGGATCTGCCTCTTTCTGTGTTTGTAAATGCTGCCAGCAAGGTTTGTAACCTTTGTGTAAACAGAATTGTTTAAATTCCTGACACTTCTGTCTGCCTGTAGACTGCCAAATCACAGCAGTGAGCTGGGAAAGGTGTTGGTTATGGAAGGTTCCTCCCTTTTTGGTGGCTTTCTCTTCCACCCTTGTTTGGCTGAAGGAGCACAACAATTCCTGAATGATATCCAGCTGCTTATCAACTTTTCCATAGAAACTCAGCACTACTATGATGGACCAGTTATCCAAGGCTGTGTCCTGATTCAGTTTCAGAGTAGAATTGCACAGGATGTGTGGACTGGTCAGAAGGCAAACCTGGCTTCCATCCCAGTGGATTTCTATGTATTTGTTTGTGTCTGTTTGGAGGCTAAAGAATTTGGCTCAGAGATGTCTGAATGAGGGCAACCTGCTGCCCTCAGCAGAGATGCCTGCACTGCTGTGGCATAAAAAGACCCTTTTCTTGTCCACCCCTTTGGCCCCTTGCTTTTCTTCCTGCTAGGATCTGACTGTTGGAGTTCCCTATATAAAGTTTATCACTTTATTCAGACTTTCAGGGTGAGGGTGAGGACATATAAGTATCTTCCCTACTCTTTTTGGGTGAAGTCCAAAACTGGATGGCACCTGTTTTCTAGATCTGGATGGGCTGCAATCCAAGTTGATAGTTGATGGAAATGTCAGGAACAGCTGATCTGGAAGCAAGGACTGTCAAAACAGTCATGGCTTACAACTTTAAGCCCATTTTTAGCACCAAACAAATAATGTTCTGTTAAACTGAGCAACAGCAAGCCTCATGTTTTCTTTCTGTGATTTTGCCTTGAAATTTTGTTGTGAGTTGCATTAAATACTGCTGTTTTCAAATGTCAAATGCATGTACTGGTACAGTCATAATAGAAAACCTTGATCTGAATCTGCCCTACACCTAAACTCAGATCTGATTCAGGCTATTTCTGAAGAACAAAAACAGTAGAAGTTGGATTATGAAAAAGATACAAGCTTGTTCTAAATTGACCTCTTATTGAAGAACTGAAAGAAGTTGAACCCTATGCCATGATTCTTGTAAGTCTTGCTCTGAAGGTACAGATCGGCCCGGCACAGAGACTTCCAAGCTTTTACTGCTGTGCCCAGCCCTAAGTAATTTCAATATGACTGCTCTGTATTAGAGCCTGTGCTTTCTCATGCTGAATATTTCCTCAGCTTTTGTACGTGGCATCATGGGAAATTAAAAAGTACGAGCGATGTCATGGTGGTGAAAATTTTATAGAAGTGTTGCTGCCTTGTCTGATTTATATCAGACCCTTTGGATACTGGGCTGGTGGGCTTCTCTGGTAACAAGGCAAACTCTTCGTAGTGATAATCAGGTTTTAAGCTGAGAGTTTGGTTAAATTTATGGGGTAGAGTATTTTACTGATAGAAGAGCTTGCCAGACCTCTTTGGCAATGCTCTCTTTTCACTTAAAGACCTTGGTGTAAATCTTTTTAATGCGTCAGCTACAAAAAAATCTGAAAGGAACTTTCCCCACTTCTTACCATTGCATTATCATCTGTGTAAATCATCTTGCTTACTCATTCTCTTAGCTACTTTAGATTGTTAGTCTTAATGACAGGACTGCAGTAAAAGTGGGGAAAAAAAGTATTTTAAACTGTCATTAGTCCATAAAACTTTGATCATTTATAGTAAGTGGGAATACATCTTGGACTTTTAAGAGAATGGAGAGGTCAGTCAGAGCATCCCTACTCAGTTGTGCACCTGTGTAATAAAGCACACCTCAAGGGAAGAATAGAAGATGGAAATGTAATTATTAAATGTTCTAAGACTTGGATACAGCTAATTTTTAATTTATGATGCAAGAATAAGAACTAAGCGTTTTTCTCCTTGAACTTTTCCTTGAGAATTGCATATTTAGAGTTATTTTAGTGGCCCAAATTTCACAGTAAATAATTTCAGAGTTATGATTGTTATCATTCAGCATCCTGAAATGTAAATGCTGTGCTTATTGTAGTAGTGCAAAAGGATTTTTTGTTTGATATTCATTACTTACATTTATGTTTAATATCTGTGACAATGTGCGGGAAGCTCTTGCAGGGTGAATGTGGATGCAGTGCAGAGAAAAATCTAACAATAGCATTAGCATTTTTCTAGTTAAATCTTTAGAAAAGCTTTTAGTGAGACAGCAAGTCTTTCCTGGACCTTGTGCTATATTGACATGAACTTCAACCACAGCCTCTGTGTTTGCCAAGCTTTACTGCTATTGATAAGCTGCAATGCATGACCAGACCAAAGTTCTAAAAAGAGATTTTTGCTGTAGTTTTTAAGATATATAATTTGACAGGTTAAGAGTTGGTCGCTTGAAATGCCAATACTCTATAAATTAATCTCTTTGAACTTTCAGATGAATTTTGGATTACCTGAAGTAATTTAAGTACTGCTGAAATGTGCAGTCTCTTTCAATTAAAAGACTTTCAGAGTTCAAAGCACTGCATAAGTATTTAGGAACTTATCTCTTAAAACGGAGAGGGATGTATTGGCATCATTAATGAATATAAGTTGTTTTATGTGCTAGAGTATTGGGCTAGAAGTATGTGTGTATGTGTTGCTTTGTTGGTTTCTTTTCTTTTTAATACATATATTTTACAGCAAACCTGCAGATTCCTTCCTGCCATTCTGTCAAACATTACTCCAGTTCACTCAGTGACTTTATCCCACTCTTTCCAAAATCCATTTAGACTATTTTCATTGTACTTAGTTTCAGCACAAAGAGATAATTGTTATAATCAGATGAAAATCTCATTATGCCTTTAAAATGAGAATAAAGACACTGTTATACCTGCTACAAAAGGTTGTTTTTGGTATGCTGATGGACTTTGTGTAGCCAGTATATTTAGAAACAGTGCAGCATGAGACTCTGGTGTTCTGCACTTTCATTTTGCTGTTCCTCTTACATAAAAATCAACAAGGTTTAACAGGAGTAACCATCCATGCAGAACAAACCAGCACGTGGATGATCTACCTTAAACACTCACAACTTTTGGGCAAATGCAGGCATTGTTTTGAGCAGAACAGTACATGGTGTGCACTGTGCTGAAGAGCTTTGCCGTGTTTCTCTTTCCCTGATCATTTATAGGAAGTCAGGTTGCACAAAAGAAGAGGTAAGCACTGGGTAAATATCCTTATGGAATCTCAACCATAATTAGGAATAATTTTTTTTAAGTATTAGTACTCAGTTTACAATATATGCATTTCAAAGTCTTGTTGCTAGCTTGCTTTATTTAGCATCCTCACAAATAGGTTTTCTTAAATTGATTTTGTTGTTATATTTTCCTACAAGGTTTACTAGATGTACTAGAGGTGTCCGTTGTACAATTTCATTTTCTTTTATTGTCTCCCCTAGGACATCATTATCCTTTGAATAAGCACAGAAAACTGTTCTCCTTCTCCTCTTTGGATTTATTCCATACTTTTTGTTTCTATTTGAATGACAAGATTGGTCAGGGATTTCAGAATCAAGACTTTGTTTCACATTCTCTTCTTTGCCCAACTGTATTGTAGCAAATATTATCCTCAAGGTATTTAATAAAGTGAGACAGGAATGCATCCTGACAGACCAGTAAGGCCACATGTGAGTGGCTGGAATGTATCAGATCACAAAATGGTGTGAAAATATTCCTCAACTCAAAAGAGATTGTTTGGAAAGGTTTGCAGTCAGAATTGTTTTGTGAGGAGGAAGGATGTCAGAATTAGAATAAGATATCCAGAAAGTAGGAGAAAGCTCTTTGGAGGTTTATTCTTCTTGTGGATCCTTATCCTTTTCTGTCCCATCTTTCTGTGTACTCTGAATCCTACTTTGCATTTATTAAGAAAACTCTTTTAAAATGAAGTTATATCCGTGGTGCAAGCAATTTCACTTCAATCGTGGTAAAGAGAACGAAAGAAAGTCTTCTTTAAGCTTATTTATCCCAAAGAGATGGATGGTTTCTGCCGTGGTTTCAGGAAAAAGAGATACTTGAATGGCACTTTTACTACTGACCCTAAGAGTTCAATGAATTAAAAAAAAAGGAAAGAAAGAAAATTAAAGTAGAAAAACCTTTAAATTAAAAAGCTGAGCAAGAAGAACTTTTCATCCTTATTTTATTTGTTCTCTAAACTTTGACTGCTAGAAAGAGAAAAAAATACATATTTCATCTGGAGTAGGAGTGACAGAGAAAATTGTCAGACCTTTCAAGAAAAACCAAAGCAAAAGCAAGCTGAAAGGCATCCTCTTAGAGCAGGATGTCAAAGATTAGCCTTAATTGCAAGGATGCAAACAACAAATTGCAGAGCTGCTTGAAATTGGTGCATCACATAAAAACAGAGTCAGACTGTGCCATTGCAAAGGGTCTTTTCTCTAGTTTTAATTGGTTTTTTAATATAAACAAGGTTTACTCAGATTTAATGGTATGCTGCTAGTCCTGGTTTAGGCCATGAACTCTCACTCTAATGGAAGCATCAGAGAAAGGCTTAAGTGAGAAGCACTTTTAGCAAAACTCTTGCTGTTCTTCTGTTTTGATATTGTGTCAAACCCCTAATGTTTACTGCCTTACCATGCATTTGTGTTTGAATGAGCAGCTTAGTGAGGCTCCATCTGCTCCCTTCTGGTGGAGCCCAGGAGGAATTGAAGGGTTGGATTTCAATGTTTGAAGAGTAGTAGATGACTCCAGTGCTGTGGCCAACCCTGCCTTCCCTCAGCCCATCGCTCTGCAGATTAACTGGCATTAGTGCAAGCATTCACAGCTGCACATGGAATATTACGGAGAACACAGGGCTCAGGCTTCCACTTGCATATGCTTATTTGCCTACAAATATGGCTAGAGCCTTGTTCTGGTTTCCTTTTTTCTTATTTTTATTTTTTTTCTCTCTGTATTTTCTCTCTCTCGAAAATGTACAAGTAAAAGTTCTTCTGGTCATTGTACAGGACCATCCTTTTAATCTCCATTTATCTGCATTAAATCAAACCTATCAGGGTGTGTTATAAAGACTCACAAACTACTGAGGTCCTACTCATGAATTTGTAGGTCCCAAGTGACTCTGTTCCACCTTATAAAACACACACAATGTATTTTCTCTTTTCAAGCCTGAATTGGGTTTGTTAGAGAAATCATGCCATCAGACTTTATTAATGGTGACTGTTGGATATGTTCAAATTGAGAACATCAAGCTTTACTTTCCCTTTGGGTTCAGTAATATCCATTCCTCAGTCTCATTGTAGTTCAATGTCTTTACTCAGACCCTGAGTATGGTCATCTTGGTGAGTATTCAGAGATTAACTTAAGTGTCTCAATCTAGAACTATAAACTGATACTTATTTCCTTGTTCTCTTACATATTACTGAAGAATATTTCTATATGTTGCTGTAGACTCTCATTCTGTGTAATTTTTTATAGTTTTCACCATTTTCTCTTGGATCATATTTGATCCTGAGAAGGAAGCAGATTTCTTTGCTGAAAGAAAGGTCTTTTTTTGTTTTTATTCCCTGTAGCCTCTGCATATTTATAACACCATTCTGGGGTGGGTTTAGCTCAGTGTGAGACTCTCTTTTACCAGCTTTTAGTCTTTACTTGAAACAGAAGTGCCAAGTATATTTTGAATTTAAACCCCTTCTAAAGCTAAAAGATGGTTTTGGCCTGCTAATAGGTAGTAGTTTCAAAAGGTTAAGCTGACTGGAAAATGTGACAAGATGTACTTATAAAATTAGGGATGAATCCAGCCTGTATAAATTCAGGTTTTTGATGTACATTTTAAATGTACCTCATCATGCAATTTTAAATCAGTCTTCTATGCTGGCATCCAGAACTGGCATAGATGACAGGCAGCTGCTGAGTTCAGCTCTTGTTTGTACTCCTGCAACCTTTATAGAAATGTCATGGCTGGGCACAGTGTTTGGTGCATTTGAAAGAACTCTTCTTCCTCTGAACAGCTGCATGAAGAACATCTCAAAATTAAGTGGATTTTCCCACTTTGGACCAGATCTTGACCTAACTGGCGCTGTGATACCGGCCTGAGTCTTCAGGCAGTCTGAAACATCAGCTTGGTGTTGTGACCTGCATTGCACAAGCCCTGTGATGCTGGGGTGTCCTGGTTGCTACCAAACCACTGATCCTGCACAGGCTGCTTTCCTTCTGGCAGTTAATTCAGTTCTTCCTCACTGAGGAGGGACACCGACCTTCCTCCCTCTGTGCTCCTGGAGGAGAGGCCACCAGCAGGGAATTGGGCTTGGTCCTGAGTATGCAAGTGCTGGCTTTGAGGGAGAAACAGGAATTCCACCAACAGCTACCCAGTTTCATCCTTTGGCTGACTTGGCTTTGTCTGATAACATAAGGAGAGGCAGCAAAGAGTAGTTTTGCAGCACGCTGGGACACAATCCAGTTCTGGATGGATTCTGTGTACTGCTGCAGGGAGCTGTCAAATTGTTGTGCCATTGCTGGTTGTACTATTTTGCTTGAGGATGTGTTCAGATTCTGTCTAAGCAATAATTAAATTTCATTTGCAGGGGATGGCTGAATGTGTGGAAAGAGAGATAAAATAATCAAGGACACGATTATTCACAAAATCAATAGGAATTCTAATAGTCTTATAAAGTACCACTTCATTTCTTTCATAAAGCTGCTGGATTGTTCATATTTCATATTTTTCTCCTGTACAGGTCAATTAAATTTTAGGTAATTAAATACACTTTTTCACTCTTACTTGCCTTCAAAGGCTACTGTACATCACCAGTTTATATAAACTACACTTGCGCAGGCTATTTTTAACTTTCCATACTTGAACAAAGTGCCTGGCTGTTGACCTTTGCAGGGTCACACCTGTGCATATTACTGAGTAATAGCCAATTTTGTTGCTCTGATCTGTGTTCTACATGTTTGATTAAACCTACAAGCTAATTGGAGTTAATTTTATTTGAAGATACAGAATTATTCTTGTTGGAAGATCAGGGAGGTTTGTGTTAACAAATCAGATTTTTTTTGCTAGGACTCACAATTGCTGTGCCTGACAATTTAAAGAGGAAACATCACTATTCTATTATTTTGTGACTGTTTTAATACTAAAATTTATTTCAAAATTGCAGCACTTCCATGTATATGAAAATCTAAAACAGTGAAGCTCTTAATTTAAAAATATTAAACCATGATAATTTCAGTGCAGTATAACAGATTAAAATTTATCTTTATGCATGTACTAATGACACCTAATTATTAGATACCTGCTGCTATTGTCTTCATTCACTGAAAGTGAATGTCTAAATGGATTATATAATATATAAATATTTTCAGATCATCTATTGAACTATGAATTCATCTCTTTCCACAGGTCTACTTGCCAGATAGAAACAGGCCCCAGAATAAAAGCATATAATTAAATTTATGCATTTTAATTATAAAATCCAATTATACGGTGCAGAATGATACAAAGATTAACATACAGAAATATATTATTTTTCCATGAGCTATTAAGCATCAATTTATTTAATGAAATGGTGGGGTATGAAGATGGGCAGAACACATAGTCCAACTAAGGCAATAGACTGCAGCACTGCTGTTACTGTCAGTCATGGGTTTAAAATACTCCTCATCACAAACCTTTCTGTCAGCAACCTTGAATTAAATTCCACAAAGCTCCTAATTAACACAGAAATGTACAGTAGCCTCCTGGAGCTGGAGATTTGTTACTGTATGAAGGACTTGCTAAATCTTGCATTGATTTCATTTAGAGATGAGCTCCTAAAATAAGAGCTGCAAGTTAGTGTGTATATTATTGTTACTCATATTATGCTGCCTGCATTAAAATTATTTAGTTTGGCAGTGTCAAAGCAAAACAAACAAGCCCTCACAAAACCAGATGATTTCTTTTTGCTAGATTACCAACACAAACCTCCCTTTCAACAAAAATAATTCTGTATCTTCAAACCCAAGAGCCATCTGCAGAGGGCTCAGGCACCTCAGAATATTGAATGCTTCAATTTCCTCTCTGTTACTACATCACAGTGCTCAAGGCCATTTCAGTGCCTATTTGTCATGCTTGTAAGCACCTGAAATCTGATTTTTCTTACTCACCATGCAGCTTCCACTAATGTCAATATAGAAAGATCCATAATGGGATTGGAAAGTTTAGTGAACACGACACATAATCAGTGCCATGAAATTTGTTTTAGCTATACTTTCATACACAATCAGAACAAGAGGTACTATTTTAATTTTCCAAGGTGACAGAGAGTAATTAGAAACCTATCCTTACACATTGAGGCAAAGTGGGCTGTAGGATTCATTTCCACCTAAAGTGGGAGCGTAATGGAGTACCAGTCCTGCAAAAAGATTGGGACTGGGACATTATCTGGTGTAATATTCCAATTCTGCTTGGTAGTTGACTTGACAGGGATTCACAAGGAAGCTCAAACCATGTACCATATATCATCAAGTAGCCTAACAGAAGGGGGTTTTGTTATTTTCCTTGGTCAGCACTGCAATTTCCCTTTTCCTTCCAGGCTTCTGAGCGCTCCCTTTCCCTCCCAGGCCTGTGTGTGGCTCAGCTGCTCTGCTGACATTTGGTTGTGGAACAGCAGTTGTGCAATGGGGACCTGCTCAGTGGAAATTGCAGCATGTGCTGTTTTCAGCTAAGTTACTGAAAAGTGCTTTTCAATTCTATTTCTTGGGAGAAGAAAAAGGAGCAAACACACAAAGCAGAGCATCTTTCCCAGCTCCTCCTCCCTGTGCATGCCTGGTCTTCTTCAGCAGGGATGGAGCATGGATGGTTCACACATACTCTGCCTGCATCTTTGTGGAAGTAAGCTAGTAGCAAACACAGATTCTCTGTTCATCATTTCTTAGCTGATGTCCACCCCTTCAAATTATTCTGCATTATTTTGATAATTTTCTCAGTTTGGAATACACAAAGATGGCTCTGTTCCTGCTCCTTTCCACACTGGTCAGTTCTTGCAGGGTTCAGGTAATGGTTGATCTGGAAGCACACACATAGAACGGGGTTTGTGTGTGTGTGTAGATATTGATCTTTGTATGCATTGTGATTTTTATTCAGCATCTGAATCCTAGCCAATTTTCCCCCATAAAGCCTTAGTTTCATTTTCAAAGACCCAAATCTTGTTGAAAATCAGATGAGTTTGGATATTGAGAGGTAAGTTCCAGCAATTCCTGACTGTGCAGTTTTAGAAGGTTTTGTCTTTGCCTGTGGCAGAGTAAGGGACTAGCAGAGCTGGCAAAAAGAACCAGAGCCTTACCCACCAGAACCAACTGTCTAATGCATTCTTTGAAACTGCTACTGATATATTTTAAGCTGTTTTCTCAGTGCAGGAGCAGTGGTACCTATGAGATTTGATCTGTTTCTGCTTCAGACAGAAACTTTCAGCAGATGGAGGTGGTGAGCAACAAATCCTGCATCACTGGTTCAGCGATTGTCCAGCCTTGTCTTTTAATAGCTTTGATTTTCTGCATTGCTCTGACTCTTAATCTTTCTTTTTCTTTTTCTTTTTTTTTTAATTTTTTGGCATCTGTTAAACTTGTGAAAGAGAAGCAGATCTGGAGAGTAATGGAGTGAAATTATTAGCCTTTTAGAATCAGATGATAATTAAGCTAACATGAGAAGATCACTAACTATAAATAATGCCAGTGAAAATAAATTCACAAATTCTTATTTACATTATGGAGACCTTTGCACCCCTTTGTACTCTTTGAGGCCATAAGATCTCTAAAGTCCATAATGGAAATGAGAATAGGCCTTTTAAATAGGTTTAATTAAGCAGTTTAACCATCTTAATTAAAACATTTCAAGAGCGGCGGTGTTTTCCTAATGGTAGTAAGGAAATATTTCAAGTAATATTTCCTGTGTATTTCCCATCCTGGGGAAAGCTGGGCCACTTGAGGAGAGGCAAACACACCAAGAGGACAGAGAGAAACAATTCCTGCAGAGAAGAGGATCTGCTCATTTGCAATACATTGGTGACAGCTGCCATGTGCCAAAGGATTGTCTGGTGGGATGGAGGACACGGCAATGTTGCGGCATTTGCTGGAATGCAGAGGCTCCCCATAATGTACATTTTGTTTCTGCTCCATCTCATTGCAGAGGCTAAAATAAGCACTACCATGTTTTATGTAGCAGAAAAGTGGTCTTTGCTTTCCCTCCTGCCTCTGGCTGGTTTCAGCTCTGTTCTGAACAATGCAGGAATGTTGTGGGTTGCTGCTGTTGGCCGTTCCTCTTTGGGTCTGTCTTGTTGCCCGCTGCTCCTGCTTCAGAGGGCCTGACCTGTGCTTGGCTGCTCCAGGGCTGGTGTTTCACACTGCTGCAGATACTGAGCGTTCCAGAAACTGCCTCTTACATCAGCCAGAAACTCTCACTTATGCTGTTATCTTTCACAACACCTGTTATTAAAGCCTGTCTTTTCCACTCAGGTTTTCTTTGAGCAGTGTGGCAAATAAAAATAATCGGTTGCAGTGGTAACAAAGTAACACACAGTAGGGCCTTGCTCTCTGCAGCCTGGAGCCTGTTTCCCATGGGCAGTTCTTGAATCTCTTTGTTATACCTCTTACCACAATGTTAAAACTTCTGTTGTGCACTTGTGATAGTCTAATTGTTGAATATGCATTTATTTAGCATATTCTCAGGCTCCCATCACCAGCAGCACCACAGGTTCTTTAAATGTTACCCTTGAAAACCTCAGTGTCTCATAATGTCTTTTTATACTGCTGCTGATGTCTTTGGGAGACATTTGTTAATAAGATACAGATATCCTCTCTCACTGTTACCTAGTTTGGCATTCACAATCATCTCAGGTCCCTTTCCATCATTTCATTTGCACAGACACAGTAGTTCACACGATGTACTTCTCTACTTGTAATATTCTTCTAAGCTACAACTTTTAATAGATTTTCCACCCAGCCAGACGTTTCAGACAAAATTCAGGGAAGTTCTAATAATCATAGGAAATATTGCCAAAAGGGGTCTTGGTGAAGTTTGCATCCAGTGTGGGGTTTGCTCTTCTTGTAAAGGCTTGTCATGTCTGTGATATGCAACACCTCAAAAATAATTTTCTGCTTGTCATTTTCCATCATATATTTGTGTGGTGCATTATTCCTGCCAGGTGTGGCACTACCAACATTTCTACATTGAAATGAATCTTTTAAAGAACAATTTTCAATGAGTTTATCCCTGATTTTAATCAGCTCTCCAAAGCTGTCACCTGTAAATTTAAGCATCATTCAAACAAATAGTTAAAAACTCTTTACTTATTCAGACCTGAGAGGTCCTTCTGATAGAAACAGACCCCTGCCTCTGATTGTTTATATTTTTGGAAATTCCCTTTATAGGCCTGTTGAGTTCCTACTTTCTCCAGCAACCTTTTTTGCTCCTCTCTTTATATGCATACCTGGATGCCCCTCATCTTATCTGGCATAATAGATCCTGGCACTGACCAAAAGTATGGGTTTTTCCTGTGAAGTCCTTGCACTTTTCTTTTTATTCTATTCTACAAACTTTCTTTCCAGAGAGCCCTAAGCTCATCATTTCATAAAATCACAGGAAAAATTAGATTGAAAAGGACTTTTTGAGTTATTCCATACATCTTCCATTTTCAAAGCAAGGCTGACTTCAAAGTTAGACCCAGCTGGGCCCTCGCTCTGTCAACTTCTGAGGCTCTCCAAGGAAGAGGTTCCACAGCCTCCCTGGATGACCTGTTCCAGTGCTTGTGGTAAGAAGCTTTCTTCCTTAAGTAAAAGAAAATAAAGATTCAGTTATTGCAACTTGTGATTTTTGCTGCTTGTGCTTTCATTGTGTGTCCCTTGGGAAGGCCTGGCTCTACCATCCTGTGTAGTTGTTGTGACACTGCTGTTGGATTTCCACCTTCTTGGTTTTCTTGTCTCCATTTTAACCACCCCTCTTCCCACAGCCTGTCCTGGGTGTCCTGTGTTCCAACCCTCTCCCTGTCTCAGTGGCTCTCTGCAGTGATTATTGTTCCTAAAGTCACCTTTGTTTCTAATATAAAGGATTAATTTGAGACTATAGAGTGAAATGATCCTCCTGCCCTTTATTTTTTGCTGTTTGGTAAAGGTGTTATCCTCCTCTCAGCCTGCATCTTTTCACCTGATACAGAGTTGGTATTTTGGATTAATATGAGCTCTGAGACTTTGTGTTTTCTTTACTTATCTGTTTGGAGGCTTCACTTCATTTTGCTGCTTTTCATACCTAAGATTTTCCCTAGGAAAAGTGAGCTTCATGACACCCTTTCAGGATAGAGCACAGCTGTCTGATCTTATCTGGGCCTGACAGATGCCTACCCTTCCCACCAAGCTCCACTGTCTTATTGAAAGAATTACCTGTCTCTGCAATCTTCGCATTTTAAAATGATCTGCATACATAGGCTTGGAAAGTAGGGCTTATTTTAATAATGTGAAGGAAACGCAATAAGATGTTGGAGAGAGATGCCATAACAAGCAGAATTACTTTTATCACTTCCTTGTTCCATCACCCATTTCAGTGTAATTGTCTTATTTGTATTGGTTTCTCCTTTGGAAGAACACATAGCAATTTCCAAATGTTTAATTAAAACCTCACAACACTTCTGTGATGTGAATGTTGTAAATGAAAGAGTAGATAAGGCCTTTCTTAAGCAACTTTTGTCTTAAGTAATTTGTTACATTTATCTATCACCAAAACAGGGATTGCTTTCTTTGGTGCACCATAGTTTACTTGTATCAAGATGTCAAAACCTTGCAAAGAAGGAGATTTCTTGGCACCATGGGGAATATCCTCCATGGTGGGCTACTGGTTACTCTTCTTTATTCATCCATACCTTCTCTTTCTCCTTCCTCTTCTGAGGAAGCCTGTGCTCCTTCCTGTATGTCGTCAAAAGTGGGGTGACTCTTCAAGGTATCTAAAACTTTGTATTATATTGTAACAGCTAAATGATTTCACTTGAAATAAGAACCTGGGCTGCCTAGATATGAATGTGTATTCAAATTTTGAGAATGGTTTTAAATAAATACATCCACAGAAGCCAGTTTAGTTCTTCTCACTATTAAGAAATGGCCTTTTTTCCCCCTAAGCTTTCATGAAACTCTACGGTATCTTTTATCCCAGTAACTGGTTTTCTTCCTTCCCCCACAATCCTCATTGATTCGTTAGAACCATTTTTCTTCAACCTCCAAAGGTTTCCTGGTGTAAGATATCTCCCAGATCTTGCCTTTGTAGCACGCTGTCTATTTTAGCTAATTTTATATAAATTCATTGTCCTCACCTTGTATTATCCAGTAGGTCTTACTATTAATCAAGACGTCATTCTCTTTTTTCGAAGGTGTTATTTAGGCAGTCAGTTTAGGTTTGATATAAATTTTGGTGATATTCTCTCAATGTAGTGTCACAGTGCAGCAGGTCAAAGCACAGAAACACAGCAGGGACTGCTCACATTCTGGGCTCTTTTACTTGTCTGCCCTGATGAACTTCCTCTAATTAATCAACCTCTTCCTTTCTTCTCCCTCCCTTTTCCCCATCCTTTCCCTCCCTCCATCTCCTCCCGTGTTTAGCACTTAGGATATTGTACAGGCTCTGAGCAAAGGAGCTCACTTTTCATTTTCCCAAGCTTTCCACCCACTTCCCTCCTCTCCTGCCAATACACACACATGGTGCATTCATACACATCAGTATGCTGCTGAAATCTTGGAGAGATAGATTTGAAAAAGGTAAAGAAAAACATTAAATACTTGTATCTTAAGAGGGCTATAGAAGAGAACTTCCATCTTAATGTTTGCAGTTTGTTGTTTAAATTAGTAACAAAAATACTGTTTATTTTAGCAAATATAATCACATTTTGCAAACAAATACAGATTTTTGTAAAGAAGCAGATTTTCCATGAAAGGGAACTTCTGTTTTGTAGAACAGAAGTGAAAATAGAAGCTAACATATGAAACTACTTTGACTTACATTATGATTAATTCATAAATAACCAAGAACTATATTCAAATGCTTCTTTAAAATGAACCAGTAATATCAAACAACATGATTTATTCACTTTGTTTGGTGCTGTTTTTATACAGTGATGTAGCAGGCTAAGTAAAATGATTTATACAAAGTACCATGCTTGGATTATTTTAACAATAATTTAATAGGATCTGAGACCAAATGGTGTATATCTCACTGTTTCTGCTTTATTCATGCATCATGTAAATTGAATAGCCAAGTGTTTACTGGAAAACAAAGCTGGGGTTGGCATCAGGCATGCCTCTGTTCATACATTCAGAACAGAATGCACTCACAAATAAGTCAAACCCCCAATATCTGCAGAACAAGAGGTGGTTTGGCACCTCTGGAAAAACTCACGTTATTCCAATGTCTTGCCATCAACTAAGGTACTTGCTCTCAGACACCCTCAGGATTTTGACTTGCATATTTGTGCATGCCATGAATAACCCTGCTCCACAATTAAAAAAATAGTATTGATAAGACACACAAGCTCATACAATAAAAACTCAGTAAAACACCAAATGATGATGTGCTCTTTATATGTGCAATCCAAGCCCTCAGTTCATCTGTGTCTCCAAAAATTAAATTCTTTTTCCCTTGATTTATAGAAAACCCATTACAAAGTAATAGCTCGATTTCAAATTTTTTTTTTTTTTTTTTTGCTCCTGGGGTCAGAGAAGTTTTACATTACAAATAAATTTCAGCAAAGTGAAGGATTTATCCCCAATTTTCCTCATTTAAATACACACAGTTACACATACACAAACATTCCTCAGAGAAATCACGGTTATAATTGCTTTGGATAGACATTATCTGTCTATACCATAAATATTTGGGCCACAGTGCTCTGGGGTCTAATTTCTGCCACGATCAATCAGTGTTGCTGAAACTCCTGTAATATTTAGTAATTTAAACCCTGAGAAAATCTTCAAGCCCAGTTGAATTCAACAGTTTATCCTGAGTAAAGAGAGAAGAATTTAATGTTACACTGAGCCACATTAAACAGGAGAGAAGGCCAAGTTGTTAGGGGCTGCTCCTGCTTTTGTCATTGAAAAGCATTTTGTACAAACCCTTTACAAAACTAGGGAGATAAAATCCCTTTTAAAGGGAGAGCACCAAATTCCTATAGGAGTGTAGAAATTATTCATGAGAGTTTCAAGTTGTGAGATTTCAGCTCTTACTTTGGTACAGAAGTGGACTTCACATTTTATACTCATTTCCTTTAATAACTAAGTATAAAGATATCTCATTAAATCCAAACATACTTCATTTTCCAAGAGCTACACTAAAAACTCATAAAACTGCAATAAAATCACAGCATTTTGAAAACCTGAAATAAATAATTTTATTGTCTTTCTTACAAATTCCAAAATTCAGAGCATATTCAATGAAAAAATTTCCTAAAACTGCATTATGTGTTATCATTTTAAGGTATCATATGAAATGATACAGCTAAATGAATAAATGAGTGTTAATTGTCTATAAAAAGGTCAGATACTTTGGTTTAATGCGTTCATAAGAATGTAGGGCCTAATAAGATCAGCTTTAATTGTAGAGCAAATAACTTTTTAAATGACAAATTTTTTTAAATTGATTTAAAAAAATCCAGGAAGATATGTTTGTAGAACTCTATACCCACACACAGAGGCCGACACAACACAAAAAAAAAAAAAAAAACAACCCAAAAAAACCAAAAACACTTTATACAAAGCTGTAAAGAGTTCCAGCTTCGCAAATCAGAGCCAAAGCAAACAAAGACCATGATCTGGCAGCAATTGAAAGTTCCTCATTAAAACCAGATTAATGATAGATACCTTCTAAAAGCAAAAATCTCCCCTCAATCCAGGAAAATACAGCCTGTAGCTTTTAATAACTGAAGAGACTGACGTGGTGTGGAACCGCTGGGGCTTTGCTTGGTATTTTTCTTTGTTAGAATTCAAAGGAAGAGCTTATTGCATTTCTGTTGGTACAGCAGATTTTTCCTCATTGTGCTACAGAAAAAGTGGCCCCTGTGTGCTGGGCAGAGGAGAAGGGAAACGAAAAAGGTGAAGTTGTACACCACGACCTTGCTCTTGCCAAGTTCTTCATAACGACTGCCAGAATTTGCTTTGCATTTATGCAGGGCAAGAAGAGAAAACCCTGTAGAGAAAAGAAAGCGCTGCTTCTTCAGCCCTCCTGTTTGGCCAGAGCAGCAAGGCTGGCCAGGAGCACAGATGGCATCAGGGAAGGAAAAAGGAGACAAGTTCTCCTTGCAGCACTTCTTGGAGTAGTACAGCTACCAAGCTCTCAAAGTGTACAGAGTGCCTCCCAAAGCAACAAGTTAAAGCCTAATTAATTATATTATAAATGGCTATAAAAAACATTGCAAAATTAACCTCTGTGTTTCTTAGAATCCAGCATTACTGGGGTTTAAGATTTTAGCCTGCTGCTTCGCTAATGTCCAAATCTGAAAACAGAATATGCTTATTTGCCTTTTAGAGTTACTTCTGAGAAAAAAGATACAAGTTAGTAAACTGAGGGGAGAAAAACAACCTCAGTGTTGTTTTTATGGATTTTACGATTATGGAACGACCTGGATGGTGGGTAAAAGCCCTTGGGAAACCCTCCTTGCCAGACAGATTTAGGAATATCCCGTGCTATTTAAAGGACTGGCACGACTCACGCTGTCAATAAGAAAGGAGCGTCGCTTACACTGCACTTCTCCCCTTTCCTCTCCTGCGCCGGCTACGTCCCGTGCCTCTGTGCTCTGCGCCTGTGCGCAGCCAATGGCGCTGCTTTCGCTGGAAGTTTTCCGACTTTCTGTGAACACCTCAAAATAATCTCCCAGCATCGTTGAGACCTCTCAAGCATGTCAGCTGTCGGCATCAGCCCCTGTCCCCAAGGTCTGGCGTGCAGCTGGAGGAGTGGGTGGCAGCGCTGCGTGCAGCCCGGGCTGGGCTGGAGGCGTCGGGCACGGCGTGTTCGTGACAGCTTCCCCTGACAGGGGACACTGTGTGTTTGGAAGTTCAAGTTTCATCATGCGACACAGGTTTAGGAGGCATCAGGATCAGGGCTTGGCTGCTGAGCTTTAACATTTCTCGTGCTAAAATAGCTGCAGCACCAGGTGCAACCGTCTCAACAGAGCCAGTGAATTTCATTTGCAAAACACCCTGAAAAAACCCCTCACAATATGAAACAAAGTGCGTAGGCTTAAAAAGTAACTTTTTTAGCACTGTGCTATCTAAATGTAAACATGCAGCACGAGTGAGGCGATGTTACCCAGAGCAGTGGTACAGTGAGAGCAGGAGTGGTGCGAGACCTCAGCCTGTTCAGAGTCCAGTTACGGCCGGTCCAGGTGATGGTTTCTCTTTTTCTTGGTGCTGTTCGATGGATAAAAACACAGATTAGGAGGCACCAAGGACAGCACTGAACCCTTGGCCGGTTCAATCCCAAACCTGCGGGGGACACCAATAACCTCCCCAACAGAGGGCTCCAAGAGAGGCGCTCGGAAGCCGGCCCTTACCCGCTGCCGCTGGTCGCTGAGGCAGAAGGTGCAGATGGACCGAGGCGCGGAGGCACCTGGTGGCGAGCGGGGCTGGGGGGGCTGAGCGGGCTGCGGGCAGGGCTGCGGGCAGGGCAGCGGGCCGGGCAGCGGGCAGGGCTGCGGGCAGGGCTGCGGGCCGGGCAGCGGGCAGGGCTGCGGGCAGGGCAGCGGGCAGGGCAGCGGGCAGGGCTGCGGACATGCGGCACAGGGCTGCTCGGCGGCCGCCGCCTCGTCCTGCCGGCGCTGCTGCAGCAGCAGCACGTTGGCCAGGTGCGAGATGTAGCTGGACGCCAGGCGCAGCGTCTCCACCTTGGAGAGGCGGCGGTCGGCCGGGCGGGTGGGGATGAGCCGGCGGAGGGCGCCGAAGGCCGCGTTGACGCTGTGCGTGCGGTCCCGCTCCCGCGCGTTGGCCGCCGCCCGCCGCCCGCCGCCGCCCTGCGCCCGCCGCCGCCGCGCCGCGCCCGCGGCCCCCCGCGCCTGCCCCGCGGCCGCCGCGCCCCCGCCGGCCCGCATCGCGCCCGCCGCCGCCCCGCCGCTCCATCACTTTTATGCGCGGCAGGTGCCGCATCGCCCCTGCTCGCCCCGTGTCCCGCCGGCCGCGCTTGGCGGCTGCTCTCGGCCGGGGGCCGCCGCCGCCGCACCTGTCGCGGCCCCGGGCTCGGCACCGGCTCCGCGGAAACCCCCCGCTCCTCCTCCTCCCGCTGCCGGGGGGGCTCGTCTGCGGCTCCAGCGGGAACAGCGCTCCCGCATCCAGCGGTGTCACCGATCCTTGGATCCTCGTGGGGCGTACGAACCTCTGCGGTTTTTAGCCATTCTGCGCCCCCGTATTCCATGTCTGTTCCAGCCGTGTATATGCATGTGTGTGGGTATGTATGTCACAGGATCGTTCAGGCTGGAAAAGACCTCAGACATCATCGAGTCCAACCTTTGAGTGGCTGAAAAGGTGATGACCTTGTCAACTAAACCACAGCACTGAATTCATGTCCAGCTGTTTCTTGAACACCTCTAGGGGTGGTGATTCCACCACCTTCCTGGGCAGCCCCTTCTAATTCTTGACAGCTCTTCATGTGGTGAAATTCTTCCTGATGTCCAGCCTGAACCTGGAGGCTATGTCCTCTTGTCCCTTCACTAGTTCCCTTGGAGAAGAGGCTGACCCACCTGGCTACAACTTCCTTTGAGGTTATCTTTTGGCTGGAGTAATAGATCAAGAATGGAGGTGGATTTCACCACCTTCCCCAGGCAATCCTAGACACATACAAATCCAATTTCTCATTCTGTTCAGAATGAGTGTCTGCCTCAATCATTTACTTATTAAAAGGTCATCATAAGCACTAATTGATTTCACCTCTTTTCTTCATAAAAATTTGACATCCTGTCTGAGCTCAGAGACTCCTGAAAGGTCATGGCACAGGTTTACTCAAATGAATCATCTCTACCTGATTAAGCAGCCCCTACTGACTCTTTTTCTGTGGTCTTGGAAGCTTATTTGTGGTGACCTAAATATGACTCCTTCTTCCCAAATCAGGGCTGGATTAGCAGTTATATCTCTCTAATCATGGGTGCACACAATAAGGGTCAGCAGCTGCTTAGACATGTTTGGCTGGGACTCGTGCTCTCTCAAAATACAGCTGGTACCAACAGGCAGGGCACCTCTGCAGTACATTCCTCTGCTGGGATGGCAAAGTGCTGGTTTATGTTGGTTGCACTTTCTGTTTGGATGTTGTAGGAAAAAATGGACCAACACCTCTGTCAGCCAGTTGCAGCAGTATCCTACCTTGGCCTATTAATGAGCAACACTTCTTTAATGTGATTTTCCTTTCTGTTACTTGGGAGAAAGAGAGGGAAAGTCTTTCGATTTTCCATTGGGTGATGTATTAGAGATTTTTGTGATTTCTATAGCACAATATTGCTGCAATAAAATTAGCTTGAGGTTGAGGTGTTTGATAGCAAAGGCTGAAGAAATGCAAGGCTGCATGGACAGGTGTGTGCCATGCAACTGATCCATAGGAATTCCTTTGGGGTGAGAGCAGGATGTGGCCCTTCAGCACCAGATGCTGGGGAAAGCTGTGTTCAAAGTCATGCAGTTTTCCTGCAGTTTGTGACTATAACCATATCCTACTCTCACAGTAGGATATTCTATCTGCTTAACCTTTCAAAAAGTAAATGATCTAGAAAGTTCTGGAGTTGAATTTCAATCCTTAGAAGGGCTGCTTTTTTGAAGTCTCCAGGTAAGCCGTCTCTGTCCTCCATGCAGGCTTCTTCCTTTTTGTCACTTGCAATACTTCTAGAATGAAATTCCTGACCAGACCAAGTCAATGACAAATCTCCCACTGACTTTAGTGGAGGCAGGATTTCACCCTTGACATGTTCTGGTGGCTGAGCAGTGGATATAATTGATTCTTTGTCAGACTCACTCATTTGCTTAACGGTGTTTTCCTGTCCTTAGCATCTCAGTTGTTTCAGTTTCTTTGTTTTTTCTTTTCTTTTTTTTTTTTTTTTTTTATTTTATTACTGAAGGTAAACCAAAAAAAATATCAACCCCCTTCCACAAAAAGCAAAAAGAACCCTGAGATAAAACTAAAATGGGTATTCTGAAAGTCAGAATTTATGGCTTATTGATAAATCAAGAATGAGAAAAGGATGAGCAATACTCAGGAAGAAAATAATGCTGTACCTGCAGAGAAAACCAGAATGATTTTCTGTGACTTTACAGCAAAAGGTAATTTGGGGGGTTAAGGACAAAGGGGTGGCTGAATGAATCTCGTTCTGTTTCCAAGGCATTTGGAAATAGTAATGCAAGATTTTTTTTTTTTTTTTTGGTTAGATAAGGAGTCTTGCAAAAAGAACAAAATACTGGTGAGTTTAATTACTAGGTTATTGATTGGGATAATATTTATTCAAGTGCTGGGGGAGCATATTCCTCGAGGAAGGTGCAGCATTGCTGTTATTTCACAATTTGCTGAATTGCTAATAGCGAGCAAGAATGGGGCTGCATGAATGCAAAGCAGAAGAGTGGGCAATATTTTATGTGCAGTGATAAGGTTTTGCCTGAAATTTGCCTTCGTGCTACATGGAGTAAGTTATCTGATATCCATTGTAAGGAAGCATTCAACAGTATTCAAAAGACTGGAAATATGAAGTATCTCACTGATTAGTTGCAGTCTAGTGGCTGGCATTTCTTTAATTTGCCTTTATTTTTTGAAGAACAGTGTTAATAGGAAATAAAAAAAAAAAGAAGAATTCAGAAGAAGTCAATTTGGAAAAGCTATACTTATGAAAAGAGCAAGTTATTTAGAGGATAACAAAAGAAACAAATCTAAATTAGCAGCGCTGAATGTCTCTGGTCACAGCCAAGAAGCCTTCCAACTGTATTTCCATTAAATAGGAAGTATAACACAAAACTGTTCACTCGTTAAAAAAAAAAAAAAAAAAAAAAAAAAAGACATTCAGGGACAAAAATACAAAAATGCCTTTAAAAAGAAGTACTTGAATGTTTGTGGCCTCATTCTGTGCCTGCAGGTCACACTGACTTCAGTGAGACATTTGTTTATTCAAGAGCAAAAATATGGCAGTATCCTATAGACAAAATTTTTGGTTTTTTTCCCCCAACTGTTCATATTTTTCTGCCTCACTCCATGGTGCTTCTTGCCACATGCTGTGTTTTTTGAAGGATTATACTCTGCTTGCCTTCTCCATCAAAGCCATTACACATACACATGTATTTTTATTTCTGCATACAATATTGCTCACATGTATGAGGAGATATATCTGTGTTGTAGGCAAAAGCAGCACAGATCTTATACAGATTTCCAAACCACTTTGTCATTAACTGTTTTATTAACCAGGACATTTCTGCAGTGCTTACCTGATAAGGCAGGTGCAGGCTGTACCTCAATCACATTTGACAGAAGGGAGAGTCCAGCTCTAACAAAGAGAAACAAATACAGGATGTTGATGGCTGGAAATGCCCACAGAGCTGAAAATAATATATTTGACAAAATGTTATCAATTATGTGTCTGTCTTGGACTTTGGCTGGCTGTGACAACTACTGCTGTCCTTCACAAACCTGGGTGATGGAGTTGTCATTTTTATTGCAATTTTTAATAAATGTGACTGCCATAAAATACCTGTTGATTGAAGAATCTTTCAAATAGCATTTTACTCTATACAAGTTCTTTAAGGGAGTGATTTTAAGGAGAAAAGATTGAGGAGCAGTCAAAATATGGGATGGTGCAAGAGAATTTTTTGGTGAAGGAGGATTTGCACAGAGCATGTTAAACGAGGAAAGGTTAATCAAGAGGTAGACTTAAGGCTTCATGTGTTAAAATCCTGTCAGGTGGGATGGTGAACCTTCCAGATTGTAATAAACGTCCTGCACACATTTTGAACTCTCAGTCTTCTACTGCAGTGCAAATACCCAGGCAGGGGAGGAGCAGGAGCAGCTCTGCCCTGCACTGCTGGTAGTTGATTAATGTGGGACCTAACAAGTCCCTTCTTGATATTCCAGCCAGCCAGATTTAGCATGACACTTATCTCTTCACTTGCAATCTCTTCACTTACAATCTCTGTTCTTCATCTGAATTGATCTGTGCCACGATTCTCCGGTGTGTTAATGAGTTTTCTGTGTGGTGGAGTGCTAGAGGCCTTGTTAAACGCCAGGGACATCCTGCCTTCTGCATTTTATTTATACACCCACTCTGTTACTCTTGACAAAAAGAAGCTGAGTTGTTTATCTTCAGGTTTTTTGACAAAAAATTTGTCTTACAGTAATTTTCTCTGCTCTGGCTGCCCACAGAGGCAAATCCAAATATATTATTCACCTGCTATTTCAAAACCATTTAAACTTGCCAAGTCTAAGTGGTGTTTCACACATTGTGCTGATACTCTCAAAGTTGTTATTAACTGCCTCAGAAGTAATTTTTGATTGTGGTTGCATTTAGCAGAAAGATGACAAGGCATGTTCTTTTCTCTGTCAGGCTGAAGTGATATAAGGACAATACACTTGCCCTTGGAAACAAAATGTTTTGGAAGCAGTGTTTCTGCAGAGTCTGTTTCGTTCATTAAAGCTGCCAAAGCCCTCCTTTGCCTGCTGCCTTATTTCACTGCTTTTAAAATCCATCCTGACAGACCTTGGTTAGTGTTTGGGAAGATGTTGTCTAGAACATTCAGCTGTTGTGCATGGTTTGGGAGCTGAGATGCTTTGCTAATCCATTTGGAAATCCCTGTGTTGGTGAGAAACCAGGCCTTAGATGAAGCTGTGGTAGCTTGGGTCTCTGTGGAGCTGGCTGCCTGGCCAGGAGGGGCTCTCCCACTCTCCTGTAGTTTGCCTCAAACATGAATCCATGCCTCAAACATGCACTGCAGAACTGTGTCCAGCTTGGTTTTACAGGGAAAAGGGACTGGGAGCACCACCCAACAAGGAGTTGTGCTTTTCAAACTCTTCTCATGACAAAGCACCAACAGCTCGTGCTCTCTGTCCACTTCCAGATGCTGTCACATGATGGTCAGCCTGTGTAACCTTTTACTACCCCACATCCCATTTTTTTGCCTTTTCAGAGACTAAGGGTTGCTAGGTCTGTTTTGCAGTGTCTGATGATTCAGGCTTAGCAGCTTGGATCACTGATGGAAATCCAACTTTTCTGGAGCTTTCTAGGTCACTGAGAAGCAGAATGTATAGTATGAAATAGGTGTTGAATCTTCACACAGAATCCTGTTTGCTTGGGTTTGTTTTTTTTTTTTGTTTTTTTTTTTTTTTTTTTTTTTTAATAAAGGTGGAATGCTGCTGTAGAAATGCAAGTGAATTTTAGTTATAAAAATAAAAACTCAGCTACTGTAATAATGAACAGGAACAGGAGATGTAGAATCATCCAGTTGTGTGGAACAACTATTGCAGACACTTCAAAATCCTTATTGCAATTTGATTTGTTCAATCTTCCCCTCCCAATCATAGTTACATCTGCCAAAAAAAAACTTTCTTCACCCCATACTTCTACTTTTATGAATAGCACTACGCTGCACAAGATTTTGTAGGTACTTTAAAGAATGTATTTCCAACAATAGCTTTAAAGTGTTTAGAGCTGACTAATCCAAAGATGTCCCAAAGCCCATGAAAGAAATATAATTGATTGTATAATTACCTCAGCTTCTGTAATATCACTGCAACTGAAGTTGTTTGTATGATTTCTGTCTCTCTTCTCAGCTTCCAGAGTCTCCTCCTATGAAGATACTCAAAATCTGACATTCTTTAGATACTTCACTTTGTTCTCCTTAGTGCTTCAATTCCACACAAGCATTTCTGTTAGCAAAGACAGAATCTCTGATCATGATTCCTTAGTTCAAATTAGATTAAAGGACAGATTCAGTTTCAGACACTCAGGTTCAGGTCAGAACTACTCTGCTGCCACCAGCTGAGTTATCTGTCCCTGCACCAGTGTAGCTGGTGGCATCATCAAAACAATAATAAGCTTTAAGTTGCCATTGGAAATACTTTATTGATATTAGAGACTGCATGGTCTCAATTTTTGCCAGACAAGTTGAAGTGGAATATATGTATGTGTATAAAGACATAAAGCTGTTTCAGTTTCAAATGTGTGTTGTAAAGAAGACAGTCAACTTTTCAGGGCCATGTGATCCTACAATTTATAATGAAATTGTCTCATCTCTGACCTTTTACTCACATTTGAAGTAGGGGAAGTAGATACTTTTATCTTCAGACAGGGATGTGGAAAGTTTTCTAAAAAGTTCCTTTAATCAATATCTAATTGAAAGTTTTAATGTGATAATTTCACAAGTTGGAAAAAATAAAACCAAAGAAATTATCTACTTAAAACAGAATTGACTCTAAAACACTGTAATTGAAAAGAGTGTTTTGGAAGCCTAAATCCACAGCTGTTGGTGAAGATGTATTCCGTTGTTCTTTGGAGCTGAACTAATACAGTTTAATAAATAATAGGTGAATTATAGCAAACAAAGATTTTACAGTCTGAAAGCTTAAAAGAATATCCTGTTATGCCAAACAAACATGGAATGATGCAAGTATTATGCTTTTGGAATGAATTTCTAGCTCTATCAGAGTAGATAGTATAATGTAAAATAAGTCTGACTATGCTAGTTAGATTAGGGATCTGTGCAGACCATAATAATCTCATGTGTACTGTAAGTATAAGATTTTTTTTTTTTTGATGGTTTATACCTATAGAATCTTCATCTTGATCCTGTTGTATGGTAAGTCTTTTACACATATTAGAGACTGCACACCAAAGATCAAGCTCAGACACAGAAAAGCCACTACAAAGATTATTGACCTTTCTTGGGGTGCCTATGGGGATATCCCTTGGGAAAGATTAATGCTCATTAAGAGTCCTGCTGACAGCTGGCAGACCAGGTGGTCCTGCAAAGCACAGCTGAAGGGTCTCTCACCCTGAGTCTTTAAAGATTGTGCAGGTATGAAGTGGCTTATTGGAGCTCTGGGTTAAACCAAACTCTTTGTTTTAGTTTCAACGAGAGCTGTTTGCCTTGTGTTTTCTGCACATGCCCTGCTGTCTCCCTGAAATTTGCCCAATTGGCTCTCGACCTTGCAGCACAGTTTGGAGTCTTGTAGAACTCTTCTTTTGTGCTTCTCTTTGGTTTAAAACACCCAGAGTTTCCAAGCTGCCTTCCTCTTGGCTGGAATGGACCATGGCCCACTGTCCAAACCAGTGCTTTTCCCTCACAGTGCTGCTGTGGGATCTTTCCCAGAGATTTACAGCCTTTCCTTGCTGGAAATACTGACTCATGTCACAGGCTGTCCTTGCTCACTGCAGACTGTCCCTAACTGCTCTTTGCCCAAGGTTCCTGCTTCACTCTGGGCCAGCACACATGGCCAAGGTGCTTCAAACACTGTCCCAGAACTTGGCTCGTCTGTGATCGCAGCTTTCATGGGAACTGGGAAAATGCAGATCATATAGGAGACAAGGAAACTTGAGGTCCTGAATTGAGTGTGCCTGAAAGAGAGCTGCCTGGATTCACAAATACATGGCACCACACCTCTGTTATGTGCAAAGTAAGCCCTGCATTGTGGTATTCACATGCCCTCTGAACAGAGAGAGACTTAGCTTTCTCAGGATTTCTCCTGAGAGAAGCTGTGAGGGAAGCAGAGAAAAGAGAATCAAAACAATTCTTATCTCATTCGCTGTTTGTGCCCATGTGGAATGTGTTCTGGAGATTGTTTACCCAAGGTGATTGCTTGATTGGATTCTGGTGATGGTGTTTTGGATTCATGGACCAATTGGATCCACGTGTACGTCTGGACTCTCAGGAGAGAGTCACGGGTTTTCTAGTTAGTTAGCTAGTTAGTGATAGTTCTTGTTAGTGTAATATAGTTATAGTATAATATAGTTTAATAAAGTAATTAATTAGCCTTCTGAAATCATTGGAGTTCAGACATCATTCTTCCTTCGTCGGGCATCCCAGCACCGATACTGCATCTTTGTTAAAAAGCTCTCTAGTGAAGTGATTAAACTTATGGCTTTACTAAAGCCCTTCTGCAATGGAGATTTAAAAAAAAAAAATAATCCTTTTGAATGAATGACATTTAAATTAATTTATTTCTTTGGTCAATTCTATCTAAACCTCCACTGCAATTGTTGATGTTACTTACAGGGAGAGAGCCAACAGTGTTTGTATGGGTAGGCACATAAAATTTCTTGAACTATTGTCAGTTCTCATTTTTCCAGCTGTACTTGCTGGTTCTTTTGGACACTTTGGCAGTGTAGTAACCCACTGCCAAATTTTATAAAACAACATTTCCTTTTATATCAAGAATACTACCAGAACCTTGTAAAAAGGAATTCTGCTCTTGTGTCTGGCATTTAGAAAGTGTGGTTAAAGAAACTTCAGTTTGACATATCCATCAACTATATTGAAAATTATTTCATAGAGGAAATAATGGCTTTCTGCTGAGATCATTAAAACGAAATTCTTGACTTGTCTTGGTACCTTTGAAGGTGTGGAGAGGCAGACTTGCACAGTTCTGTGCCTGTTAGGCACATATCTGCATGCTGACCTGCCTTCCAGGCAGACCTGAATAAGTTGCTTGCCTGAAAGGTGCTGTACAAAGGCTCACAACTCACTTTCCAGGCAGACAAGAACAGGTACTTGTCTGGGAGACAGCCCTTTGTTGATAACCTGCCTCCAAGGCAGATCTGTCTAGTTATCTCTGCTGTCTTTGAAGCAGCTCCACACAGAGTTGTGTGTCCTTAGTGGGCTGCCTGCCTGGGAGGTACTTGGGCTGATCATCTTCCTTCTAGAAAATCCTGAGCAATTAGGTACCCCAAAAAGCACCTCTCCAACAGGGACATTTACAATGGGAACTGGCAAATGTGTTTAGTTCTGACTGATCACTGTGTCTGGTGTTCTCTATTAACCTCCCATGTATAAGGACTGTAACAAACATCCCTCTCCCACGTTCAGAAAAATAAAATAAAGAGCTTGTCAAAAAATTCTGCTAATATAGCACAGAGCTCACACATGCTGCTTTCTGTGGCAGTAATCAGGCTGCCAAACTTGCTGAAGAGAAGGAAGGGAGTAGGGAGAATTTAAAAAAAAAAAATCAAAATTGCTATGCTATGTTGAAGGACTAAAGGGAAGGTGGATTCTGTATTTCAATGTTCAGTCTTAAAAATGCCATCTAATTATTATGTCAGGGATCCAGTTCTCAGTCACTTATACAACATCATAAGTGCTACATGCTCATTTCTAATCAAAGAAATGCTTTATTTTACTGAAAAAAAAAAGTAATTACTAGTTAACTGTAAAATACAGTTTTGTTTCTTTTCCTTTCTTAGGGAAGTTGAGATTGCAAGTCAGATATTAGATTTGAGAAAAAAGATTCATATAACTCAAGGCCATAAACCAGCAGCAGTTAAGTCACCTGATAAAGGATAGATCAGATATTAAGCATTTTTATGTTTGCTGCAATATTGTTGTGTAAGTATATCAGTGTAATTCTGCAGTAGGATGGTTGCAGTTGGTTATAATCACTCTGGCAGGCATGGAATGAGCCCAGAATTAGCCTCTTATTTTAGTTCTGCTTATGTTTTGTGGAGGAAGCAGGGATTTTACTTTAGATATGTTAGTCCTGGATACAGTGTGACACATCCCATGTGTTTGGAAAACATTATGTTAACTCAGGAAGTGCAGCAGCTCGTGGTAGGTACTGCAGTACCTGTTGGTCCTACTCTGTTTCTTCCTGTAGTCTGATCCAGTCCAGGACTAATATCTGCTGTCAGGGATAATTTCTCCCTCTTTCAGTGCCCCTAAATCTCCCAGCTGGGGCTCTCTGCATGAAGAGCACTTAGGGGTGGTGCACTCTGTCCCAGCAGAGGAGTGTGGCCACCCTCAGGCAGAATGCAGGAGCACTTTGCTGTAGGGAGACACATGTCCAGTGCAAGCTGTTCCCAGCTTGTGGCTGGCCCAGTGTGATTTCTATCATACCCCTGGATGCATGGAATGTGGGATTTCTGCTGCACAATTCTGCACCTGTGCTGGGGAGTAAGGAGGATATTCCCCCTCTCCTTACAGGCACTCAGGTGCCTCTGTATCACAGAAGAAACATGATTAAAAAAGAAAATCTTGTACTTGGAAAGGAAAGCAGTGAATTTTATATTAGTGCTTTAGTTCTAATCTAGGCTAGTTTTATAGCATGGAGAGGCTTTTTTCTCCCTCTTCTGCCCAAGTTAATTTCACTCACTGGGCACGAGGAATAGAAATTAGGAGCCTGAAGTCATGCTGTGATATCCAGAAATACAGGTATGATCCCCTTTGTTTCTTTCCTCATCTTTCTTTCCCTCAACCTCTTTCACCCCATCTTTATTCCAGCATATTTTGACTAATGATTGTGGCTGAAGAAATTGAAATCTGCTCGTGGGTATTTCTCAAGCAGACTAAGTTTGTCAGCTAAATTATTCATTGTGAAACAGCTCCTCAGAGACAAGGACTATACTTAGTGTAACGGTGACCAGAGTGGACCTTTGGGTACTGCCACAACAGTCAGATGCAGCACTGACAACATTCACAGTTTCAAAGGAGCGCAAATGACAGCACAGATCTCTCCATCACACATGGGTGAGGTGCAGCTGAAAAGCAGGACCTGCTCATGAGATAAGAGCTGGGTGCTGACAGGGGAGCAAATGCCCAGTTACAAATAAAAGTAAGCAAGTGCTGAAATATAGTGAAACTGGGTATAATATTTGGGTGTAGGATATTTGTTTAAATTCTGCCTTCGTGGGACATGGCTGTGTCAAATCACTTTCCCAGCCTGCAAAGAATCGGGGTTGCTTTGTTGTTCAAAAACCAGACCGAGATTGTTGCAAGTCACCAAATGTCCTGGTGCTATGTGCCTCTAACTGGGGTAGCTTTTGATCAGCAGGACTGAAAACCATACTTATTTGAGTTCATATTTTGCTTTCTGCAAGACCTGGAAATGTTTATAATAAAATTGCATGCTGTTACATATGAATCAGTTGATAATAGGTGGCAAGTTACTGGTCCAAATATGTTTAAATAATTTTTGAAAAGTAATTTGAATAGTACATTTGAAACATCAAAGTTTATTGAAGAAAGTGTACAAATCTCAGGTTTTCATCAAAGACTTTGAAGGGATTAATAGGAAGCAATTTCGGAAGAAATTCTTCCCTGTGAGGGTGGGAAGGCCCTGGCACAAGCTGCTGAGAGAAACTGTGGCTGCCCCATCCCTGGAATTGTTCAAGGTCAGGTTGGATGGGGCTTGGGATAGTGGAAAGTGCCTGCGGCAGGGAGTGGAACAGGATGAGCTTTAAGGTCTTTTCCAGCCCAAACCATTCTATGATTCTATGACTTTCTTTTTACTGGTGCAGTATACTTTTCTAACTCAGCATTTTGGAGTTTGCCAAATGTATTGTACAAAAATCCTCTGATGCTCATCTTATGTGTATTTTGAGAAACATCAAGCACTAAAGAGAAGACTTTAAAAGACATGGACAGAAGAAAAGAGATACTGAAATCCAGTGACTGTGTTATAGAACTGAATCTGCAGTAGACATGGGTAACCAAACCTCTGACCCTCCAAGCTTTAGTGAATTCAATAAAGGGTAACACAGATCTGAGAACCATAGTTATTAGTTTGAGTTTTGTGCTGCTGAAGTCCCTGCCAGGCTTTTGCTGGTATTGTCCATGCTCTTCATCTCTATCCTGCATAACAAAATATTTCCTCACACAGTATGCCATGGTCTCCTATATACAGCAAGAATGATGAGTGCAATTACCAGCTGGGAGTGAAGTGGAAAAACCTCAGCTTGTCCTCAGTTCATAACCCTTCACTGGATCAAATCAGACACTCAGGGCATTTTAGAAACTCAGGCCAGCTTCTTACACACAGCAATTTTTACACCTTGGTCAAGGTTACTTTGTGGGGTGTGAATACCCATTCTGATGCGGTGGGTAGAGAGTAAATTGCCTGGAAGTGCTATTTTAGACATGAATGGAGAATATTTACTTCCACCCTTTACTTGGGCCAGACTTTTTCTCAGGCATAATGTTTGCAGGGTGAGCTATGACCTGTTTTTCATTTTCTCCTGGCTGTTTCTCTCAAAAAAAATGGGTCTATCTCTGTGATCCTTTCCAAATGAAATCTCACTGCTCATCCTGTTTTTAAATCAAATCAGCATTCCACCCCATCTCCTTTTTGCCACCTGAGATGTAATAATTTAAATGCTTTGGGAAGGAGAAACAGCCACTAAATGTAGTGATGGAAAGAAATGTGTTAGAGCAAGCATTAGTCCTACAAAATGCAGAAGTCCTGGATTCTGGATTCTTGTGATTTTGTGCCTGTTTTGGAGTTGGGTTATGACTAAGCTCTGATTCATACTGTAGTTTTTTCTTGACGGGGGTGTGAAGTTTATTATTGCTGTCTAAGTGTTTGTACTGATAAACTGTGTTAGGGATACAGGGCCTTTGAGTCTCTGCTGGGTTTGGTCAAACTAGCTCAAAGATTTAAAAACCACTGAGTGGACTGCCCAGACACACAAGCAAGCTGCTTTTTCCCCTGAAAATCCATGCAAAAAGCCTAACTCATCTCACCCCTCCCTGAGCTGTACACTTTCCATAGCCCCTGTTTGTCCCTGACGTGCCTTTAAAGCTGGAGCTAAGCTTGCTCTGCCTTTGCTCCATCGGTCTGACATCAGTCATCAGTCTGACTTCTAGCCACACAGCCTTTGCCTGTTCTGGGGCCTTGAAAATGCTCCCAGCTGGTTTCTAAATCTTCAGCAGGGCTCTGGTTTTGGCCTTGCAGCACCATTTTTCTGCTGCATCTTTTCATTAAGGGTGGATCCATCCTGGTACAACCTTTGCCCATTCTTCCTATCCCTGGCCTTTGCTGGATTTTAGCTCACCAGAAACACACAACACAATAGCAGGCAAGCAAATCAAGACATATTTTTCTGCAAAACAATTAAAGTCTTCCCCACTTCTAACACAGCATGTAAGGAACATATTTTCCACTTCCATGTGCTGAATTTGTCTCTCATCATTACATCATCTCTGAATTACAGGCTCTCTTCTCTTGGTGCATGTCCAGGAGTGCACCTTGCCCAAAGGCAAGATGGCAGCTTTTGCTCACTCTGAGTTTACTTGCAGAACATGAAAAAAAATATGCTACCGGCATGGCCAGCAGCTAAATGTCAAAATTTGGCTCTAAGACAATACTACTTAAACTATTTCTCTAAGTAAGTGCTCCTTACACAAGGAGGGATTGAAGGATCAGACTCATAGCATTGTAAAATCACCCTCTTAGGAATATTCAGAATTGCCTAGAACATTTTGAATCTAATTCTCCAAACCCTCAGGCAGCTTTGAATATCTCAGCTCTAATGCATTGAAATAACAGACACTGATATAAAAAAATGAGAGGGTGATAGTTCTAGCCGGGCGATTTCCCTCAGGGGCTGCGGGCGGAGTTCTGCCCGCGCCTGGGCACGGCTGCGCAGGGGTCACTCAGCGGGCACCCCTGTGCCCACAGGAGCCCAGGGTCATCCATCTGCCCCAAACCCGCGCTCTGCTGTCCTAAGGGATGTTCTGGTGGCAGATGTCGCTGCTACACCAGCGGCCAGGCCATCTCTCCCTGCCCGAGCTGCCGCCGTGCCGCCCCCGGTTTCCGCAGCGGGCTGGAAACCTCCCAGGACAGAGGCGGCCTCGAGGCAACGCCGCGCACAAATTCACTCTCATCTCTGCATCTGACGGATTTCTAAAGGTCTTTTATCTCACTTGTCCAAATCTATTTCCTTCGGGAAATTTTTATAGCTTCCCAAGCTGCCGGGACTTGCTTTTCCCGCCGGCTGTGCGCGGAGGATGAGGATGGCCGGGATGCGCTTCATCCCCAGCGCAGCGCGGGCACCACGAGATGGCACTGCCTTCCTGCTCTTCGCAGCAGCTTCAGCTGCACTGTCACCTTGCTCCAAGTTCAGCGTTTCACCGGAAGGATTTCTTCTGAGCAAAGATTTTATTTTCCCTGAAAAAAAAACGGGACGGGGAAGATTGTTTTTATTGTCTTTACCCAGTTCAACACCTCAGGTCACCCTGCAGCTGAAAATGTTGTTGTGCAAGGGGGCTGAAAATGTCCCACAAGCATCAGAATCTGGTCACCTGGTTGCATGCCGAATTCACGTTTTTTGTAATTGTGATGAGTTGTTTCCTTTTGAAGAAATGTTTTCCACCTAACATCTCTTCCTGTTTCTTTTTTCCTACCTTTTCCTTTAATTCCAAAATCTCTAAGGGGTACAGTCAAGTCTCTGATTGAGAACAGGGATGGGGATGGGGTAGGTAGTGGGGGAAGGATAAAAGAGTTATTTTTTCTTTCGTGCTATCAACTGAAGAACACCTTGGAATGTTTGAAATGATATTATTTTATAAATATTGTATTACAAAACTATAAACACTAAAATAAAAACTTTTTAAATACTTGCTTGTAAGAATCATGTGTTTAATTCCTTCATCTGAGTGTCTGAGGAATAAATTCAGTGCAAGTAGGATAAACTCCCTATGCCATCAGTTTTCTCCAGTAGTTAATATTAAATTGAAACTGATAATGATGGAAATTATTTTTGAACAAAGTGCTATTTGAGATGTTTGCAATTAAAAAAATTACATTTTAATGTGATCTTTGCTGTTTTATGTGAGCTTACATTATGCGTGTTGTTGTAACAAGAAAAATGAAAGAAGAGAAAAAACTCATTGAAAACAATTTCTCTAAGGTCAACAGGTAGGTAAAATCTTAATTTACATTGCAGACATTGCTTGGGACGCAGAAGGGAATAAATACATAGAGACAGCCTGTTCCAATCCTTTCAGTTCTCCACAGTTCTGTCAAGAGCTGCAACTCCTGCCCTTTCAGTCATTGCTGGTGTAGTTCTGTACACAGATGAGAAGGAAATGCTTCTTTATTTCCAAAATGAATTCCAGTCAGAGGTAGGCTAAAAGCACCATTCATTTAGATTAAAGATCTTGAAACTATCATGGTTGCAACCATTTGTCACAGTTTAAGTAGCAGTGCATAAATGTTGTGCTGTTGGTATACAATTTAATCTCTGCTGACAACAGCTCCATTTTTAAAGTTTCCTCAGCATCCTTTTTTAATGGCTTACATTTCTTATAGACAACCTCTGCTGCTTATGCAGAAATGGGACAACTCTGTAGGCTGCCAGACCTGAATCTCCTCCAGATGGGGAAAAAATGGTAAAGCATCAAGTGCAGTGTGTGTGGGAGCATCAGGCAAAGGGAGTTTGCACCTGATTCCATGTGCATCCAGCTCAGTGCATGAGCTTCCATTCTGCAGGGCCATTTGATGGTTTTTGTTGTTTCAGGTCAGAACATATAGGGTAGGTTTTGGTTTGTGACTTTTTCCTCTGCTCAAACTGGGTGAAAGATAACTCACAGGACAGGAGTTTGATTTTTTCCTCCATGATCTTTCCAGTACATAAAAGAAGCCTACAAGAACCATGGAGTCATCCTGCAAGCGCATGTAGTGATGGGACAAGGGGGAATGGCTTCAAACTGAGAGTAGATTTAGATTAGGTATTAAAAGAAAAATTCCTTACTGTGAGGGTGTTGAGACACTGGACAGGCTGCCCAGAGAAGCTGTAGATGTTCCATCACTGAAAGTGTTCAAGGCCAAGTTAGATGGTTCTCTGGGCAATCAGGTTTGGTGGAAGATGCCCCTGCCCACAGCAGGGGGGTTGGAAGCAGGTGATCTTTAAGGTCCCTTCCAAATCAGGCCATTCTATGATTCTATGATGTTTGCAATTATTCTGGTAAAAAAATATGAGCAATGATTTTATCAAACAAGAATACTTAATTTCTAGTGGATGTCACTCTCATTGTGATGTTGGCAGAATGTTTATAGCTGTAGGCCTTTACTTGCATTAAAGCATTAGCCCAGAGAGAATAGGTTATAAATCCCAGTGTCTCTTTCCAGGGATAATGTCCTTTATAGACCTTCTATAGATCTTCTCATTCTGTCTGTGCTTGAGACTCTGCCCAGCCTGGAGCAGGTGGAGGAAAATGTTGTGAATTATGTGCTGCTAAGGAACTTTGCTGAGCTGTGTCATTGCAGCTCTCAGTCTTATGGGAATATATCTTCAATAAAGAAAATTAAGGCGCTGGTACATGAAAGAATACACTGATAGAAACATAAATTGCAGAAGTCTCATTTGCAAACTTGCAAACAGAGATGCAAAAAGTTATTTACAGTCTAAGTGTGTTTTCACTAACCCAAAGTGATAAGAGGGTACAACGGATCTGAGGATATCCTGAAGGACCTGGAGGTCTGTTTTAGTGGGATACTTTTGATACAGCTGAAGGTGGCTCCTGAAGATCAGAGTTAATGCTCTTCTTACAAAGTCACTGATGAGAGTGGTTCATATAAATTCTTCAGAAAAACTCTCCAGTCAGTTCTGCCAGGCTTTTGTACTTATCATCCACAGCTTTTGAAATGTGTGCAATTGTTCTGGGTAGGAAAAGAGCAAGAAAGTCTTTTAGATTAAAGTATAACCTTTATAACCACAGAACCACTGTAACCATTTATAACCAGAGTAACCATTATATCCACAGAAGAGGCATTTCAAGCATATGGAAACAGAACTGGCCCCAGCTGACACATTTAAGCTGTGCCAATGCTAAAAAATGTTAGAGCCTCCTGAGTCTGCAGGAGAAGGTCAGTTTAGCTGGAAGTTGCTGTGAGTAAGTAGCAGCATCCAATTCAGGTAAAGGAACAGGACTGGCAGAAAGTACAGGTTGAGACTGGAGTTGGTGGTAGGAATTAGGGGCCAGGAGCCAGGCAGCAAGAAAGATCAAAGAGATCAGGGGTTATTATATGCAAAAACCTCATTCAAAATGCTATGAAATTTAGTTTGCAGGGGCAAATATTACATGCAAATTTGGAGGATGGAAAGCAGCACTACATCTGGGTTCAGCTTGCAGTCTGCTAAAACACACCACATGGAAGGTGGCTGTCCATCCTGTGGGATTCTAAGGAGCCATGATTCACAGTGGTGCTTTGCCCCCTCCCTGGCCCATTTGGCAGCTGTTTGCAGCACTGGTTTTCATTGCAGCACTGGTTCTCACAGTGCTGCAATGCTTTTACTGCACCTTTTCTGACATATGACTACGAATGTTGGACCATCTCAGCACCTATTGCATAGACAGCGATTTTCTGTTTTCCCATCTTCATTTTCATTGCAGATTTTCTTTCCCTGGCACCACAGTAAGTCCTCTCTGCCCTCTGCCTTTCTGCAGCTGGCAGCCACACTGGCCCATTTCCCCACCCCTGCCTGCTCAGCCCCACCAGTGCTGGGATAAGTCCTCTTCCACCTCTTTTTTTTCTCCTCCAAAAACTTCTCTTTTTAAGATCTGAGACTCTCATTTCTTCAAGGTCACTTTGGATTTAATTTACCAAAATGATGTGTTTAAAGAATTAATTAATATTCTAATATGGCATTTTAAAAAATTGTCATACAAATATATTGTAAGTATGATCACATCTCTCTGAAGTGAAAATCAAGACCACTCAATGTCCTTTTGTCAAACTGATTGTATCTAATTAAAAAATAAAATCCCAGTGATGCAGCTTTTCTTCCCATTAACATGCACTGCACATGTTACTACCTAATTTAATACAGAATGTTGTCTTGCTTTGCTCCATTCTTGATGAAACTGCCCTGTTTAGATGAAGTTGAGGGGAAATTGTGATTTAGCAAAAGAAACAGCAATCCCCACCATACTACACAAAGATGTATCATTTGACCATTTATTTCTTTTCCTCAGCAAGTGTATCCAGCTATGGAAGGAGATGGACTGGCCCTTGGGCTCGTAGTGCTGCTAGCCTGGCACTCTGAATTCTTGGTAAATAGATAAACATGCCTATAAGATTAAGTGACAAATTCACATCAGCACCCAAAGCTTTGATCAATACCACTAATCCATTAAGGATTACAACAAAGCATTTTGTGTTTCTGTCCCTTCTTTCTGGAATTAAATGTGAACCAAAAAATAACAGATAAAATATTTTTAAAATTAAATAAGGAAATTACCCTTTGCACATTTTAAAGATAAAGAACCCTCATTAGTGCATCTGCTGGCCTAGACAGGCTGCCTTTGAAAGCAATTTAAGTGTAACAAAGTAATTTTCAAATTAAAACAGGAGCGGCAGGTTTATAAAATGAAAATGTAACAGGGGCAGTCACACAGCCAGATCCAAAATCCCATCTATCTCCTGAATCTGACAGCAGTTAATTTGACCAAATGGCAACTGCACCTGAAGGAGAGGGGACAACAGCTGAAGTAAAGCCAAGGCAAACACCTTTTGAGAACTTAGCAAAGGATTCAAAGTCCATTGAAGAAAGTGGGAATTTTTCTATTGACTTCAGTTGCCCAAATCAAGCCTTCACTGCCCTGAATAAATAAGAGTTTATGACTCAGTGTATCCTCTTTCCCCATGGAAAGAGCCCCTGCAAGAAGCTTCACAAGAGTGACTGAATTACAGGGCAACAGGACTTTGCTGCAATTTATTTAAAGTTATTTTCATGCCTGAGAGTCTGCTTAGAGAGTCAGGTTCTGCAGTGATGGAATTGGAGAGGACGCTTGCTAACATAATGATAAGGTCACCTAAGTAAGTGTCCCCTGATACCTGTGACCTGTTAAATAGTTTTGAAAACACACCTGACTGTAGAAAGAGGTTTGTTTATTGCTTGTGATTCACTTGCCTCAGATTTCCTTCTGCGTCCTCGCTTTTACTTTCCCTCTCTCTTCTCTGCCATTGTTTTTTGCTTGTTATAATTGAAAACCGGTAAGAGAAATGTAACTTATTAATAAACATTCTCCGTGAAATAATGTTTAAAAATGTAGAGCTTGATGAGCCATCCCCTGGGGTTGTTAGATCAAGGTCATAATGAGTTGGTGCCTTTGCTTACTACAATATATAGGAGCCTAATGGCAGCTGCAATCATTTACTTTCCCTCCTTGGCTCTTTGAGAGTTATTTGCTTGGTTACACGAGGTGTCAACATTAATGCAGATGGGGATGAAACCTGAAGAAATTAACATAAATCGTGTCAACATGCTGTCTTCTGATGTATTGCCACTTTCTTTAGAATTTCGTTTTATTGCTATCAATATTTTCCTCTGATCATCACTACTGCAACATAATTTCAACACTGAAATTTAATTTAGTCCAAATGTGCTGTCCTGTTCAATCAGCCATGGAGGGTTCACCCAGTCAGTCCCTCCTCCCCATTTTTTCCCACCTACTGTGTGATTTTGCTGTTTATGGCTCATTCTCTGGACTTTCACACCCCCAGCATTTGAGAAAGATGGAAAAAATGCCATGGCATTTCATTTAGTCGGTGTTAACTCCACTCCCCTGGGTTGTGAGAAAGTGAAAATTACTTTGTAAGATAAGACTTGGCTAACATAGGAGCAAATATCACTAAATGCTGAATCTGAAAATCCAAGTGTAGACATGGTGTAGACATTAAAGGAATTCCTTTCATGATCTTTAGCCATGTCATTTCATGACCAGTAACTCTTGAATGCTGCTGTTGAATGTTTACAATGCAGTTACAGGTTTCTGTGGGAGAGAAAATGTCATTTCCATAGGGTTTCTAAGGAAAGTTGCAGTGGCGTGAATACCACAGAAGGACAAGATTGATGTCTTTGCTTACGGTATACATTTAAATCTAGTTTCTGAGTGGAATTCTGTATCCTGAAGGAAGAGGAAGAAGAAGTCTCAGAGTGGGTAATAAAATTCATGACTTCCAGCTATGGGGTCAGGAGGGATGGGAATAGCCCTGGGCTGAGTGCAAGGGCTTTGCACTTACAGGGATTTGCTTTTGACACTTTTCTGGGAGCAGGTATAAATTCTAGGTCTTCTCTTTCTGCTCAGTACTTCCATTCCTGTATCTTGGAATTATTTTCTATGATTATAGGGTCTGTCTGGGTCTGTGGAGTGAGTTCCATCATGTGAAGTGAAATATGTAAGAGGGAGATAACGGAACAAAGAAGAGGGAAAAAAAAAAACAGGCAAGAAAAGCAAAATAAGGAGCTAAAAAAGAGCACTTCAGAAGTACTTGAACAGAGTGGTCATATTTATATCCATGAGCTGCAGCTGCAGAGTTTTAATAGCAACAGCAGGGCTGTCTTGCTGAGAAAGAGCAGGAGGAGGCAAGAAGACCCTGATGTGGAACAAGGCTGGAGTGTTGTAACCTGGTGGAGAGAGAAGCAGGCAGCTGCCATGGGCTGCTGGAGGTGATTGAGAGCCACGGGCTGGGGCAGCTGTGACAAGGTACCTGAGGGAGCAGGGGACATGGAGGTTAAATCACATCTCCCTGGAGGCTGATGGTGATGCCAGGCAGTAACAGTATTGCCTTGGGCTCTGCCATTTTAACTCCATTTCTCTGAGTGCTGTACAACTTTTGACAAAATAAATCACACTTTGTTTTGAGGAATTTGTTTTCTGCATCACAGCCTTTTAGTAGTGTTTCTTGTCTTCCACAAGAAAAAAACTCAGTTGGAGGGAGGTCTGGCAGGCTGCAGCAGCAATTACCAGCCAAGGGGATATGATTTAGAGACCCACATCAGAGAGGTCCTGGGAGCTGATGTCAAACACAAACCACTTCAAGGAGGTACCTGGGAGATGCACTCAGGGGTCTTTTGGAGAATCTGAAAAGGGGCAAAAGCAAAAACTCCTGCTCCTACAAACACAGGAGTTTCCTTCTCCTCCTGTTGGCACCCAGCAGAACAGGGAAATTTCACCTATCATTTGTCTGTATTATCATGAACAAACTGATGCCCCAGGCAGCCCCAGAAAGATGGTTTGGGCACCAAAAATAGGATATAGGGAGACCTGAATTTTCTCTTCAAGAAATTCAATACTCAGATTTCTATCTGAGCAAACCCTGCAAGATGACAAAATCTATTTGGACTCTGTGCTTTGAATGGCAGCTGTTGTGTATGCTTCAGCTGGACATATTCTACAGTCTTCCTTTGTGTATGTAGGAGATGCTCAGGCAAATGATACCCACCAAGGGAACAACAGACCTTTTGCACAGATTTTTCATCCTGAAAGACAGATTCTCAATTCTGGACTTTGTTTCTAGAAGAAGTGGCAACGGTTCTGATTATTTCTGAGTGATGATGATACTCGGAGCACTGTTTGCTGATAGAAGAGAAATCACCAAGGAAATGGAAATGTCAAATGCATACATGGTTGCCTTTCTTACTCTTTTGCCTTTGTGGGCAGGTGACTTTGACATTATGGGTCTGAACATTTCTCTGCCTGGAGTGACTCATTACAAGGGTGGTCATTATGCTCCCTCCAGACAGATTTTCCTCTGTATCAATTTAGCACACCTTTAATTACAACATGGAACCCTTTAAATTTCATCAGTGTTGTAGGGGGCTTTCTACATTCCAGTCTGAATTCCACCCAGTATCATTAAATTAGTCCAATTTACATAAAAATGACCTTGCCAAACCAATACTAATATTAAGGGGAAAAAAAAAAGCTCAGAGTACAAAGTCAAGTAAGTCAAGCACTTAGAAATCCCAGGATCAAAGTCACCTATGAAACTTTAAATCACCCCTTTCCTAGTTCCAGATAAGCTTTGCTTTGCTCAGCATACAGAGTACCTACTGAATAAGTACTTGGTTAGTATTTATTTGAGTCCTTTTTCTTTGGTTATTTACAGAGTGCTACTGAAGCCTTGCATCAACAAATCACATAAATAGCCTTCTAGTGGTTTTGCATCATGCTTTCAGTGTTGTGGCTAAATTAATTAGCATGACACCCCTGCAGATGTTGGCCCCTGCGTGACTATGACCTAGAACGAGGATTAAAAGGGAGTGTTAATGCTGTAAATCCAGTTTGAAATTACTCACATTTAGTTTTTGCAAAGTAACGTGTCTTCGGTAGCATGCTATATGTTCAAACTGCATTTTCTGCTGGTCTCAGTTACAGAGGTGAATGTTTGCTTGTTTGCAAATCAAACCCTGTCTGTCTATGCTTGAACTCACAATTCTGAACTCCTGTCTTTAAAAATTAATACAGTCACATACATAGAAGTTGTATCAGGAGCTTTGTTTCTGTGGGAGCTAAAGAAATGTCCAAGTGCAGTCCTCATTTTGACATTTTTCTTTTTGGAGAAATCGATTTTTACAACCCTAATAATTTTTTTTTTGACATAGGGTCTTGTAATGGAGCTCTCAAAGGTGTTTATATATACGTGTGTATCGTACATGTTAAATGTATATATATATTAAATAAATATATGTTAAATTTGTATATCTATATATATAAATTATTTGCATATATATTTTAAACACATATATATACAATTCCACTCTGCATCCCAGCCCAGAATGGCTTTGACTCCTTTCCCCTTGGACAGGGTGGAAGCACTAATTGTAGAGAAAAGGTGAAGTGACTGCTTTCCATCCAACTGTGCAAGGGTCGTTGACAGGAGAATTTGTCTCCTCCAAGGAACAGCTGCATGGAAGAACACACCGAGATCCGGCTGCGCTGGGACTGCTCGAGCGTGGGCAAGAGGCTCTGCAGGCAACGTCCCCTCACCCTGAGGGAGCTGTGAGGGCTCAGGGCAGTGAGCTGAGAAATTAGCTATGAAATTCTAGTGGGTTCCTAACAGAGCAAATATTTTCGGAGCCTGAAAACGCGTCCAGATTTGAATACTTTAATGATATGGCAACAGGATTTTCCTTCTGTGTGATTTGTCCCTCTCCTGAAAATTCAGTCTCTGCTTCCCAGCAGAAAAGTTTTAGATAAGACTGTCCCAAATGTTTTCATGCAAAAAGCACGGTTTCACCAGACTTCTTTCCAATAAAACAGCTCAGCTGCTTTTCTCAAGAGAAAAAAAGTCAACCAATGTACAAAACTAAACATCCCATCTGGAAATTTTCCGTTGTCACTCTGAGAGAGATTTAGGTGCAAAGTAAAACTGGATGCTGAATAGAAAATCTTAACTGTGCTTAACTACAGGCATCAATAGTTATGAAGACAATGTAAAAAACTTCCTCTGGGTCAGATACAGATTTTTAGGTCATATTTGAATGCTCCAGTAACATGCAAAAATTGCAAATGTGCCAGATTTCCCCCTACTTTTTTTCACCAAAAAAAACCTTCCAGTTATCTGTCCTGCAAGGCTTCTGAGAGATTTCATTTCCTCTTGAATTTAGCTTGGTTTAATTTCTCAGAGCCCAGCCATGGATCAAGCCAGGAGACAGCCTGGAGTTCTTACTGGTGCGCTGGACTTTCAGCAGCACATTCACAATTCTGCTGTCCTCAGGCTGCTCAGGCCACCATTTCCCACTTTAGCTTTTCCAAACACTCAAGAGATGTGGATGAGTTGAAGCCTGACCTTTTCTTTGCCCCCTTTTTCCTCTGATCTTGCATAACTTTCCCCAGCCAACCAAAATCTGCTTCCTTTGTAAGTGTTACTTAAGATGATTCGCTTTTGTGGCATATCTACACTCCAGAGAAAAAGATAAACTAACATTAATTAATTAATTTGCTTTGCATTCTTCCCCTATGTTACTCTTTTGGAATTTCCTCCCTTTTAGCTGGGAATGAGGTACCAAGGGCTAATCCTGTAAAGTCTTGCATTTATTTCCCAGTTCTCTCTTATTTCAGGGGGTGTATAACTCTTTCAGGAGCTTGACTCAAGTCTGGATTCAGTCACTGGATTACAGAATATTCTTCAAAAGATAACTGTGAAAATCTCATTACTTCAAACTCTTATGAATGAGACATTAGGAAATACACCACGAGAAGCAATCGCATGTTATTATTTAAATGGCCTAGAGATAGATCCTCTTTTTCTTTAATAGCATCTTTGACCTCCCTTCCTCCTGTAGTCAAGCCACCCAAAAATTACATTTTGTAGCATACATTTGTACATGGAGCTGTCATTTGGTTATTTCTTTCCCAAGTGAAAACTACTTTGCTCCTCTTTTTTTCCCCACTAGCGAATAGAAAATTGAGCTTCCAGGAATGTAATGTGCAAACTTCAGTGTTACATCCTGCAAAATTGAGATTGCTTAATGGAACCAGAAAAGAAAGATTCTTTTTATTATGATCAAACTTAAACAATTTTAGATAGTCTTTTGTGGTCTAGTGGATACAGGGAACTAAATCCAGAGTGAATGCCAGAAGCAACAATTACAGTTCCTTTTTTCCTAATTGAATTCTTTGATGATTTTCTCAATTGACTTCAGAAGCCCAAGCACTCAGTCTCCAAAATTCAGACACTTGGGACATTAAAATTATGAATTTACAGGAAAATTACAAGTATATTTATGATATTCATGCCAGCTGAAATTTGTGACATGGTATACAATAGATTTCCTTCCCTTAGAAAAATAAAGAAAGAGTGGAGCTGGGATTTTAAATTTTTTTCCTACTTTTTTCACCCTCAAACTAGTAAAAGAAAATCAAAATTATCCTTAGAGGAAAAAATGGCAAATTTCTGTAATTTTTGTGGATTATTCAAAAATTACCCACGAATGAAAAATTGCCCACTGCATTGGAAAATATTTCTGCAAGCTTACCCACACTGGCTGTTTCCATCTGCACTCAGTACAAAATAATCAGTTCACAGAAAAATTCAATGGGAAATTTTTTTAAAAACTAGAAGATGGGTGTTTGGCAACAAACAGAAAATGAAACTTCAGCAGCTCGTGGAAAGGTTCTGCTTGTGCAGCAGAGCTTCGAGGGAGCAGCGCTGTGTGTGCAGCAAAACTGGATGGGGCTGAGCAGCTGATTTGTAACAGGAGGCTGCAGGGTGCAAACACCCAGCTCTGATAGAAATTCTGTGTTACCAGAATAAAGAACATTTTGAGTGAAGCCAAGCAACCTGCCTGCTGAACTGGATACAGGAGCGTGGGGTTCTGACACCAGTGTGAGGAAACAGCCCAGGCACTGCATTTGCTTGGTAGCTTTAATTAGCCATTCTCCTCTCTCTGTTCTCAGGCAGGATTCTCATCCTTCAAACACATTTTAAAAATTCATAATGTTTACTGCTTGTTCTCATCACAAGCCATTTGATTTTTTTTTTTACCTTAAATTTTTATCGTCTTTCTGGAAAAAAAAAATTATGTTCTCTCTTCAATCCCTTTCTGCCTGGTCTTTCTTAATCAAAGTTTTTTTGGTCAATTTTATATATGTCATAGAAAGTCAAATATCCTTTGTAACATTTTCCTTCTCTCCTTCCTTTAGAACATCTTTATGCCTCAAAGAGTTTGACTCTTTATTTCTTCTTAAAGAATCTCCACCTTATGTTTCTACTAAATCACTGGTGCACTCACTTTACTGAATAACTTGTTTCCCCTGTTATGCCTTCCTTATTTCTGTACATAATTTATATTAAAATGTGGCAGTTCAGATGTGTTAACATGAAAAAATAAGGATTATAAATTCTTCTAAGGAGGGAAATTCCTTTAAGAAGGAATTTCCTTTAAGGAGGGAAACTGGGGCTGCCACTGCATCTCCCCAGCTGCAGTTTCATGACTTAATTGCTTGCCCATCCTTCATGTGAATTCCCAAGCATTGTTCTTTGGTGCTTCAAGCACTTTTCTTACATAAGAATTTTGTGGAATATTAAGGGTTTTTTTTTTTTTTTTTTTTTTTTTTTTTTTTTTTTTTTTTTTTTTTTTTTGTTTTTTTTTTTTGTTAATTTGTTTTGGAGAAGTAAACAGACAGTAAAATTAAAGAAAGAAGGTGCAATGAAAATGATTTTCTATAAAATGAGAGTGTAGTAGAAGCAGATGGAAATATAAAAACGTTCTGGCTTTGCATGATAATATATAACCTCTTCCTTTAAGAGTTGTAGAAGATTATGAAGCTGAAGCATAGAAAAAAGAATATCAAAACCTGCAATTAGAAAGGACTGATGCTTTAGCTAATTTCAGAAGAAATATCTTCCAGGGTTAGATCCAGTTTAGCAAAAGAAGAATATGTGAGTATATATTTTCAAAGTGTTCTTCTACTTCCCAAAACTTCTCTTTTCCTGATCACATGTAACTGTTAAGGTAGCAAGGCAGGCCCTTTTCTGTTGTAACATTCCATGCCAAGGGATGGTGTACATCTTTTTCTATCTTCCCCCCACCATTTTCAAAATTTTAAATTTTTATTTTGTGTTGTGAAAGAGCAGCCTGTTGGAAATTTAAGGCTTGTGACCATAATCTGCTATTATACAAATGTAAGCAATTTTCAATACAACTGAGCTACCAGTAAATGAATCACCTAATAGGCTATTAACTAAGTATATTTATTTTTCCATGTTAATGTTATTAATTTCCAAAACACATGATCATAATGGGAAACATCAATCCCTGTGGAAAGGCAGAGTAAGATCCAGCTGGTGTGATAACACTGCAGCTGATGTATTCCTTCAACATGTGAGCTTCCTAACTAAGCTTCTTAATTGTTCCTGGAGGTTTATTAAATCTTGTAATTTTGTATTTTTGTGAGGGGTGTCTGGAAAGGAGGTGCTGCTAATGCAGAATAAACAATGCAGAAGAGTCAATAGCGTGTGTGGAGAGGATAATGGTGGTTCCTTGCCTTCCACTGGTGACTGGGAGTGACAAAAGCAAGCACAGCCTCGCTGATTGCCTGATCCCTGGGCATAAGGAAGCGTGCTGATTTCCAGAACATGTGTTGAGTCTTGAGCCAGCAAAGTGCACTATTTCTTGCATTAAATCTCCTAATGACGAGCAAACTGCAGCACCTTTTAATTGCACAATTTAATTGCTGCCTGTGATCTGGCCCTTTGCTCCCAGCCAGTGTGGCTGGAGTTATCCTGTGGGATTGAGCTGTGTGTGAGCACGGCACAGGGGCCCTTTTTCCAGCTGTCCCACGCTCCACCTTCATCCAGGATTCCTTCTTAGGAACAACTCACTCTACAAACTGCTTCTTTTGATGTTTATTTTTCCCCCTTTGTCCTAATCAGTTTCTAAATCGAAGTCTATTGTTACTGCTAATGTGTCCATTTCAGCATCTTAATTTCTCTTATCATGTCTACATATTTTGAGGATAAAAGGCAGTTTATAGTAATTCCTGTTAGCAACACATTCGACTTTCTCACCCCAAAAATTCAGCCTCAAAATGATTTACGTCTCTAAGAGTTATTTAAAAGTGTATCTCAGGTAGCTGCTTAATTCTGATTCAGTTACATTCAATAAACAGCTACTTACACAAATTCAGTTACCCTGAGAGTTTAAACATTCAGTTAACCACAAATTTGAGATGTGAAATATTTACTTGCATAATCATTGGATTTCAAAATGCCTTACAGAGGGGGCTGTAACCATTTCCTGTTTATAGATGGGGAAGTGAGGTGATTCACTGATTAAATCAACTCGTGAAGCACTGGCAGAACTGGGAGCAGACTGAGCCTTGCCAAGCCCCATCTGTTGCTCTGATGGTGACAACAAACTCATTTCAGCTGAAGTCTTGCCTCAAATAATTACTTATGCAATGCTAGGAATACTTCAGACAATTATATGTAATGAATATAATACATATATAATATTTAATGTTATATCTGTAATGATTATTTAAGGATTACTCATGTATATGCTAGGAAGTTTTACATATCACATGGGTTCTACACAAGAATATTTTTTGAAAATAGGATTATTATGCATTTGCTCTAATAATTTATATAAATTGCTTTTATTTGTTTAAAATAATTTCTTGAGGGTCTATATCCCATGTAGAAAAAATAATATTTAAAAATAAGTTTTCCTTATCTCAAAACTCTTGGCAGAGTCAGGGGACTTCATTAGCTCGTGGAGCTCGTTTTGGTGTCAGAGGAATGGTGTCAAACTGCAACTTCCACTGAATTATAGAGAACTTGTAAGTGTGGTATAAATGAAATTAGAACTGGGTGAGAAAATATGACTTCATCATAAATCAAGTGATATTTCAGGTGAGACAAAAAATACATGTACAGGCAGAATTATGTAATTGAGTCACATTCAGAAATACGAAAAAGCTTCAAAGTGAAGAATTGTTTCCTCTGGTGAGCTCCTTTCCAGCATTAAGAGCATGTGTAATATTGATGCATTGCCCCAGTCACCTGGAAGATTCCTTATTGCTGGAGTAAACAAAGTCACTTTAATATTTTGGAAGGTTTCTCTGCATTATAAGGAGCATCATGGGAGCTTATTAAGTTCATTAGAATACTGAAGAAATGTTAACAGCAGTTCTAAGTGCTTCTTTTACTCCAAGAAAAGTTTGTTGTTTTTTTTATTTTATTTTGAGAAGAAAAATACAGGTAGTGAGCATTGGAAAGAGACCCATGCTGGATAAAATGAGGAGAAAAAAATGTAGCCACTGTTACTGTTAGCAGTTGTGGAATCCTTTGGGGAAACTTTTGAGTTTAGGGAAAAGATGTATTTTCACTCTTAGAGCTTCATTTTTTTTTTTTGCGTCATGTGAAGAAACGTCTAGCAAGAGATAAAACACTAAAATAAAGTTTTGGTAACAAGACACAGCTTTGAAATACCTCAGCAGAGAGATCATTGAGGTGTCTGGGGCATCTGTTGATCTGACAAGCTGTATTACATACAAACAAAATATATACCTTAAAAAACAGTGCCTCACTCCTCCACCAAGAGCACTGCCTGCAGCTGGTGCTTCAGACAATGAGGCTGCAGAAAGTTCCACTGCTCCAGAGCACCATCAGATTCTATTCTGCACTGGGATCCTGGATGGAAGCCTGACCATGTGGATGCACAAGAAAGTTAAGAGAAAAGACCTCCTGGAACCAGCCTGGATGTGAGAAGCAGGAGTAAGCTCTGAGTTAGAGATGATGCACGTGGGCTGGGCATGTGAGGGTACTGCTTGTGTCTGCGCTGGGTGTAAGGGTCCTCTGGGACTCAGCTGAAAACTTCCTGGCCTTTGGATGACTTCTTGGCTTGTGGAGGATGCTGAAAGAGAGTGCCCGGGCAGATCTGCCTGAGCTGGAAAGCAGATCTGTGAAGCATCAGCCTGAGGGCAATGACAGAGTTTGTCGTTTTGATGAAATTATCCAAAGAAATAGTGAGATAGGCGTAAAAAGGGTGAGAATGGATGCAGCTCTGTGGAACCACCTAGGAAGCTGGAAGAAGGGTAGAAATGTTAAAATGTTAAATGTTAAAATGTAAAGAAGGAGAAAGAATGAAAACTGGGAGGTGACAGAGAGAGCCAAAGGAAGACAAGAATTCAAGTGACAAGCTGGCTGCAGGACAGAGATTCACAAATGAAGAATGGAAGTTAAATCAGGATTTTAGAGACTGCATTAAGGCTAAGTTAATGACAGCTAAGAGCTAGATTGAACTGTCTCTACTTTGAGACATGAAAAGAACAACTCAAATCAACTGTTGTAGGCAAGAACTTGAACAAACTGAGAAAGATGATCAGCTGAGAATCAATGGGACCACTGAAAGTGAAACTCTCACAGCTTTGTACAGGGGGACACGACAGCTCCAAGACCATGGCCAGAGGAAAAGGAGAGAGAAGGAAGTGCAGACAGTTGGAGGGAGATCCAAAGCTGGGATGGGCAAGCAGAAGAGAAGAGTAACAGATAAATAATTATGTACCTCTGGCATGGAAAAAGGAGAAGCTTGAGCGTGGCTCTGCAAAGTGAAATATGGTGCCAGCAGGGCTGTAAGAATCCCTCCTTCACCCAGTTCCTTCTGTCTGCTAAGGGGCATTTCACAATTTTGTAGTTAATAGGGGGGCTCAAAGGTGAGAACTCTGGTGTGACCAAAGGAGGGTCAGTGTAATACACTGCATATAGACTGGTAATAGTAGGAGAACTCCAGCAGGAGCAGTGTGGGAGCACATCACAGTCAGGTGACGCAGAGGTTGCTTGGTTCATGAAGAAACTTACCCATCGTGGTTGCCTACAGATACAGAGGGTAGGGTTTGACCCTCTGATATTTTCTTCAGTTCACCCTCAATTTCTGAATTGCTGTTGTGGCTTTTAATTGTGAAACCCAGAAGTGGCTGGGGTCGGGATGCTCCCAAACACCTATTTTCTCCTTGGGTACCCAGTATTTCCAGTCCCTGACAGGGATTTCAAGGTAGCTAATTGCACTGGCCTCCTTTCTTTTTCATTTATTTTGTTTGCTTGGGTTTTTTTTGTTTTTTTTTTTTTTTTTGGCTTTGTGCCTGTTGTGAGGAGATGTGAAGCAGACTAAGATCTGCCCTGTTATGCCTAACTAGAAAGGAAATCTTTCTCATCCTTATGTAAGTGTTTTGAGTCCTTGTCGAAATGATGTATTCCCAAATGGCACTGGTGTTAATGTGAATATTGAATTATGAATAGATTTTTATGACACATATATCAGAGTTTTGAAGATCACAAGGGAAAAAATTTCTACTGACTGCAATTTGATGAAAAGCACACAAAGCCCAAAAATAGCTGTTGATTTCAGGCGCTGCTGCAGTTACAGGTATAAGAAAAAACAAATAGGTAAAGCAACATTTTTCCTTCATTTCATGTGCATGTACTAGTTCCACTGTGAGATTTAAACAGCAGTGATTAACCCTCAAAATAAATAGTTTTCAGAATTTGAAAAAAAAAAAAAAGTCCTTTGGAAGCCTTTAATTTGATCATTGATTTTGGCTGACTGTAGGAGAAATTTTGGAGCAGTAGATTTACAAGTCTTGTGATGCAGAGTTTAAACAAAGCCCTATTGATGGTGCAAAGCCTTTTATTTCTTTGTCTGAAAAATGACACAGAACAAATTGAAGGGTGCCTTCACAGTAAGACATTTTGCTCTTTGATTTCAGCTTTGATTCTCTTCAAACATGCAGCATTAGCACTTTTATTTAGATGTTCTCAGTATGAACAGAAAATAGGTGAATTCAGAGGGGTCCTATGAAAGAAGACAGTGCATATGGGAGAAGGATGTTTTTATTATTTATTCTCAGTTTGGCTTCCTGAACATTGAAATGTTAGTGCTCTTGAAAGATAAGTTTTTCTAGCAGAAGCTGGTGTAAAAATGACATGATGTAGTAAGTACTAACAGAACACAATCCTGGGATGTATTAATGGAAGTTTCTGTCAGTAAAAGGCAGTAAGTTTTTTTTGGGTGTACTTGTTCTTTATTGTCTCCTTGCCTCAGTTTTCTTATCTGTAAGATGGGGATGACTGGGTTTTTTTGGGATTCCTGAGTAATGCACTATAAAAATGCACATTTTTATATTTATCTTTCAATCATGGGCTTAAAATTCCTTAAAACAGTCATAAAGAAAACCATTTTAATTTCCCTTTGACTTTTCATTCAAAGCAAAATAGTCATTCAAAAGATGGTAGTATATGTGGTCAGCTAAGTTCCCTCTCTAGCCTGCATAATTAATTTCTAGACTAGCTGAGTCAACCATTTATAACAGTCTTTAAAGTTCTTGGTAGTAAGCCAGGAAGTCAGTCTTCAGAAAGGTCAAGAAGACCAAAACATGATCTTTCTCTGAGTAGTCGCTGCTCTTGATAAATCTCTTTTCATTTGTAATTTATTGTTTGCACTTTCTGTGCCTCTCCAATGCCAAGGCTTCTCATGTGCCCAGGATAAGTTGCTTTTTCTTATGCTGAGTCTGCAAACTCAAGTGCCAGTGGTAAGTTTGGGTAATAAAAGAATTGGGACAAGTTTGTTTGATCTCACAAATTCCCTGAATATCTGCAGGACAAAGAAAATGCCACCACCAGATCTGTCTGTAGGGGTTGGTAAATGATGCAGAATCTCTTACCTGTGACTGCAGAAATGGTGCCTGTGATGGTCCAGTCTCAGAGGTGGGTTTGAGCCCTGGGTTGCCATGGAAGATTCAGGAAATCAGCAGAACCCGTGTGGTGCCCCAGTACTCTACTGTATGAACTAATGCTGTTGAACTCTTGTCCTTGCATGCATTTTTATTTGATTTTATATTTCCTAAAACACTGACAGCGCATAACAAATAACAGCCAAGTAATACCTGTGGAGGTATTATTTTTTATTAGTATAAATAAATACATTCAATCTGGCATAATAGTTTCATTTATTTGAGAGAGACTAAGATTTATTGCTTTATTTTTTTGGTCATTTAAGTAAATAAATAATATTCTGTGTGGCTCATAATCTTCTATGAATAATTTCTTTATTTTCCTTCATTCTAGCAATTTATAAATGCATTAAGTACAATTCCATATTTAAATAACATTAAAATGGTGGCACAAGTTAAAGCCGTAAAAGAAGTACAGGCTGCCAAGATAAATGTGAATGTCCTAATTCTGATTATTTATGCTGCAGTCTAAATGCTGAACATATTTTTGTAATGAATATGTTTGCAAATTTACAGTGGGATTTAAATTTTTTCCAAGTACAAATTTACTGTGGAAAAGAAAACACACGATGACTATAATTTGACTCTAATAATGCTCCTCTGCTGACACAAACAGCTACACAAACTTTAAAAGTATGTTATTTTATCAGAACACATTGAAGCAGTGCAGCACAATGGGTGGTGTTGTTTTGGTAAGATAATCACCCCCCGAGGTGTACTGAGGCACAGAGTGGCTGATTACCCCTAATCCTACTGGGATGTAATTATTTCATGGTAACGGTATTCTTGGAAGTGCCTTATTGCTGTTATCAAATTTCTTTTAGCTTTGTATCTAAACACATTAAACAATGACTTTGTCAACTTCGAGGTCCATTGAGATTAAACTCTTTTTTCACAACATTTAATTGGCAGTCGAAATATTTTTTTCATGTCCGGTTTTGATTTCCTTCTAAAACTCCAGCAGAATTGCAAGCAGAAGAGTAGAAGATTGTAATCCATCTCAATGAAGCCTCAAAGCACAAAGAGTTTTATAAAATTAGAAAAGCAGACCTGTTGGCTAGCAGGGATTCCTAGAAAATTAAAAATATTAGGAATTTAAATAGTATAAAGTGATATTTGAATTATTTTTACATTATATTCCAATTTTATTTAAATAATATAATGTTAAGGAGGCACTGAAGTCACATCAGCTCTGCAAGCCTCCAGTGTGGGGTAAGATATTTGAGTACCTATGGGTACCCACCAGGAGGGGGAAGCTGGAGGTCCATTTCTCTTTTTATCTTCAGTCTTCATCTATCATCAAATCAAGATATTATATATATATTATATATATATAAAATATTCAAGGAATATTTGATGTTATATCTGATTTATGTGGTCAGAAGTTATACTTAGATCACAGGGCAGAGGTTTCACAGCTGAGCTTTTTTGCTTGAATGATGCAAGAGTATTCCAGAATCCTCCTGCCTGTCCCGTCCAGAGAAAAAAAGACACAGGAAGAGACCTCTAACCCCAAAGATGAACCAAAAAAGTGGGTTGAGTAGAACCCTGTCATACATCTCAGCCAAAGACACTGCAGCTCAGAAGTCTCTGTTGGGAGTTTGTAGAAATGAAAAATGGATCTAGGAATTAGAATGGATTGAGTTGAATTTTCTGTTTTAGTGTAAGAGAGGGAGAAATGCAAGAAATTTGTCAGTGGATAAAGGTGTGTTGTTAAGTCATCACATTTTGAAACTATTGAGCCCTTCCTGGAGATGAAGAATTATTCTGCTAAATCCTCGGAGCCCTATTAACTTGAGCAAGGATAAAGAGTTGAAGAGTCTCTTTGGGGCAGAAGAGATTATAGAATGGAACAGGAAGATTCCAAAGCAAAAACCCCTAGAAACAGTTTTGGGGAAAGGCTTAGAGTAAGATTCATGTCTTTTTGTTGCATAATTTATGAAAGAAAGACTCCAGAAAACTGAAAAAGTTGGACCACTGTTTATATACTGTTCAAAGCAGACTTAGGATCTTTTTCCAGCATAATAGCAAAAATTCAGGAGGCTTATTTTTGTTTATAATTAGTATATAAGTGGATGTTGGCTCTCAGGATGATCTTATTATAAAGAAAGAAGGAAAGGACCAGCAAGATGTAATGTTTTCTGGACCTCTGCCCATTCCACAAATCACATTCTCCTCCAGGCTTTCTCAGCAAATCATCTTTGTTCTCTACTGAATGGGGTACTCAAAGATGAGTTGTGTCATTTGTTTTCTAAAGTAGGGCTTGTTTGCACTCTATTTGAAATAGATTTCTGTCTTATTATACTAATGCACATTCAGCCCTAATCTAATAATCTGATCTAGATTACTGAGTGCTAACAGAGCTGTTATCTATCAGGGTGAGTTTATTCCAGTGAAGGCAATGATTTCCAAAGGGAATAAGCAAGATTTCAGAGTATGAATGTGAATTACAAATGAAGACACAGGTAGCACATTTCAATAATGAGGAGGTAAAATGATAATTGACTGGCTCAAACCTGCTGTGATCTAAAGTAGATTTTAATTGATAGAGATTTGCAAGGTGTATGACCTTTGTGCAAGTTAACAGTGTTGAGCTAAAAGGACAAGATACTTTAAAAATTGTTTTTGCAACAGAGGAGGTTCCAGCTTAAATGAATTCAACTCAAGTTCCACCTGGTATCGTTGAATTCTGTCTCTCGCTGGGGTTTGAGTGTAATATTTTATTTTAATTCTTACCTACCAGTTTTGCATAAAGTCATTGAATTTCTCATCTGAATCACTGTAAATGGTTCTTAGAGCATATTCTAACCTCAATAAAAGCAATTTTCAAGATAAAATCGATTACTAATTTTTCATAGAAACTCACATCAGGTCCAAAATCACAACTCTTGATGGCAATGATATAATTTCTGCAGAGTAAAATGTTGAACTTTTGTTTTGGAGATTTTTTTTCATGTGTGTCAGTAAGGCAGTGGGTCTTCTGTGACCTAATTTAGGAGTTCAGCTTTGATCTGTGAAGGTTTTGTTTGAGATATGAGACCTTGATCTCATATTTGAGTTTTGCTTTAGTGAGTTTGCTGAGTTACTGAAAGAAGAGACTGATCAAGTTTAAATGCTGCAGCAACAAATATTTGAGTAATAAAAATGAAGTAGTTAATAGGAATATTTCTACTGGGAATTTAGGTTCCAATAAGTCCATTTTTTGGTGTCAATGATAAGAAAGGAGAAAGAATGAACAATTATTTTGGCCTCTATGTGACATCTTTTACCTGTCTTGAAGGGAGCAAAGGCTTTGTTTGCCTGAAATGTGAGTTTGTACTTCTACTGGAGAAGATGGCTTGTGATCCTGACAAATAGGTGTCTCTGCTTCCAAGCTCCAAAGCTATTGAGGGTTTCTTGCACCCACAGATGTCACCCATATAAAAGCAGGTCATATAGAAGAAGGTGGAGGAATGAAATCAAGGAGAGAAATAAATCAGGAGGGGAGAAAAGGAAATGTTACTACTAAAAATGTATCAGTTTCAGCAGTAGAACAATCTGGAGGCCGCCTTCAGAGCTGAAAATGTCACATTGCACCAGGGCTCAGAAAAGAGGATGAGTGCTCTGCAGGCTCCAGAGAGTAAGCACCTAAATTATGGGCAAGGAACAAGATGAAGGACAAACAAACAAGGCAAGGCAGCAGAAGACACTTTCAGTAGGGATTTGGCCAATTGAAATTTGCTCTTCACCAAACACAATTGCAGGGATCTGAGGGGAGAACAGAGGGGAACACCTATCTGTTCTTAATTTTTTTTTCCCCAGATCCTTTCTGTCCCTTCAGTAGAAGAGGAAAGACAGAAGAAACCACTGAACGTGAATGATGCTGAGCTGGGCTTGCTGCTTCTTTTTGTGGTAGATCTTTTTAGCAGATCTTGTACCAGTTTTCCTGGGTAAACTTCTGTGTGTTTCAGTGTGAAACACCAAGAAAACAGACTTGCTTATGAGGATGAATTGCAATAACAAAGAAAGCCTTTGCAAATGTTCTTCAACTCGAGTTTCAGTGAGGGAAAGTTTTAGTGGTAGGGCAGCTTCTTGTCCTCCTTCGTAGTAAGTAGGGAACATGTCCATTGTTGGAAGAGCTCAGCATTCCAGCCCTCCCATCTCTTGTCCATGAACTGCAGGGCCAGTGGGCTCATAATATCTATGAGTTTCAAAAAACTGGCAAGTCTTGAAAACATGTTTAAAAGCCTGTATCTCTTGCAAATAAAGAGGAAAAAAAAGTAAATTGCCAAACCAAATAGCTCTTTTCTCCTGCTACTATGAATGCAAATGTTTAAAGGCACAAGATAGATTTATTCTTTCCTTGGTTTCCAGCAGCAGAGTCTGGGATTTGGCTGCAGACCCTGATGATTGCTTTTTAGGCCAATATCTCACTTGGCCTGGCTGAAAAGCAAAGGCTTTTCATTTCTAACTGTTATTTATGATGGAGTTTCCAGCTGAAACCTTGGTCTGGGTAGGCTAAAATGCTTTTAATTTTCACTCAAAAATGCAATTTGTCTTACAAAATGGGCGTAATTTAAGGTCTGAATGATTTAGTATAGATTTTTGCTAACTGTTTTCTTAGTACCGGATAATCCCTGGGTTGTGCAGAATATTATTCTTAATGCAGGAAGGCAGAGTGGCTGCTTTGGAGAGCTTATTACCTTTGAGCAAGAGCGTTAATGTGGTTTAAATCCTATCACGGCCTGGAGGAATCCCTCATCAAACCCTGCCTCTACCAACTTCCTATTAAACTTGTTCCTCTGAGCTGTTTCTTAAAAACAAAATGAATTGTCTGTTTTACAAATGAGTTGGGCAAATGCATATTTATGAAGGACACTGGTGGTGCAGAGGCCTTGAAGACCAACATGTGTTTTTTTTGTGGGAGCAGCACTGGAAGTGTCTGGCAAGGATGTTGCATGGTACCTGCAGGAAAGGGAGGCTTGGTGGCTACTGGGCAGCCTGGTGCATCAGCTGAGGAACAGGAGTGCTGGGCTTGACACTCTTGGCTGCCCTTGGAGGTGTCAGCAGAGGGAGTCTCCTTCTAGGCCAGCCAGCAGTGGAGTAATAGGTCTCTCAGAGAATTCTTGTCATCTCCTGTCTGCAGTTCATTACCATTTCTTTCTTTCTAACCTTTGGCATTCTGATCCCTGTGGCTGGCAGGTTGTGGTTCTCATTCTATGACAATTTCAGTTCTCTCAGGGAGATGAGTGCTCTTATTTTGAGAGTGTGAGTTGGAGAAAAAGGGTGAGTTACAAAGGCACAGTTTTACCTGTGCCTTGCAAGCTTTTTCACCAAGTTACTGCAATTATTATTAGCCAGCCTTCAGTAATCTGTGTAATTCAACCTCTGTGTGTGCAGTACCTCACATTCAGAACCAAAACTTTGCAACCTGGGTCTTTACATCTATATCTCAATGAGCAGACCTCAAATCATCAACCATTCTGCTGATGTCTAAATGGATGAAATGCCTCTGATGTGCCCTGCAGAAGGAAGGGAATCCTGCTGGCTTTAGTAGCAGCGGCTGTAGAACCTCCAGGAGGAGGGCAGTGTAAGTGCTTGTGCCGAAGTGATCTGCTGCATCGGTGGAGAGTCGAGGCAAGGATAATTAAGAATTTCCTAACTGAAATATAATTCCAAAATGCCCCTTTTTCATTTTTACAGTAGCCTTATAGAGGATCCCAACTGAATTCTAATTCTAAATTAGATGTGGACTCGTTATTTACTCTTCTTACTCCTAATCTCCTCTCTCTTCAAAACCAGACTCTTCCAAATGAAAGTGAGACTGTGAACTTTAAAAATGTGCTCCTTTTCCAATCTCTAATGCCCTTTAATTCTTTTCAAGGTAATTTTCATCCTCATAGCTCACCTGACTCATCACTGTCTTCACCCCTTTATATCTTTGTCTGCTATTTTCACACTTCATTTTCTATTCTTTCATTCCTCTTTTTTTTTTTTTTTCCCTCAAGCTTCTGACATCCTTTGCCCAATTTCTTCCTTAAGTGTTTCTCATAAGGCCAGCAGTCAGGATCCTTAATCAGGCCTGATGCACGAGGTGTCCTGCCTTGAGCTGCAGAGGCTCAGGAGGCTGGAGCACAGATCAATAGACCATGCAGAGGATGCTCCTCATTCCCCCGTGCTCTCTCCTTGGGCTGAGCTGATATTTAAGAAACTCAATCTCATAGCACAAACCAAATGAGATTGTTTTCATTAGCCCAAGAAGATCTCAGCAGTGAGACTTTATATCAGATATGAACTGAGGACCAGATCCTTAGGCAGAATTAACCAAAATGCTGCTCTGGTGGGAGGGAGGGAGATGGCTCTGATTCCCCACAGCAGCAGATGTGGAATGCCACGGTTCTGTTTTGGCTGTTACCTTTCCAGGCACCCACAATGCCAGTGTTTTATTATTTAAAGGCAGAACACTAGCAAAGAATATAAAAATCCTCTACCACCACACTGAATATTAAGCTTATGAGGCAAATATAAGGAAAACAGTAGCAGAGCAAAAAATGTGGTTAAAAGATTTCCAATGACATACCAAAGAAGGACCAAATCAAGAAATGAATATTTGTACTCCAAAAACTAAATGCAAAAGTGTTTTTGGTCACCAACAAAAGTTACAGCAAAATTTTAAATTCCTGTAGCACATATAAGAGACAAAAATGTTTTATTTCTGTACCATTTTGGATTGGGTAGAAAGCTAAACTGGAAATCTTGACCTGTTTTATGTTCTTTAGAGACTGAGCTGAGTGCTTGTTTCTTTCAGGCACTGCCTGGTTCTGTCAAAATGGTGGAAACAAAGAAAATATCTTTCTTTTATGTGCAATGTTCTTAGCTGGATTCCTTGGATTTTTCCCTGTGAAATCTTTATTCTTCTTCTACTACTGTTATTTTAAAGTTATTTCTTCCTGAGGAAAATGTGATGAAGGAGCTGGCTAAGCTGTCTTTGTAGATTAACTATTTGCAGGTAGGATTCTGACTGCATCTCACCTTTTTGCTTTATATTAATTTGAATGACTTTCTCCTAGAGATAAAACCATTGCAAAGGTATTGAAGATACTGAAATCTTCAATATTTAGAAGCCCAAGGAAGGAAACACCAATTTTGAACTGGTTTTTATGGGCATGTGTGAATTTGGGTGCTGGCAAGGAATCAAGGCACCCTTTGCATCCATGGTATTTTGGTATGCTGGTGTATTGTTGCCCTGTTTTTTTTAAAGTTTTAAAGTTCTTTAACAAGTTTTCTATACCTTCTGATGTTTGCATTTTCTACTGGAGTTTCTCACGCACTGTCACATAAATAATGATTGTTTTACATTCTTCTTTGTGGGAAGAGAGAATTGATGGACTGTTGGTTTGACCAGCGTGGTTGGAGAAGTAACAATTTCATCCTCCAATCCACTGCCACTTTTAGAATTCTATATATTGCAAAGTCAGAAATAGAGTTCCCTCCTTTCACTTCCTTTTGCTCTTTCGATCTCGGTATGCGTGCTTGCGTTACTTTGTGCTGTAGTGTGACGGGTGTGTCTTTGGAGAAGCTGGAGGTAGCAGCACAGACAGTGGATCTTCAGTCCTTGGGGTTGCCATTTCCTTATTTTAGAGTATTATTGTGGTTAAAATAGGATGAATAGTTGGCTTCCAGAAAGTCAGGATTCAAGTGTTGTAGGCACACAGTGTGTGGTGACTGGGAGTGGGGCTGTGCCCAGCCTCATCCCCAATGGGCACAGCTGTGAGAAGCAGTGAGCAGCACTGACAGCAGTGAGCCATGGAGTGCCCAGGGGCACTGAGCAACCACCAAAGGGAACACAGGGCACCCAGGTGCAGTGCATGAGCATGAGGGTATAAAATATTGGGCTAAAGAGCAAGAAGGGCAGACACTTACAGCCTTCTGAAGTGCCGTGGTGCTGCTCTCTGTGGGCAGCTGCCTGAAGCCAGCTGATGAGGTATGGTGTTGCTCTGTTTGGGTAAATGCTTAAAGCCTTCTGGAATTGTATGGTGATACTCTGTGTATTGTGGCCATCTCAGCTGTGACAAAGTATGGCTTTGAGTTTTCTCAAGTAAAGAAAATTGTGCCCCAAATATCTGGGACAATTCTAAAAATATTTTCTTTGAACAAATGCTCTTGGGTCACGAGTCGTCGCAGGTATGTTTGCTGACAATATGTATTTTTTTGCCTTTTACAATGATGATAACTGAAAATGTCACTGCCATTATACAGTACATTTTATGCTCTTTGTTGAATGCCCTTAAGCTTCCTGTCCTGCTAAACAGAACTGTAAATTACTGGTCCTGGGTGATCTTCCCTCAGTGGTTTGATATTTGTGTTTTTAATTGTCAAACCAATTACTGGGGCTTTCTGCTAGAGATGCTAATATTGCTTTGTGCTTAGCCAGGGGGAAAAATAATAATCATCTCTAGGAAGTCATGTTTTGAAATATGGGAATCTAAAAATACATATTTAAAACTCAGGGAAAAATGTGAAAATATTGGTTTTACTTGACGACTCCTGTATAGTTTAATCACAGCAGAATTAATATTGTTTTTAATTTCTGTAAGTCTCAGTGTGGTGATGGAGTGTTTTGAAGGAATTTATAAAAGCTTTGGTAACTGTAACAGCCTGTGTTGAAAATCATTCTTGAGTTTCTTACAAACAGGGTCAGTGTAGGTTTACATCGTGTCAATGGGATCCATTTTGTGCTGGGCTAGGAGGTCTTCTAGGAGACTTTCCCTTGTACTTGAACTCTGATCCTAAAGGCCATGGGCTGTTTTAAAGGCCCACTGTAAAGGTGAGCATTTACACTGATTGCAAGGAACTGCTTTTGATGACAAACCCCACCTCTGCAGAGGAGTGGAAGGACAGGGGCCTGGAAAGGCAGGAGCTTGAGGAATGTGAGCCAGTTCTTGAAATCAGAGCTACATGGTGGATTTTTTTTTTTTTTTTTTTTTTTTTTTTTTTTTGTTCCTTTTTCCTCTCTGCTAAGGTTTAAATAGAAACTTCCCTGGGAAACTTGTATGTGAAAAGGAAAGCTGTGTTATTCCTTCATTAGAGTGCTGCTTTTCTGTTAAAATCTGCAGAACAATTTTCTTTAGCACTCAGTGTTTTCAGTTTGTGTGTACAGAGAGGACGCAATGGGCTGGGCTCCCTTGGAATAAACTGCTTGCTGTGAATGAGTCTGTCCAATCATGTGTAATCCAACCAGACAGTAATGATGACAAGAAGGATTCTAGTGGAGCACAGCCATGGTTTGGACAGTTTGGGGGTTGTTTGGGGGTGAGCCACAATACTCTGTGGTACAGACACATGCTCTGATCTTACCCACATGTTTCACTCACAGCTCTTAAATAGTGTGACCTAGGCATAGAGTCAAACCTTTTTAATGATTAATACTTACCTGTCCCACCCAGGACATCCTGCAGGCTGGCTCTCCCTTCTGAAATGTCCACTTCCCCACTCAGTGGGGTGTCCTTAGAAAACTGTCAGGGTGCACTTGATCTCACCTTCCACATCACTTATGGAGCTATTAAACAGCATATTTTCTATAAATAATGAATAAATGCTGACTATTTAGATACCTTACTCAAGTATTTTAAGTTGACAATGTGACTGTACATTTATTGATAAATCCCTGTTTTCCTGCTGATAGCTCTCTGCTGAGCTGCTTTATCTGTGATGCTCTTTACCAGCTGAAATCTTTGCAGAGATCTTGGATGAACACAGCACAGGTGACCTCTGGGCTGAAGTTCCCTCTTGGATTTGGAGCTGGGGTGGGCATCCAACCTGGCAGATGAATTCCACTGCACTTTCACAGAATCCTGCTTCTCCAAGTGCCTTGTGGTGCCCTGGGAGCTGTGGCCTCCAGGGCAAAGTGGCTCAAGTGCCACTGAGGGCACTGGAGTGGGGTTTTTTAGTCAATGCTTTATCCATGACAAAGAGGAAATTTGGGTCTCAGCCTGGAAAAGACAGACTTTAAATGAGATCAACTTCACAACCCCTTTGTTCAAACTCTGAGGGTTTGTTCTGGGGGAGAGGTACCAGGAGAGGGATCCACATCTGGGTCTGTGTGAGCTCAGTAAATGGGGGGCACAAGCCCAAAGAAAGCAGTGCAGGCAATAAAAGCAGTGGATGTTTCAGATTCTTGCTCTGCTTGTATCCTGGCTTTCCTGAGGAAGAGAAGGATAACTGCCTTCTAACAAAAGATAGTTTTTCTCCTTTATAACAGGAAGTATAGGTCTTAGTTTTTCATATTTTTTTCATGTCTTTCACAGAAAATGGATTTTTTTTCTCAAGCCACAACAATAATAATTACAATCAAATGAAAATTTTCATCCCTTATTTGTTTGGCTCTTTTTTATTAATAAATGCAATTTTTTCCCAAACACTTTTTTTTTTTTTTTTTTTTTAATTGGAAAAATCCAAAGACCTGTTGCAGTTTTATTTGTATCAGTTTCATATTAACTCTCCAAATGGGAGAGGGAGAAGATCAAGTAATTGGTAGAATGCTCCTGGAAAGAAACGTAGAGGAACTGTTTACATGCTGGCATGGAGGCCCATGCAATTAAAAATAAGCATCAGTACAGAAGAAACTTTAATGCTAAATTATCCTGATTATTGAGCTGACAGTTTTATCCACCTTTTATCCACACCTTTTAACCTGTGTTAAAGGAGATTGTCTTCCTCTTTTATGCCCTTGTGGTGAAATGTAATTAGAGAATGATATGATATAGATAGAGAATGTATGGCTGAACATTATTTTTAGATACATAGTGCTGTAGATGTTTAAGAACAGCTTGCAAACCGATTAGTTTTAAATCCTGTAGTGTGGATAGTTCCTGTATTAAAAAAGGAACCCACCAGGTGGAAAAGATATTGCTGGAGAAATCTGCCAGCACTGGAGTATTGCTTCTCCACAGGAATAATTTTGTGGTCAGATCATTTTTAATAACTCTATTTTGTAGTGTTGGGAGCTATGTAGCTCCCAAACCTTTCCCATTTTTCATTTGAAAAAATGTAATTTATTATTAAATTTTTCATCACATATTCTGCTAAGTGAAACTTTTGAAGTTCAGTGCATGCCTTGATTGAACGGAGCAATGAGGAAGGTTCCTACCTTGTCCCAGAAACTTCTGGAAAGACAGTGCTTCAAATTGATCTGTGATGGAATTCTGCTGCCATTGGTGAATGTGCAGCAGGAGCAGGTTTGGCTCAGTGGGTCAGAAACCATCACACCCAAATCCCAGAGCTGCTGGCACGAGGAGCAGCACCTTGTTCTCACATGCAGCACCACTCTGTGCTGGGGTTCCTCTCCCAGTTGGTGACAGAGGTTTGGCAAAACCAGTTCACTGCCCAATCCTGAGTTGTCCCCTCTCTTTTGAGTTCCAGGAGTCCAGGATGAGGCTTTTGGGAACAGCCCTGTTGGGACACTGTCTCCAGTGAGAATTTTTGTTTAGTACATCCATGACTGAAAGAAATGTCACTGTGTCTGTTCTTACCACTCTCTTTTCCTGATCAGGCTGTGCTAATTTTCCCACACTGGTGCTGTGGGTAATGTTTTTCTCACCTTCATCCCCCACATATATATTCGGATATTTTCTTATTTTCAAATTCTTAAGCAAAATTTTCACTGGAAGCCTTTTTCATTATTTCAGACATTAAAAGATTTTTTTTTTAATCTGGGGTCTCTAAAACCGCTGCTCTGGAATCTGAGAGGACCAACAATCAAGATTCTTCATCTTTTTCCATTTTCTTCTTCATTCTCCCTCGCCCTCTTTTTTTTTTTTTCTCTCTTTTTGAACCTTCTTCCTCCTCTGCTCTCTCTGAATGCAAATAACCTGTTTCTTCTAACTAATGTTTTCTTCTCTGATTGTGTCACATCAGAGAATAATAATTTATTTAACTATAGATTACTAGGGAAAGTTCTTTTCCTAGAATCTCTCCTGTGGATATAACTGTCCAAGTGAAGATTATTTTGAGTGATGAACTATGTCTTCATATTTTGGCAGATGCCTTGGAATTCATGTGTCTTTTTTTAAGAACAGGACTCTGATGAAATGCCAAACTTTTCAAGGACACATATTTATTCAAATTTTATCTTTAAAATATCTTTATTTTTATGGTTGTGTCATCTCCATGAGCCAACTTCCTCTAAGTTCCTCACCGTTCCTAAACAAAACACCTTTTAGTAACCTGTGCCCCTCTTGATGTTCACTGGCCAGTGGCAATATCTGCCCTTTGGTTCTTGCTCTCCTATTTTCACTTGCATGGATCTACAGGGTGAGAAATCCTCCTCCATTCAAAGTTCATTTCCACATATCACAAACAGTTTAAAGTTTGTTCACTTCTTTTCTCTCCATCACTTGTGAAAATTATATCAAACTGTCATGAAATGTGAGTGTGCAACCCTACCTGCATGCTTCAGTGAGGGTTAAACCATGACTTTGGGAGGTGCAGTATGTAATTTGTGCTGTATATAATCTGTCCCCCAAGAGATTCCTACACTTCCAGCTTTCTGGCATATCTGCTACCCACCTTAATCCTAATGGTGTATGGGATAATAACAGCATGATCTTTATGGTTGTTCTCCATTTTCATTGCTACCATGCGTCACAAACTTCAAATTTATTCAACTGCTTATGGAACTGGAGCAAAAAGGGATCTTACCTACTTTTTATTCAATTTTCCTTGGTCCTCAGCTGGAGCAAAGGCAGCTCATGTTACTGTGGCACCTCAACTTTGCCTGTATCAAAAGAAGGGGGTTTAAATCTCATTACATATTTAATTTCCTTGCACAATACTAAAAAAAAAAAAAAATCCTCAGCAAAAATAAATTATTTTAAACACCATATGACTTGAAGTGTTGTCCAGGAGTCAGGACAGACACCTGAACTGCAGCTGTCACAAGCCACTGAGATTAAACAAGCTGATGCCTTAAAGTACTTGTCTGAAATACAGCCTTGCTTAGAGGTAGCAAGTGGATTTTCAACTCTCAGCCCTGTGAGAGATGGTTTAATGATGAATTTGATACAATTTAAGAATTGCCAGTCAAAAAACCCAGCAGAAGTGCATTGTTGTGGCTGCACAGGGATGCTGGCACTCGAGCAGAGAGCCAATGGCCTTGAAATGGCAGAGCTGGGCTCTGTGTAACCCTAAACCCCAAAGGATGGATCTGTAAATCAGCCCAGGAACATGATCAGCACAGGTTAATTAGACAAAAAGCCATTTTTTTTACACAATGAACTTTATCTTGCCTCTCTAGATAATCCTCTTTGCTGAATAGTCATCTCCAGAGCAATTTAGCCACAACCCTGTTCACATTACTCATTGTCTTGAGGATCTCCGTGCACAGAGAGGGAAAGGCCAGGGCTGGAATGTGTTGCTGCCTCTTGTCCTCCAGCCATGCCCAAGACAGAAAACAAATACACAGCATTTCTGTTCAGGGGATGCAGAAATAAAGAACAAGACTTCTACCTGTCTGAAAAAATCTGTGCTTCTCCCTGAAAATTTACATTTCTAACTGGAAATTTGTGTGAATTATATAAAATGTTCTTGAGAATCAAAACACACTTGCATTTACAAAGCTCATCACAGACATGAGGCAAACCTATCCACAGGCATGGATAGCTGAAAAACTAAATTTTCTCCAAAATAATCTGCTTCCAATTATACTTTTGGCAAAGTACTAGGAGGCAATAATTCATATATAACATCCAGCAATATTTAACTCTCAGATATGTCTTTCTAATTAAGAATTCAGAAGGCATTAAAAATCATTAGAGGAATAGATGGGTAAATGTAAATGACCTCTTGTAGTATTTTTTTTTTTTTCCATGGATGTCATCTTGAATTTGCCAATGAATTCACTTTGAAAATACTTCCACTTAGTGTTTTAAATAAATAGTAAATTCAAATGAGTTCAAACTTGTGGCTCTTGGCTCTCATTTGGGATCTGAGCTCTGCAGGGCGTTGTTCCATATGTGCAAGTGTAACCTTCACTGCACATCCCAAATACATCTGATTCCTTTCAGCAATATTTCAGTGTGCCAGAGCAGGCTTTGGGGATGCTGCTTCTCACAAAGGGGAGCTTTAATTAATAGGATAAAAACTCACAGGATTTGGTGTCCCAGCATGGTTCTGCCGCTCTAATACTTGGCGACCAAACTTTTATCAGTGCTTGCAAATGTCTGAATGTCTCCAGGTCTGGTTTGGCTTATTCTTGCTGAAGAGCCTCACCTAATTCTCTGGTTACACTTTGGATTAATTGACCACCTGTCTTTCTGGTCTAAATTACTGTTTCTGTTTGCAGAAGGCAATTTTCAAAAATAAACAAGTAGTTTCCAGTTCCAATTTCATAGTAATGATATCTTAAGTTCACTAGATAATTGTTGCCCTTCCTGCCATGTGTGAAAATACACATGAATTCAAATAAATTAAATCCCTATTTTCCCAGTCTGGAGTTCAAATATTGAAAGTTCCTTTATTAGAGCCAAAGGGAAAAAGTGCATAATGAAATAAATTTTAAAAAAACCTTTAAAATCTGCTCAAGCAGGTGACAGAGTAAAATTACAGCACCATTTGCTACTCCAAAATGTGTGCCACCAGACCCTGTGTCTTCGCTCTGTATCTTCACAATTCTCCTTTCTGCATTGCTGGTGTTTCCAGAGATATGTGCTTCCATCCTCACAGCTAAGAGCTTAACCCTCTACATTTGCAGTGTGGGATTTCTAAAGAAGGGAAGGCTGTCCCTGGAATCTTTTATTAATATGTAGTCGTGGTAACAGATCTCTGAGAAAACAGCATGTGTTGCATCTTCATCTAATATTGCAGGATATTGTGATGTAGAAAAAGAATCCTGTCAATAGGTTTTTATCTGTATAGAAAATGGCATTTTGCTTGCAAGGTAATATTAGAATGCTACATGCCTACAACTGCCAATGCACTTGCTAGCATTCAATGGAATCATAGTAATAAAAATGGGATTTAAATATGGACTTTTAAAGGAAAATTGAAACTGTTTGGAAAAAAGCCCCATGACTGTACCTAGATAATCCCCTAGAAAAACCTCTACTGTAAGTTTAGAGCAATAAAAAATTGTATAGAAACAGATTGAAAATTAAAGTAGTTTGAGATTTCTTACAGTGGTTGTCTCAAAGTAAGAATCAGTGGAAGGAATAGCACAAGCTGTGCCCCAGTGCCAGCAGGAATGTCCTTTATTCCCTGGTGGAGTGCAACATCTTGCTCCTGATATGGTCAAACTGAATCAATGACTGAGTGAATGGTTCATGATTATCAGGAAAGGCTCTTCTGTCTGGACAGAACAGTCTGGTAGGCTGCCCTTCTTGTAGATTTTTGACATTCTCTTCCGAAGCTTAGAAGTTTGATTTTTGGTGAAATGTGGTTTGAATTTGTAGATATGCTATAAGTGGGTTGAATAGGTCAATACTTACACTGAACCTGAACACAGGCCAGTGGGATCTCATGCTGGTTTTAGGACAGAGAGTGATAGGACTTTCACAGGTTATGACACCTCTTTTCATCAACTGCTCTGCAGCTCTTGTCTTAAGGGCCAGCAGCCTGAAGTGAGCATGTGATGAATTGCTGGTGAAGATAGGTAGAGGAAGGACTGAAATTCATCTTCCCTGCCATAACTCAGACAGATGGCATCACAGAGGGTCCAGCTAAGTTTGCAGTGATCCCTTCTGGGGACTGTACAATCTATATTTGAGGTGTTCCTAGAGCTCTGCGTGTCTGTGCCTGATGCATTTGTGTCTGCAGAACTCAAGCCATAAAGGTTTCCAGTGGACTGAAACAGGCAAATCCAGTAAGTCAGAGAACCTCAAACAGCAGGAGCAAAACTGCAGGGCTGGCAGAGGAAGTGTGAAGGTTACAGTCACAACGTGGAAGCTCCTCAGGATGATTTGGCATGGACAGCTCATTGTGTTACCAGAGCCAATAAGTCATGTGGATACAACCAATTCCACCCTGAATAATTCCAGGCCTGCCAAAGGGCAGTGGTTGCTCGTTCAGTCTAAAGGTTCTAATGAGCTTTTTGTGCATCAGTATTCTTGGAAAAAACCCAGAACAGTCTTGTCAAAGTGAAAATGGCATTTTATCTTTGAAATTAGGGTTAGAGAATTTCATTTCCATGAATATTCAGCACTTTTCTCACCCTGGCTCTGCTCATTGATCATGCATGTAAAACATCAGTGGCATGCTGGGTGCTGAATTAAATTCAGTCCTTGCCATTTGCAATTTACTCACTTTGGAGGTCACCAAATGTGGCAAGGCTGCCTTTTAGTTTTAAAAGCCGTGTAAACATCTCCCTAGCCTGCTGCTACCTATCAGCCCAGGGAGCACTGCTGGATGTCTGCTAGGAATGAAGTGCAGGCCCCAGCAAATTAACTGGCTTTGGAAAAAACCCTCTGTAAATCCTTTGAACCCGATGTGCCAGTTGGATTAGCAATAGAAAACTGCAATATAAACTATCCATGTGGCTGCCACAAGGACCAGGAGACAAGAAAAAACAGGGCTTTACTAAACATGGCTGTTTACTTTCTTATCATTCTTGCTTCCAGATTTAATTTACCAGATTTAATTTTTTTTTTGCTGTTCAACCCCCAATTCTTCTTGTCTTTGAAGTTAACCACAAAATGCACAAAAGCATTTTTTCCTGGAGACAATGGTCTTTTAGACTTTGAACTTATTAAGGTTAATTATGATTATACATTAATAGCAATTGCTACTTATAACAGTTATATACATCTGAAATGTTGGGTCACACATAACATTGCAAGATAACAAAAGGCTCAATTAAAACTATGAAATTGAAATCTATGATGTTAAATATTCTCACATGTGTCCTATGCTGGGTATGCCTTTGCCTAAAGACATAGTGCCTCCCTGTTATTTTTGGTTATTTCTTTGGATATTTTTGAGAAAAAGTGACAATGACAGCCAAACCCTTACAATGTTTCTTAAAGATTCAGTAAATGTAATAAATTGCCTTTACTTCCATATTTGCATGACCCTACATTTCCTCTTAACTGTCTCAATCTTGGTGTCAACCACAAAAATCTTTTTTTTCTAAGTAAAACATTCCATTGAAGCTGAATAGAACACCATAAAATTAACTGGAGATCTTGCTGGGAAAAAAAAAAAAAAAAACTACAGGCCAAATGATCCAGACAAATCAGCCATGCAAGCACTGCAGTTTCCAATCGTGTCAATATTTGTCCTGTTCCCAGAAAGGTAAAGCATAATTACAGATAAAATGTTGGAAAGCAAAATGCCATAGGCAATAGCCAATACATTTGGAAGTAGGCATAGACAATACATTTAATGTGTTACCAAATGTGCATTTAATTGACAGCAGAAGGGAATACATGTCATGGAATTACTTGTTTCTTAGAGGACTTTAGCTTCCTCAGAATATTTTAGAATATATTGCTGCCGCCATATTTTAGAGAACTATTATTTTTTCTTCTTCCCAGACCAAATATAAAATTAACCTCCTTGTTTCTTGAACCCCAAATCCCATAGCAGGTGAAAGATATGCTTTGTTTTAATCAGATTTAAATCTTCCTGAGGTTAAAGAGGGATTCTCAAGTGCTCAAAACTAAGCGGGCGTTAAATGCTTTGCTGGAGAGCTGCACTTTGCTGGATCATGGCCTTACTGATTCATGGTGGGATTAGTTGTCTGATTACAAGCGGCTCTTTGTGTTTTATTAAGTTAAAATCCAGGGAAAATGTTGCAGAAGCTTTCCAAAACCAGCTTTGGATATTGCTCTCTACAGGTTTACTTTTCTCCAAAAGTTTCTTCTTGTTTTAATTTTTAAAAATTGTTCTGATGTTTATACATTCCTTCCATGCAGGTTCTTATTGTGCTCTTTGCCCTTTGTGTGTATTTACTGTTGCCTGTCTCCCTTTATACATCCTAGGAAGTTAAATAGTAAAACAGGATAAACAAGCAGGAATTATGTGATAATTGAACCCGTAATTTCAGTGTTATGATGCAAGTAATGCAACTCAAGGTCTCTTATCCTTCAGTAGCTAGACTGTAATTGCCTGATGATAATCATGATAACTACACTCCCTGGAGTTACTTTACTGCTGTTGAGAAATATCTTCTGGATCTCTTGCACGATCATGATGAGAACCCCCACATTCAATTATTCTACTGAAAGTTGAATGATGATGATGCATGTTTCCTGTCATGGAGATTTACACAAATAGAAGTTTTATTCTACAAGGAGGGATAATATTTTAAAATAGAAGTAATTAAATCCAATGTGGAAACTTCATTCACTGCTGAATGCAGAGTCTGCTTGTTTGCAGAGCAAGCATTTTATTACCTGCACGTTACCCACATTACACCCCTCAGCAAGTGGGGATGTAGCAATGACTGATTACATCAAGTGGCTATTTTTGAAAAATATGGCTGTGAGCAATAATCAGTTCAGGTCTGGCACAAGGGATGAAGGGAGATTGCGTACTCTTAATTGTTTTGGCAAGTTTGTCATTGTGTGAGTGATGGTGCCTTGTTCTCAGCACAGCTACAGCCAGGCTCCAACTCACCCACACAGCCCAAGGGGGGCTGCATTTGTCCATCACAACCTGGTTGTTTAGACCACCTAAGCCAGGGACAGCTATTGGTGTGTTCTGAATATTAGTTTACTATGAAAAATAACATTTTTGTGATGGGTATCACGGTGGGTTGTGGATATTAATATTCAGTTTCTTATGCAAATTATCAGAAACATCTAAATCTTGGAAATGGGCAGAAATATGCCAAAGTGGTTTTTATTGCTTCTTTGGGAGGTGAGGAGTGCTGAAATACAGATAGTGGAATGTCTAGATGTGCTTTGCAAGAGAACGAGGCTTTTGTGGCCCTTGAAGAGCTTTTACTGTAATATTTGTAATATTGGGTGTGTCCTTGGGGATGATGTGCTGGAAGTGATGATGGCAGTGGCTGAAGGACACAGAGGTGATCCAAGGGCTGCAGCACCTGTGCTGTATGGAGGGAGGCTGAGACAGCTGGGGCTGCTCTGCCTGGGAATACCTTAGAACACCTTCCAGTGCCTAAAGGGGCTACCTGAGAGCTGAAGAGAGGCTTTGGACAAGAGTCTGGAGTGACAGGAGAAGGGGGAGCGGATTCAAACTGATGATGGCAGGTTTAGATTGGATATTAGGAGGAAATCCTTCCCTGTGAGGGTGATGCTCTGGTACAGCTTACCCAGAGAAGCTGTGGCTGCCCCTGGAAGTGTTCCAGGCCAGGTTGGACAGGGCTAAGTGGGACAGTGGAAGGTGTTTCCTGCTGGAACAGTGTCCCTAGATGATCTTTAAGGTCCCTTCAACTCTGTGATTCCATGATTTTTTATGGCAGATAGTGGGTTAGTGAAGAATGCACATTCAGCTCTTTGGGAAGTCCTTGTCTTCTCTGCAGATGGTGATGATTCCAAGGAAAACTGGTCAGTTGTGGATCCCTTCTTTGGAAGTCTAAGGCAGCCTCAAGGATTTTAGACCACATATTTCTTACTTCATTTCTGTAACAGAAAATGCATTTTTAAGGCGTGACAATGAGTATGTCCTACAGCTGAATTTGAAAAATAACTCCTGAAAATCACCCTGTTTTCTCTCTCCCTCTGTTTCTTTTTAAAAACCATTCATATAGAACTATGCAAATTATTTTAAATAAACCCCAGGCTGATGCCACTCTTTTAAATGTGTAGCAACACCGTGAAAGATGTCAGCATGCTGATTAATTTATTTGCAACACAAGATCAGCATTTCTTATATTTTCTTTTTTTTTAATGGAAAGATTGAATCCGTGAGAGAGCAGCAGACCTTGCATTCTGCTCAAGGATCCGTGTCCCCCTCCTGTGTAGGAGCACTGGGAGGATGAGGGATACACTAATAATATTTTTCTACTGTAACCACCTCCATTTTCTTCTTCAGATGCTTTGCTTCCTGCACTAATATTCCTGTTCTCTCAACATAATGAATGAGCTTAGGGACTTGCAGGAGTTTCAGTACCATTTGTTTTTTTATCCTAAAGGAAAATACAAACCCCTCTGTCAGATAGAACTCTGCATAAAAATAAGTGCTTTCTTTAATACAGAATTTGAAGGTGACCTATGGTAATAACTGGCACAAACTTTTTTTAAGATGAAAGCATTCCTCCCTAGGTTTTATTTGTTCTAGATAACACTTCCTCTCATGATTTAGGGACTGTGTGTTATTCAAAACATACACATTTAAACAGTAATAGATAATTGAGCATCTTAATGAACTGTCTTTTAGCTATCAAATATTGTTTGCCGATTTGCTTGGTGGGAAAATGAAATCGAACTTTGATAGAAATAGATTTCTTCATTTGACTTTTAAAATCTGAGAATGAAAGCAAGTGCTTTTCCAAATGGAAAGCTGTTAAAATCTTTTCTCCAGTCAAAAAAGATGTTTACATTTACACCTTACTAAAGAAGAGCTCAGTAAAGGAACTATGAAAGGAATAATTTAAAAAGAGAGCAGAATCAAGAGATTCTATTTAAAAGGTAAGAAGCTTGCGTGTTTCTCCTGTTTACTGCATTTTTTTCTTCTATTTCTTAATTCCATGTTATCAACAACAATTTTTATTTAAAATTTGTGTGTAAATTTCTTTGTGTAGCTTTACCTCTCTATGAGAAAGAACATGTATTTTAATATGACTCGGTGCTATTGATCAATATTTATGCCATTAGCCAAGCAGTTTTATAACAACCTGTCTGTTCCAATACTGAACTAAAATATTTTTCTCCTTTCTATAAATTGCTCCTTTGCATCTCCAGTTTATTGAGAGAATAAGTTACTGTATTTCTTCAGTAATAAAAGTCAGCCTCCCACAGCTGGAAATCTTTGGGGAGTCAATAGCAGTTGGGGCCTGGAAAAGTGACAGAAAAGCCCCGAGCAAAGACAAGAAAGGAAGATATTATTCTCCTTCCTATCCAGAGATGTCACAGTTGGATTAGGAGCTGCCTGGTCCCTCGAATTGGAATTTTCCCTCAGTTTCCATAAAGGCAGGACTGAGGCCAACAGAGGCACAAAGCTCTTAACAAGCTAATTAATATTCACAAAAGTGAGTCCGGAACTGGGAAGATGAACTAATGAGAAATGATTAAGAGTTAAATATGCATGGCATGGCTTAACAACTACTAAAGCAAAGGACACAGTAGTTGCCTGCAAATACAGAATGTAAATAGAAGGGGCAGAGGAGTTAGTGAGGTTGGTTCTGGAACTAATGAAATAATATGCGGTAAAGTTGTTGTCTTTTTGCTTATTAAACTTTCCCTTAAGCTCTAATGCAATAGGGCTTAGTGGAAAGAAATGTGAGAAGGAAATTTCAGAATAATAAGATAAGATTGAGAAAATTATCAGGTTTTAATGTCACTTTCTGCATCTGAAATAATTAAAAAATGCAAGAAGGGGGACTTAGGGAGTTAGAGGGGTGTCAGTCTCACTCTGGTGCCTGAGGAAAGCACAGAGCAAGCCTCCTAGAAGGATCTGAACAGACTGGAAAGACTGGCCAGTGGAAAACTCACAGTGCCAGCCTGAAGTTCAGCACCTGGGCGTGAGGATCCCTCTCCTGGTGGTGGCACTGGGGCAGCTGAAACCACAAAGCTGTGTCTCATTTCAGGAAATGCACACAAAAAGGATTTTCTGTGGGGGGCTGCTGAGGTGGGTGGGAGCACCTCCTCAGCTGTGAGGAGAGACTGGGATGCTGGCTTTGCCTGGCCTGGAGAAGAGCAAGGGACATTCAAATTGCACATACAGAATCAAAAATGGCACAAGTGGGCAGGGTTAAACACCAGCAGAGGAGCCCACAGGGCTGTGGAGGTTTTCTAAACTCAAGTGGATGCATCTCTGGGCACACTGACCTCCCTGGGAATATGGCCCTGCTTCTGTCAGGAGGAGCTCCAGCCTACATTTTGCTCTGATTTTTGCCTTGCCCAAGGATCTGGTTGCTGCTGAAGGAGGAAGTTCAGAGAAACAGGGTGGGCAGGGAGAGAGGGAACAATCCAGTGGACTGGTTGTGTGTAAAGAGAATTTCTGAGTGGAGTTGAGGTTATGGTTAAAGACTGCACATATTGTAGCCAAACTCCAGTGCAGCCCAACAGGGGTTTGAGGAACCCCATGAAAGCTGGGACCTAACTGGGATGTCCTTATGAGGAAACCAGGACCTCAGCTGGGCTTTGAAGAGCCACATGATCTGATCCCATAAAGCCCTCAGAAGCCATTCATGAGACATTTTGTGTTGGTAATTGCTTTCTATATTGTTTTAACCAGATTAAAAATGCAGGTCTATTGCTAGACTTCTTTTATATTTATTGTTCCAGTTTAGTTGACAAATTGATGCTACTATAAAGCCAATGTTCTGTTAAATCTGGTTTGCTTGAAACAATACAGGTGAGACAGCAGAATAATTGAAGTGTGCTGCCTATTATGCTGTTTAAAGTGATTCACCTGCCTTTGCACACATTCAGCAAGACTTGCCTTAATCATATAATATAATGGAACATTTCAGAACAACCTGCAGCTCTAAAATGCTGTAACTTTCTTTGGCAAGTCAAGTAAACAAAGAGCAGGCTAACAGTGACAGGGCATGTGCTTCCCAAGCCTGGGTGATGCCTGGAAAACAGCTCTGGAGCCAGGTTTGGTGGGGTGATGGCACAGCTGGGGCCTGGTGAGGTTCAGAGGTGCAAGGTGAGCCCTGAAATGGGATTCCTGAAAGCATTTAGAAAATATACCCACTTAGAAGTACAATTAGGACTTTACTGAAAATCCTGGTTCAGGTTTGCTGATATAGTAGGCTTCTATCATCTCTAGAATTTATTTTATTTCAAAATTGAGCTATACACCCCAAATAACTTTACTTGTGAGGATGTGAAGGAAACACAGGGTGAAAAATTGAAGATTTCAGTCCAGCCATAGATTGAATATTGCTGATTTATATTGGCAGTAGTGATTTTTGTGCTCAGAAGTTCAAGAGTTCCTTTAAATCTGTATCTTACAGTAACAATATCAGGTCAGAAAGCATCAACCTCATCTAGGATAAAAAACCACTCTTTGCCTTTCTTACAAGAAATAGTATTATTGCAAACCTGAGGTATGGAGAAAACCCATTATTGCCTCCAAGGGGGTATGCCATCTTAATAAGACTGATCTTCAAGACAAGAAAAAATGTACTTTTCAAATCCCACACGCATTATAAACCACCACTTACAAAACCTTTGTTCTAAAGTGCTGGCAATTTTACCTGGGGCAGACATTTTACTGCATATAAAAGGCCTCCACAGGATACTAGTAAATCTAAGGTGAACCATAAAGACCTATGGATTCAATGAAATTTAAAGTTTTTGTTTTTCCAAGTTTGTTGGTTTTATTCATTTTAAAAAAAGTAACTTCCATCCCACCAATATTATCTCAGTTTATATTTAGTATCACATTTTATGAAAGAAATGGCTGGTGAAACAAATAAATTGAAGCCTCTTCAAGAAGCATCATTAGAAAACACAACACTGTGGCAATTAAAGCAAATAGATATTTGAAGTAAACTAACAACATAACTAGCAATCTATCTGGGTCATGAGCCAGAAAAAGCCATCTGGCATTCCCAGGGATAGCATGAACAAGAGCTGCCACTTTTTATTGTGTATTGATAGGGTCTGGTAACTACTGGATTGTTCCACCTGAATGCAAAATTGCAGAATTTGTGGGTAACACTTCTGGACGCTTGACCTTTCCAGTTAGAGTCTGTCTACTTTGCTCCAAAGACCTGAAAATTGAAATTCTACATCCAAAATGCTTATTTGAGATAAAACCCCCGATCACCTAAGGAACTGTCTATGCACAAACAGATCTAATTCCTGGGGTGTCTGACTGACTGTCAGGCCTGGGGCTCAGCAGCAGCAGCACCACAGGTTTAACCATGGAGTCGTGGAATGGCTTGTGTTGGAAGAAACCTTAAAGACCATCTCGTTCCAACTCATCTTCCCCATTTCACTAGACCCCATCCAGCCTTGGACACTTCCAGGGATGGGGCACCCACAAATTCCCTGGGCACCCCATGCCAGAGCCTCACAGGGAACAATTTCCTCCTGATATCCAGCCTGACCCTGCCCTCTGTCAGTTTGAAGCCATTGCCCCTTGTCCTGTCACTCCAGACCTTTGTAAAAAGGCAAAGTCAAATCCTATGGGAAGCAGGCATGAGATGACAGGCTGAGCACAAGGGGGTTTTCATTGCACCCATGAGAAATTCAGCCCTGGAGGAGTTTGCAAGCTGTATCCTACACCTCCAGCAACCTGGATTTTAAATAGCACAAAGCTTGAGTGAGAGGATTTTTTGTGAACTTGTGGACAGGTAAAGATAATGTTTGGAAAATGAAGTTTTATGATTAGGTTCTTCTTTAACTAGGTCAAAAAACTCATGTTTGGATGACGCTAATTTTGCTTTTACTATAATTTCGTGTGTAATTGGAAAATGCCAAATGTTTTCCATGTGAAAACAAGGCCGAACTCCTAAATTCTAATCCCTCAATTAACATTGCACAGGTCACTCTTTAAAACATTAGAAATAGTCATGTGACTTTGTTATGGTTGAGAGCTTTCTGGGTAGTAACTGGAAGACCCATTTTTCATAGCAGTGTTAAAAAAGAAGAAAAATGATGGTGTCAGAAAGGTTTCCTATTCTTCCTTACCAGTCATTTTCCTGGCATGTATTTGGATGTCTCTCAGCCTTTTATACCTGGGAGCAGAGGTTATAATAATGGCTTTAAATGTGTAATCTTGTGCAATAAAACCCCTGCCATTAATGCAAGGTTAAGTATCTGATTTTTAAACCTATGAAGGTCAGGAAGGAAAGGGGATAAAATTACCAATGCAATTTAGCTTGGAAGCTTAATGTATTAAACAGAGTTTACAACTGCACACTGCAGTGGAGGAACATCTGTCACAATAGAATGAAAAACATGTTTCTCATGACTCAACTGCTTCTCTGACTGATCAGGAAGCACAGAAATCAATGTCAAGCTGAGGCAGGACCCCAGGACAGGGGAGCTGCAGTTCCATGGGGCCAGGGAATGGTCAGTCCTGCTCCCTCACCACTCCCCTCCCCAGGAGCAGGAGTTTGAGGCTCCACTGCACAATGGAATATGGGGCTGGGCACTGGCTCAGTTACCTGGACAGAGAAAAAAAAAGGCCTCTTCCATCAAAGACTTTAACTTCAGGCTTTAGATCAGTGTTTTCTGCTGGGGTTCCTTGCACCATCCTGGGCAAAAGTCTGAAATAGCAATTGGAGAATGGTTACACAATACAGAGCAGTTATTTGTGGAAGGTGACAGCCTGCCTTATCCAATTTTTTTACAGAATCTATAAAAACAGCAGGAAGAAAATTGCCTCCTTTTAACTTTCCTCCCTGATTTTTTTTTTTTTTTTTACATTTATGAAACCTGGTTAAATCCTTTTGTCTCAGAATCCTCCGTGATAATTTAGTCATACTGAATTTAATGTCTTTTTGAACTTGATCTTGGTCAAAAGCCTGATAGTCTCTAATTATGTGATGCATTTTGCCTGTTATTGGCTGTGGAATGTTATGTCAGAACTTCATATAAGAATTTCCAAAAAGTTTTATAGTTCCTTTGCTTGCAGTGTGTCCTGCTACAGCAGTATTTAAAAGCAGAGAACTAGGTGAAAATCTCCCAAAGGATTCAGTGCAGTGATTTCAGTTTGCTTTTAATTAAGTTTCCTTCTTCCTCCCTTGGAGCTGAGTCTCCTCTGAGGCTTGGCTCATGCTTTGGAAACAGTCACCACAATTCTCATCAGCCCAGTGAAAACTGCAGCAAGGCTCAAATCACAGCTGAGCTTTCAGAAGCTCAGGACTCATCTCTGATGGGTGCCAGTTGTTTGAAATGAGTCAAAATTCAGCATGAATTTAATCTCAGTCAGACCTGGATTTTTGTTCCATGGACCTAATATCCCTAAAGAAAGCACGGGTAATGATGTGCTAATTTATGTTTATCAATTGGATGTGAGATTTGGAGGAAGCTCACCCAAGGACTCAGCTTATCAGAGGAGAGAAGCTGCAATTAAATAGAAATAATTACCTGTCCCTCGGGTGATCCTTTGCAACTGCTGCTTTTCCTTTTTTTTCCCTCTTCTTTCCTTTCCATCTTGTCATCACCAGAAGCAACTTGTCCTCACCCATCTCCTTGCTCAGCCTCTTTCACACCTCTGGCTTGGTGTGCCCACCTCCTCCATCCTTACCACTGCAAGTGATGGCCAGGTGGGCTGAAGCAGTGAGGAAGGATCTCTCCTTTCCTGGGTTCTTGCACACACTATATCCATGCCAGGCCATCTTTGTGCCAATTACCTCATGGCAGCTCACATATTGGTAAACAATCATTTGGACAATCTCAAAAAAAAAAATATTCCAGGCTACAGATGTTACTGGCTGTGTTGGATGATTATCAGGAGTAACAGGGAGGAGAACTGCTGCCAGAGTGGATTATCATGTGCCAAGAATTAATTTCTACTCATGGCATATCTCAATTTGAGTTCAAAATCAAGACTCTGCTATTTCTGTGGTCTAAGGGCACAGGGGCTCCCAGGGGTTTCATTGGTGAGGTTGATGCATCACCAATGGGATGGTGAAGAGGGTAGAAGGAAATGGAGGATTACAGGGAAGCAGACGTGTTCCCTGCTGCTCCTCACATGTGTGTGGTGCTTCTGGTAGCAGCAGGGAATGGTGAGACATGCCCAGAGGATTGGTGGGACAGTAGGGATTTATTCCTCACTATCCCTTCCCATGAGATTGTCCTTCTAAAGGGAAGATTTTCAAAACAAGGGGAACTCTTTATAAGTCTGGAAGTATGGAAGTTACTGAAGTATAGAACATTTTAATGCCTTTGCTGAAGGTCTATGTTAAATTTGTGGCAGATCTGGGTCCTAAATACAGTCTCACACAGACTTAACAAGTCTTTCTGACTCAGTTCTGCCTGGCAGTATTTTCCAAAAAACTATGACCTGCTAACTCATTCCTACAATGTATTCTGCTCCCTTCTGTGGTAAGCAAAACCTAACCATATATATTTGGAAATGGGAGAATATAATCTTCAAATAGCAAAAAAACCCCAAAAAAACAAACAAAAAACAAAAACAAAAAAACCCAAAAAAAACCAAAACAAAAAAACCCAAAAAAACCCCACAAAACCTGGAGGAGAACAACTTAAACATCAACAAACAGATCACTTTCTGACCCTGGGTGCAAGCAAGATATTGTCAGAAGGTTACTAATGCAGAAAATTCTCTTCTAGAAGGCAAAGTAGAAGAATGTGTCCGCTTCAAGAGTATTTTCCAATAAGTTCCTTCAGCTGAGCCTTGAATCTGATCTCTCAAAAATAAATATTCAGCTACATGGAGTATTACTTAGCTGTTGCATAAGTAGGCTGTAAAGATATTACTGGTAAAACTAGTGATGGCAGTAAGAAGGAAATTAGTGTAATAACTGGGAAGAGATGATAGTTTATGCAAAATCTGTTTATAACCTCAGGGGGCTTGTTCATAATTGTTACTGCTTTCCCCAGAATGGCTGGAGAATATGTCATAGCCTACATTTTTTTAAAGTGCAGTAACTAGAGTGTATTTTCATGGTCTATCTGTGAGAGCCTTAAGATTCATAATAAAATAAACCGACCTTACTAAAGTTTAGCTACATTTGTTTGTTTATTTATCCAAGGTCAGAACATTTATATTAAAATACAGGTATAAGTAGGAAAGCATCTTATAGCTGTGATGTATGTGAATAATGGAAATGCCAGCAGATTTCAGAATGCTTTTAGCACATTTCTGCCTGAATTGTTTGTCATAAGCCTGTACCTGTGTATAATGTGTGTCTGTTCTGTGTGTTCAACACATAGTTTGAGAATTGAGTGATAGATATTTAAGTCCATTATGGTAACGGACAGAGAGCTTCAGAAAGGCTGAAATTGAACATTATGCATTTTATTGGAGCTTTGTGAAGTTGCAGCCTTCAATTTGCTCCAAACCAGTGGAGCTAAACCAATGTTCACAAAGATGAGAAATAAACCCATAGCTTTTTTCTGTCTTAAAGGTTAAAATTCTCTAATACTTTGGGATAAGAGTAAGCTTTATTACATGTATTTTGAGATATTTCAGACTGTTGCTGCATTATATTGTTTTATTTTAGTATTGATGTTTGATGCCAACTTCCAGGTGAAAATGTACTGGAGGATTAGTGAATTTTATATGTCAGTGGAGTCTCCCCTTTCTGTTAATAGGTTATATTAGACATAAAACCACATTAAGCTACAATGAGCTCAAGGTTTATTGATACCTCTTTTATTCGGCTCAGGTAGAAAGCAAGTGTAGCACTTAGAGAAATTAAAGGATGTGTGAACTCATTATCTATGCAAATGACATCTAAAGTAGAATGAAATGCTTTTTATCAGTTTGAAACAGTAGAATTAAAAGAAGAAAAACATAAATAATAATAATAATACTTTTTGGTAAGCTACCACCTGAAGTATCATTTTTTTAAACCTCTCTCCTTAAATTCTTGCTTTTAAACTTAAAAGTAGTTTGTTGCAGATCAACTTTGCATTTACTAATGATAACAATAGTGGAATAGATTATTCAGCCTATGACAAATGATTTAGAAATAAAAGGAGGTATTTTAATGTGAATATAATCAGTAAATTGAACAAGTATTCATTATTGCAACATGCATATCCTGTAAGATGAACACTGAATGCTATTCTACCATGGTAACAATGACAATAGTATTTACCTTCAGCATAATCTACTTTTAAAATAATAAGGTTGTCCAACTACTAGAAAATACTTAGATTTTAACCAGCATAGCTCTAGACCTTACATTTGATAAATTTTCTATGTTTAACTGTTTACTTTCACATAATAGATGAAGTTCAGTTAATGAAAATGATGTAAATTGGTAAAAGGCCACCTCACTCTTAAAGTTTTTCTTGCTTGTAAAGTGGACTTTATTTTTAAGGGGAAAAACTTCTATCAAATATCCCAGCTAATTGGGAAACTATACTTGTGATTTAATGGGACAGAAAGCAGTCAAGACAGCTGAAAGTCTCAGGGGGATGGTGAAAGGTAGCAAGTCCTGCTTGTGTGGAGCCCATAGCTGCACTTAAAATTCAAAAGATTAGTAGATAACATTTTATTATTCCAGCCTGATTATCATAACTCTGTATTTTATTTATATATTTCTAAGTGATGCCTGAAGGCAATGAAGTTTTTACTATTCCTCACCTCTTCCTTATTTGCTTTATCTCCATTTCACTCTCATCCCCCAGTATCTCCAGCAGAGGTTGTTTCCACAATCTTTTCTCATCCTGCTGATAGAGTTAGTGCCAGTTTCTTTAGTTATCAGTATTTAATCAGGGAAGGTGCCTGATTAAAGAGAAGGAGTAAAGAGAAGGAAATCTGCTCTGTGCTGAGGGGTAAGAAATGCCAGATTTGTGGCACTGTGTGCAATCTGGGTCTGCCCCCTTACTCTGTCCATATGGTGCCCTGGATGGAGCAAAAAAAGTGTGTCCTTGCAATTAAGGCCCATATCACTCCATTTATGAGGGCTTTGTCAGGGTTTGCACGATAAAAATCAGTCTGGCATTATCTGACAACGACAGCCTGACATAGAAATTTTAAAAGATAAATTGCCTGGTTTTAGGAGAAAGCCAGCCTTTGAGCATGGTTACAGAAGATATTGCATTTGCACTTGCAATCCTGGTTCTGCCATTGCAGGAACAGGGACATTTTCTGGTGTGGGTGCCTGGGGTGGGGAATAAAGGGCTTAGGGGACCTGCTGCCTGCAGGGCTCTTCCCTGCCATCCAAAGTGGCTTTGCAGACAGAAAATTACTCTTGTGAGGTTATTTCTGCTGTACAACAGTGCTCCTGCATGATCTTACAACCATCCCATGTCCCACAAGCACAATTTGCAGCTGTGTTTCGGGAAGTTGGAGAAAAACCTAAAAGACATTTCTGCTCCCACAAGCCGTGGTCCTGGCAGCTGAGGGCTCACAGGACACACTGAGGCCCTTCTCCCTCTGCTCCTACTAAATTCATCAGACTTCTCTGATTAGGCCTCCTGTGGGACTGTGTTAGCACAAACCAGTGTTCCCATGGAAAATAACATCCCACAGCCAAATTAAGTCGCGCTGCAATGACTTGATGGAGCTGTGCTACTGAATGCTCCCTGCCTCTTCCTCTTTTCTCAGAATGCCTTCTGCTGTATGAAATCACCAGCCAAGCAGGCTGCTTTGCTCAAAATAAGGCTTGGCAGTTCTAAGAATGTCAGTGTTGTGGGTAATGTGTGTAAGATAGCAAAAAAATTCCCAGTGCAGCTCATCAACAGCTGGGTTTTGTGTGAACGTTTCTGTCCACAGCGTTTGCTACCCATGAAAATGAGACTACTGTCTCTTTATAAATATCCAATGAGCTGTAATGTCATCAGTCTTCCTAAAAATAAAATATTAAACACTGTAAATGGTATTTGACCTCTATTACAGTGTCTGGAGGATTAAAAATGCTCCAATTTCAGGCTGTGTGTTGTCCCACATGCCTCCAGCCTGTGCTCTGTGTGTGCAGGGGATGTGAGGAAGGAGAGCAGCCTGAGTGAGCACTGCCTTTCCCCAGCATTTTTCTGTGCTTCTCCTCTTGTTTTAGACATTTTGCAGAAATCTGGGAAATGTGCCCACAGAAGCTGTGGCTGCCCCATCCCTGGGAGTGTCCAAGGCCAGGTTGGACAGGGCTTGGAGCAGCCTGGGATCGTGGAAGGTGTCCCTGCCCAGGGGGGTGGAACTGGATGAGCTTTAAGGTCCCTCCTAACCCAAACCATTCTGTGATGCTGTGGTTCTGTGACTCTCTGACTGTCAATATGGGGCCAAACCTAATTCCATCAGTTTCTCCTTCAATTTTTCAGAGTTAATGTCTTTGCAGGACTATTTTAAAAGCTATGCTTACAGCTTCCTTCTGAACACTGATAACAGATGTTTAAAAATGAGGATGAATTTGCCATCAAGAGCTACCATATTTTTCTTTAACAGCCAATAAATAATATTTTGTGTTGCTGAATGAGTGAAGCTGCACTAGTGCCTTAAGTTATTTGAGAACACAGGATTATTATTGACTAATGTCTATTCTCATTTCTGTCAGAATATCCATCATACTTCTATTTTGAAACTAAAGATAAGGAGTAAGGAATATTTTCTGTCTCTAGGGCTTTGAGTTACAGTGGGAGCTACTTAAAGAAAGGAAGGGAAAAAAGAGGAGCAGGTTGATGGTGAGGTCTTTGTCTCTTTATGTACAGAGGGCACACTAACAACAACATGAATAATAGTCAAAATGAGTTTCTTAAGAAGAATTCATGTCAAACAAATTGTCTTCTGTGGAAAGCTGTGCGTGCCTGGGCTTCAATGCCTTTTGCAGCTGTGCCAGAATTCTTTTCTTGAGTCAGCTGAGGAAACCTGGCCCAGCTGTGTTTGCAGTGGGGACAGGAGGGAGCAAACCTGAGGAGCTACAGGTGCTTCACAGCACCCGTGTGGGCACATTTTGCCAGCGAGGTTCCACTGGCTGTGTCTGGTGCCAACCTAAAAGATTTGTCAGATATAATTCCTCTCTTCATTATAAACTACTGGTAAACTCTGATTGTAACTGTTAATCCCTTCTTCAGCTCAAAACAAAACTTTTAGCTTTTTTTCTGCTTATATGAACAGTTTATAAAAGCAGGGAAATAACAAAATTTTGTATTTGATAATATGTAAATAGGAAACGGATCATTTTACCCAAGTATAAGGCTTTACATTTTGAGACCTCAGATTAGCTGAAAAAAAATTTTTTATTTTTTCCTCATTTTGAAGACAAATTATGTAATTTCCCCCCCCCCCCCCCCCCCTTTTCATTATATGCTGTGATCTAAGTCCATTCAAAGTTTTGGTGCTTTGAGCAGGCATATTTTCTTCACTAGAAATTGTTCACCTGATTGGAAAGATAAAATGTAAATTTTCATTGTCTTCATGGTAATTTTATAAAATAATGATGAGACACAGGAATATTAAATTAATTTTTTGGAAATCTAACTTGGTCTGATTCTGTCTCTTTGAGTTATACATTATTTTACCTATAAACTACTAATTAAAAACTGAGTGCATTGTGCTCAATAAATGTCCACTTGGATTTGTGTTCCCTAGTAGTTACTTCTATCAAAGAGAAGCAAACAATCATTTTATAATTTTTAATGGAAGTGTATTATTTAATAATGTTTTAGCTTTTGTCTTTGGTAACTCTTGCTGTAATTTTGTTAACGTAAAGTAATCCCTGATTAGTTTGTATGGCATATTAAACAATGACAATATGCTTTTCAATAAAGATACACTGAGGAATGGCTTCAAATCCCAGTGCCTGCTAGATATCTTTCTAATTTGCAAATAATTTCAGGCTTTTTTTTTTTTTGCTGTTACAGCCTAGAACTTAGTTACAAGCTCTTTTCTCCAGATTTTAGTTCTGTGTGTTTTCAGTTCTTTATAGATAACATTTTGAAATCAAAGAAATTATTTTTTGTGACTTCCTTGTTAGTTCACTGCAGCTCTTGAGCTGGGACATGGGATAGTTCTTGTTCCCTGTGTGTTCTCTCCTGAGGGAGCCTGAGGAGGAAATGGGGATGGTTTTTGGGTAGGTCAGTGCATGCAAATTGAATGTTTGCTTGATGTGATCCACCGTAAATGAGGGACAAAGAGAGAATTCTGCAGATTCTTCCTGGGGCAAGAGAATCTGTAGCTGGAAATCCAGCAGAGATAAAGTGGTGCTGGAAAGCTTGTGGAGGAACTACAGGGAGCTTTGTTTGTATAAGGGCTGTGAGCTCAACCTCAAAATTAGCCAGAAAACTGTCTAAACTCATGCCTAAATTGTTTTGCTGCTGGTTTAAGTCCTTCCCCCTCGATTCTGCTATTAATTTTATACAACCTATGATCAGGTAAGAGCTACTTCAGCAGGGTATTACAAATCTGTGAGCACCCCTAACTTGGATAAAACCAAATGTATTTTCAGGTGCCCTCTCTTAACCAGGAAAATTTAAAGCTCCTGACTACAAATCCAAGCATGAAATGATCCAAAGTGAAACTCTCTCTCCTGTGGCCTTTTCTCCTTCATCTAAATTTAGCCCTCAAGTACACAGATGCATTTTGCTGTGCCCTTGCACCCAAGGACAGGACTTAGCCTAGAGCATCCAGGCAAAGCACTCTCCAGCACTCAGGCAGTAACAGCTTGCAGAACTTTACTCTCAGTACAGCATTAAAATTGCAGACTAAGACTAAGACTTCTTTTCATGGACACAAAACACCACATAAACACTGGAAGCGCTTTGAGATGTCGGGCTGCTTGCACAAAACTTTTCTTTTTAAGCACAGGGACAATTTTTCCCTTGACTATGGAATATTTATTAGTTTGCAGATTGCTAATTAACTGGGATGAGTGTACAAGTGCATTTAGGTTCATGCTATAACTTAGCTATTAAAATGTGTTTAAAATGTGCTTTTTAAAGTCTGTTGCGGTTGGACTGTGTACTAAGCAGTGGCAGCCAGGCCTTGGAAACATTTGCCTTGATTTTGATTTGTCTGAGTTCTAGCTTTTTTTTGTGGTTCTCTGTGGCCTTAAACCAATCATGGACTTTGAAAGAGTTGTGACTTTTGAGCAGTGTTCCATATAACATGATGCACCATGTCCAGCTGAATCTTAAAAGTGTCCAATATTAGGGAATCCACCACTTACCTGATATTATTCAAACACATGATTGTTTTCATTGTGAAAATATTTCCTCATATCTCTAATGAGAATCTCCCAGGATTTACTTGTACTCATCACCTCCTGCCTTTTCCACACAACTCCTCATAAAAAGGGAACTGTCCATCATCTTTATAAGACACACTTTAAACATTCTTCCCATATAAATATTCTTCCTGTTTAGACTTCAATCCCAGAACAGTTTCTTCCTATTTTATGTAAACATTCTTTAATTTTCTTTTCTAATCCAGATAGTCTTTAATGCAGTAATTTCTAATTCAGATCATACCTACTTCCAGCTTTTTTAAACTGCTGCTGTAACCTTTCCCAGTTTCTTTTTTTTTTCTTTTTCCCAGACTTTGTGACCCAAAAATTCACCTTCAACTTTTGTTACCATGAGAGATTAGGCCTGGCTTTCCTCTGTTTATTTTGAATTCATTCATGTCCTCCTATTCTGGTTGTTTTTAATGAAAGGAAAATCAGTCTTCTGATACAAATATTGCTTTGTAATATTTGTATATCCTTATGACATTGTTAATTCTTCTGTTCATCTTGTTCAGATAGCACCCTACTTATTTCATTTTTTTTTATTTTATAATGTCCTGAACCTTACATAATTTAAACAACTGTTGGTTTTCCTTATGGATCTTCCCAGCTACAGTCTAAAACAATTTTGTTTAGCTTATTTCTTATGTCTGGACTTGTATCTTTATTCTCAGGTGTTTCCAAGTAGAAGTTGCAAAAATAGTTTTTGTTCTGTTTGAAGAAATAGTGAATAGAACCAGGTTTGAATTTCTTTTTGTGTATGAACAGAACTTTGGTCATTTTTATCTCCTGAAGGAAATCTCTGCCTCTTGCCTTCATGAACCTCCAATCCTCTTCAGTAATTTGGTCTGGTAAAGTGATGGCAGGTCGTAGCTGTCAAGGGGAAAATGATTGCTTGGTTTATAAGGGCATAAGCTTTTAAAAGTGTTTTAATGGCAGGAGAAAGATTTTGAAATGGTCTCTGCATTAAAGGGCAAATGAACGTATGAGGTTGATAGTGGCTTGTGGTATTAAACAGATGGGCTGCTTCATCTTGTGCAAGTTGAAATTCTATTTCAGTCCAGCAGACTTAGTTAAAAGGTGAAATAAACAGGCTTGTTAATCACAAAGGTTTGGATCTTCATTCTCTGAGACATCCATGTTAGTGACAAACCCTTTGTTGTCTCTCAGAAGCTTGGCACACAGTATAGGAAGGCATGCAGCTTTTGAACAGGGTGATCTGGGTTTCCTGCACCCTTATGACAAATCTGTCATACACCTGACATGGACTCTAACAGCACTGACAATCTAATAAATCAGTCATGGGTAATGCATGCTGAAAGCTGCTTCAGGGAAAAAAAAAAGAAAGGAAAAAGGCAGAGACTTGAGAGCAAATCAGGAGCAGGTTCCTTTCTTCCCATGGCTGTAAGGCAAACTGATTAAAAGTCTCTGTGTCCTCTTAATAAACTCATTGCAAGATATTCCCATCTTCCTGGTACAGCACAAATGGCAGCAAGTTGTGTGTCTAGATTGAAATTATTCCTATAACAAAGGGAAAAGTAATGTAGCCAGGTGGCAAAGAAATTGTTAGGACAAAAGAAATGTGACAACATTATGATCATCAGGATAAAAGTTCTTTCTGGTTCAGAATGAGAGTTTGTCAAGCTAGGGTTTTTCCTTAGAGTCGCTTTCCAGTTTTAATAGAGAGGCTTCTCCAAGCCAGGTTAGCTGCAGAGTTTGGGAAGTTGTGGAGTTACCTGTCACACTGGAAAGTAATAACAGAACTGGGTCTGACACAGCGAAGGGAGAGAGGATGTAATTGTTTGAACTCTGAAGAAGTCAACTAGGAAGTCAGTTTGGAACTGAGTTGCCTGGGACTCAGGCAGAGGCAGAAAAGAAAGGCAATTTGTGTCTTAGTTTAGGAGCAGAGACAGAACACATCCTCTTGGGTATGGGAGTGGGCATGGAGAGAAGGCAAGCACAGGCTGTGCTGCTGGAGCCAGCTTCACCTCTGCAGGAGCTCCTGCACCTCTGCTGACAGTGCAGGGCCTGGAGCTTTCATAAAAGAACTGCACAAAGCACCTGTGTGCTCCTCTTCCTGGGAAAAACTGGCTAAAATCCCCCAAACCCCAGCAGAAATAGATGGGCACCAATACAGAGGACAGAGGAATGTCTGTGTCCTGAAACCCTTCCTGTCCTGCCTCTGAGCTCCTGCTCTCAAGCACAGTGACAACTTCTTCTGAATTGAGATCACTAATTTTGGATGTGACAGCTCCTACCTAGAGCTCCTGAGCATGAATTAGTTTGCCCAAGTATAAACAGTAATCTTAGAGGTACATATTGTTATTCATATTTTGTATATTCTGGCAAGTCCTGCTTCTTCCCCAAATGATATTAATGTTAAAAAATTAATTGAGCATAAAGATGTAGTATAAGGTCCACAGAGCATATCATTAGCTACAGCTTTTGTAGCTAAATAATTAAAAAGGAAAATATTTCTGTGCATAATTTCATGTTCCTTTATTTATGTATATGTAGTATTGCAAAGCCTTTCTCACCTGGGATGTGGTATATGACTTGGCAGATCCTCTCAAATTGTCATCAGCTTGAAATGAACCCCCAACTTTCCTCATTTCCACCCATCCCAGCTGTTGTGCCAGTGATCCATGGGGAACAGGATTTTCTGGCAGGAAGGCTGAGCATGAAATACTCATAGAGACCAGATCATGCTCCTCTCCCTGTGAGTGGTCTCCCTCAGCCAGAATTGGTGGCTTCTGCTGTTGTAATTATTTGTGGATAAATCATGGAATGAGATCTGTAGGCACCCAAAAGTGGGACATTTCTGATGCAAAACTGCTTATTTTAAAAAGAGTGAAGGTGTTGCATTTATCTATTCTACAGAGGGAACATGCACTTCTTTAAACTTAAATGACACTTGATAACATGAGAGAAAAAAAACCCTTTTAAAACTAAATGGTATTTTCCCTTATGTAATTCTGAATAACATAGCTATTTTTTCCATTAAAAGTTTTTTTTAATTTTTTTTTTTTTTTTTTTTTTTTTTTTACTTTGAAGCAATTTCTATTTTGAGCTGAGGTTTTGAGGTGATGTACTCTGGTGATGCACTTATGTGCAAACATACCTCAGTTCAATGGAGCATGTAACCTGACCCATCTTTTTCGCAAAGTTTAATAGTGGCAAAAAAACAACTACTTTATACATTTTTCAGTCTCCTGCTTTCTAGGCAGAAAAAGTGTAGGGGGCACTTTTTGGATTGAAAATGCCACAAACCCTAAGAAAATCCTAAAAGAATAGAGGCAGTGATTAATGTTTAAACATCCACATGAATGAATATTATAAGCCATGGGTGAATTAAATCTGCCAATTACTGTGCTCTCAAAAAGGTTTATATTAAGCAAAAACCCCCTCCTGCCTAATGGCTCTGTTTGCTATCCCCATAAAAAGAGATCATGATTTATTGTACCTTATTTATTCTGGGTTTAATAGGATTTTGAAATAAGTATTCAGCAAACAAAGAATATTGGAAGTCATAATGACAATTAGAAGTTAGAACTAAGTAACTCATAACTTCAGGTGACTGTACTGAGCTGGTACAAGTTTTTGGTAGAGTGCAGTTACTAAGGCTTCTGTCTTTAGCTCCTTACTGTAATTTTGGACATACAACAGAAGCAGTGGCTTATAAGATAAGGTTTAGAAAAATAAGACCTTTTTTTTTTTTTTTTTTGAGAAAATGTCCCTATTGAGTAGCTTTCAACAAGGTGTAAAATACGTATGAAATTCTAAAGAATAATTTTTCTTTTATCCAAGAGCTTGTTTAAAACACAATGAGGGAGTAAAGTAGTTGTCACATCTAAGGAGTTTTTAGCAAAGCATATTGAATAATCAAGGGAAACAAATTAGTTAAGTGCTGAAGTGACAGTGAGAAAAGGAAGAGTGTCAAATTCACCTCTCAGAAAGGAGAGTTACACTGACATGGCCTGTGAGCCAAAGCAACTGTAGCTCACCCATAGTTTGGCATCAGGTACTGGAGCTCGAGTGTTGCAATTTATTAGCAATTGCTCCTCTTTTCTAACCACACATGAACAATCCTCAGTGACCCCAAACCATTTTTGAATTGTCTAAAAATAGTTGGGGGTGAAGGTTGTCTCAAACAGTCCTTTCTAGAAACACAGTGAGAGACTGCAAGGCACGGAAAGCTGTTTTAGATTTTCCAATCTTGGCAAGCAGTTTTGATCATTAGCATTGTCTCTGGTAGGCAGGGAGGCAAAGTAATAGAAATCTTTTTTATTGATTGAGACTGTACTTGAAGAAAGGTGTAATTGCCACCCTAAATTTAATGTTGTAGATACATATCGGGTGCCAATGTTCTCTTCTAGCATTAATGTCTTCCAGGAACTGCTAAAAAACTTCATATTAACATTGCTGATTGTGGTCTAGATCAGTGTGCATTAGTAGAAAACATAGGAAGGATTTTTGAAGTCTGGTCCTTTGTCTAAGTGTTTGTAGGAAACATTCAGGAAAAGTCGAGCTTAATTTGCTTTTTTATTTTTTTGCATTTGGGATACTCTTTACACTGGAGCAGCTGGTAGCATAAAATGAAACTTCAGAAATAAAGAATAGAAAATCATCTATTGGAGAACAGAATACATAGATTTAAAAGCAATTTGCTCTATTATTTAAATGTGGGGGGGAAATGCTACTCTTAGAATTAGGGCAAAAGGAAGTCTGAGTGCTTCAATGAATTATAGTAGCTACAGTTTTCCCAAGCATTTTTAAAAAGACTTAATTTGAAATGTTCAGGCATGTCACAGTCAGGCTTGTTTATTCTTACCAATTGACAGCAAGAGTCAGATCAAATATTGCATAGTTACTGTTACAGTCCTGAAGGTTCAATCAAAAAACCCTTGCTTGTATCATTATTTCCCTAAATTTCTTCAGAAAGAGTGAGGGAATATTAAACTCCTGTGTTCCTCACTCAAGGCATCCAAGATTTCAGTCTGTATTTGCCCTGAATCTTCCAGTGAGACAGACAAAAGGAGAGGGTGGATACCCAGGAGGTTTAGGATTTACCTTTCTGAACCTGAGTTGTCCAAAGTGATGGTTTAGGACTCTTTTATACTCAATTGAACTTATACTTGTTGTTTTTATTCCCTTCTTCACACTCCTTTCTCCTCTCTCCCATTTTTCCACATCAGTGCCTCTGCTTGTGACGAAACACGGCCAGTGGTAACTGAGACAATGGAAGGTTTCTGTAAATCTGAATTTTGTAGATTAAGCTGCAAATTTCTGAGCCCACCTAGATTTTACAGTATTTTACCAAATGTATGACTAAAAGGATGGTTTTCTAAAATGCTTCCAGGGATTTAGGCTGTTTGGCTATGTGGGGCTTTGTGTGTCCTTAGCATATCAATGGTTGACTGACCCAGGAAAAGCCTTTTTTCCCCAGGTGTTGCAATGATGTCTCCCCACATAAATGCTGACACATTAAGAACTCAGAAAATGAAAACATTTGGCTTTAGCAGTTACTCTTTAGCAGAAAGACAATGGGTTTGTGTTAGTTAAACATGATTGAGGTATTATCACTGGTAGTCACTGAAATATCTCAGTAAAAGCAGAATCTAATTCGTTCTTTTTTCTCTGGACTGTGGATAAACATTCATGTTTATTAAAAAAATAAAAAAAAGAGGGAATTCATCTGTGCCATCAAATTTTAATGAAAGCAGAATAACATGGCACTAGATTTTTATTGTAAAATGGTCTGTACCCTTGTAAAATCTTGTCAGGAGCAGTTGTGATGGTGTCACTGCAGCCGCAGATCATAAATTTGAGTCTTGCTATGGACAGATTTGAAAATAAATGCTGGTTTATTGACATAAAAGAAAGATGATTTTGGCTTTTTTCTTCATTCTTCTGTATGATTATATAAGGATAAAAGGGAGAGAGCTAGCAATTTCTTCACACTGCATCTTCCCAAATGAAAAACGTGCTCAGTCACATTATCAATACCCAAATGATTGTCTTCATTGTCCTGCTGTTCTCTCCATCCTATTGAGAGCTGCAAAAAAGAAATGAGGATTCAGCTGCTTATGGGACAACAGAAGAAACAGCCTCAAGCATGGGGCGTCATGTAAGAAATATTACATGCAAGTGCTCAAATGATTTATTGTAGTATTTCCTTTGGAATTTATGTAATCTGGCAAAACCACGGTCCCCCTTTTTTTTTTTGTTTTTTTTTTTTTCCTCCCTATACTTTTCACTTAGCTAACCAAAGGTTTTATTAACCTGGGAATGAAGAACATGCTTTTGAAAGGGCTTAAGCAGTGGAATGATGAATGGAACTGTTCCCAAAGCGTGCAGGTAAAGTGCTGTCACGAGCTGAGGCTGGTTTCTGCTCCATCGCCCCAACAGGAAAATAGCAATATTGCTGCAATGATTCCGCTTAGGCTCTATTATTTGCGGTGCCGCTTGACAGTTATGGAGTTGGAATTCAATTTCTTTCATCTAAAGCAGGTTCACCTTAAAAAAAAAGAAAAAATCACTCTGCCACTTCTGTATAACGCATGGAGATTGTTGACTTCCAACAATCTGCCTGAAAGCGTTCCAGGGCACTTATCCCATTTTCATCCAGCAGAAGTTGTCCATGAATATCATCCCATTTTAAATACACAAGCAAGTTTGCTTTATTCCAAAGCAAGATAATAGATGATATGAAAAGCTTTATTTTATGCTAGCATATACATTTAACAACCCATTCTGAAGGGCATTTTTATTGAAATTTCTATTACAAAGCACGTAAAGAGGTTGATGTTATTTTATTATTCAGGACAAGAAGAAAGGTGTTTCTTAATCTTGATATATCTTGATTTGATATGACAGGTTAACCTTGATATTAGCATCATGTATCCAAATTTTTCTTCCCAGTTTGACTCTAAAATACCCTTCCTTACTTTTGGATAGTGAGGTATCCAGGCACTATTTGTGAACATTTATTTTATATTTATATAAATATATATGCACATTTATTTTATATTAAAATACTCATATGAGTGCCTACTGGGATTTAGGCAGATTTAGTTAAAATTAGGATTTGAGAAGAAAAAAATTATGTAATATCTGGAAGAGAGATATATGTTTATTGAGGTCAAATAAAAATTTATGTGCATGTCTGTATCATATTACATATTTCCATGTATGTATATACACATTTATACTGAAGTGTCTGTCTGGATTTTAGGTGTGCATATTTTTATGTGTAAGTTTATATATGTATATAAAAATATATGTGTATATATTCACAAATAGTCTGACCAGCAGGTGTGTGCAGCTCAATACTGCTTGTATTTGACTTTCCTTTTCTAATCTCCTATTACCTCCATTTACTTGTCAAATAATTTACAAAGGCACAAGCTGTATTTTCAGAAAACTCCACAGATGACTGACCTGTACATTGACTGATGCTGAATGCGGCTTGGATAACTTGAGCACCCTTGATTTGTGGTTTAATGTCTCTTAATGTATAAATGAACTAAGTAATAGGGATGTGAAGGTCACTAGCTGTAGCAAAGGATTGCCTTAATATGAGAAATAGTTTATTAAAGGCACTGTGTATTTTCAGGCTGTACTGAAATCAATAGTGTGTTTAATCTCTGGGAGGTGCTCACTGGGTTCATTCCTGGGGAATAGATGGCCAGTTACTGTTCCATTCACTGGTAAATTCCAGAGTTAAAGATAACTTCTGTAATATTTACCTTTTCTTAATTATTGTTTTCTGCAACAAGCTATAGTTCTCAGTACTTTTCTGCCTTAGAATAAATATTCAAGAGACAGACAAGTTTAGCACATTAATATTTAAACTCTTATTGGGGAAATACACCATCACGATAGCTTGTAATGTAGTATTATGTACCATTTATATCTAACTAGATAACATTGTTTAGCTTAAATTAGTTCTGTTGGCTTAATTAATGCTATTACTTTAATCCATTTAGGAAGGCAAAAGCAACAAGGAAAGCGTGATGGTATCAGTTAGGACAACAGATACAATATCAATTTCAACTTCCCACAAAATTCCCTGTTGTACAAGTGATGCAGAGATTGTCTCTGTTGGGACTAATGCCAAAGTTTTTAACTTCCCTTGGAAATGAGGTTTGTTTAGTCTGTTTTGTTTGGGTCACCCCTTGCAGTCCTGAACAAATGTGCTCTAATGGCAGGTTTGAATGTAAAAGTCAGCACGAGCATTTGTCTTCATGTCTGCCATGGAGCTTGCTAAATTATCTGGATCTCTCAGAGTCAATACAAATTAAAAATACGCACAAGGTTTCTAAGAGAGTGATTGCTATTCTAGCAAGTTCATTAGCCTTCTGAGGAATGCTGTTGGCAAGCTTTGTTTAGCAGAAGTCCAAAACAAAGTAAACCAAAAATGTCACAAAATGAATTGCAAATCAATTGGCAATATAAATGTGAGAAATAGGCTGTAGATGAAGAATAATTTAGGGAAATGTATATTGTTCCTCCAGGAATCTTAACTGCACGAATGGGAACAATGCTAAAGATTACAGTTGAGAATGGGGAATAACTTGATTAAACAAATAGGTGCCATCCAGTTTTTTTGCCAATATACTGGCAAAACCAGACTCCAGGCACTATTAACTTTGTGGGAAAAAAGAGTTCTTCAGTGAGGCCTTTTTATTTTTTTTTTCCCCAGCTCTCTGCTTTTATTCACATCAGACAATTTGACTGGATTTGTGACATTTTCAGTATTTCCACAGTAAATAATTCTTGCCCTGCAGATGCTTGGTGCAAAGAAAAGAAAAATAAAGGACAAGGAGGATGGAACTAGGTGATCTTTAAGGTCCCTTCCAAGCTGAACCATTCTGTGAGTCCATGATTCTATTTCCTTAGTGTTTTCAGTCTGTACTCTGCAAAAAGATGCTGAAAATGAATGTTTCACTGTAATTTTATGAGAATAAGTTGAAGACCAAAAATTAAGTTTAAAGGAGGAAATCAGTGTCCTAAACTAGATAAGAAGCAATTACCTTGCAGTCTTTTCCCCAGTTAAGTTCAGGTGCAGTCACCTAGAGCATCCCTTGTCAGCTGCTGCTGAAGGGAGGGAAGAGGCTGCTCCTCTTCAATTTAATCCAGGCTTTTTTGAGAAATTTATTGTATTGTTCCCATTATTCGAACATTCATAACAGAAACAGAGCAAAGCCTGAGTTCTAACTCCCATAGCAAAATGCAGTGGTAAATCCAGCAGGGAGGAGAGGTTGCAGGTGACACAGGCAAGGCTGATGTGCTCAGTGCTTCTTCTTCACTCTTCACAGAAAGGTTAAACATAACAAAAGGTTTGACATGATCAGAATTAGCAAGGGAACATGAATGCAAGGGAGAATAGGGAAGGAATTGAGTATTTTGATTCAGAAAAGTCAGATTTAAGGTCTGTTTACAAGGTTAAATGGCTGGGCAATAACTGGAATTTGCATTTATGGCACGCTCTCTGCTGTGTACTAACCCCCCATATGGAACATCTCAGCAAATAAGAGGTTCTTTACATGAAGCAGCTTTTCCAGGTCAAGAGATCCTCTGAGTTACCCCAGCAGATTTAAAGATGCAGTTTCTAAACCAGCAGTGATTTGCTTTGAGAACTCCCAAAGGGTATAAATAGTCCCAATAGGCACAGTACATGTCTTTAGATGAGGAAAAAAGAAATAAAAAAACAAGGGAATGACAGCCAAAGATTCAGGCTAAGCTGGTATCTGGGGAGATGCTAACATAAATTTTTAAACAAACAATTTATAAGCTCCTCAAGCCTAGTGAGGGAGGAAGTCACTCTGCCCACAAGAACAGATGTTTTTCACTTTAGGGAGACTTCGGATATGACTCAGTCATAACAGTAAGTATGATTCATAATAAATCAGTCAGGAGCAAGGTCTGTTTGAGAAAATATTATCAAGGAATAATTTTATCAATAGTCTGTAGGTCCAGATTTTTCTGCTGTTCGCCAGTTTCCTTAATGTCTCAGGCAATGAGATGTCACATTCTTGAACAATGTCACACTCAGAGGCAGTGCAAGTAGGCTTAGAATTAAAAATATTTTTGATAAATGGGTGAAACAGCTTGAAATCCATAAGACAAAATTAAGTAAAGAGGATAAAGTTGGTGCTTTCAGAGGAAAAATCAACCACACCAATGCCACATGGGAAGGGAAAGAAGTGATAAGGTGTCAGGGCTGTGAGAAAGACAGGACTTGGGCAGGGTTGCGGCAGAAAAATGTAAATCTCTTTGTTTAAATGTATTAATCCGAGACAGGAGCCATTGGGGAGGCAGCTGCTGGGGGCTGGACTCAGCCACAGCACGCCAGGGAGGACATGGGGAAAGTGGAGTTTGGACAGAGAACAGGGTTGTCTTGGCTCAGAAAAATGGGATGAAATCAGGCAGCAGAGTCTCAATTTCCTTCAGACATGGGAATGCTGCCACTGAGAGACCTGAGCTAAATTTCCCCTGTGTTCACCAAGGAGGCACCAAGAAGTATCAATTTTACTCACAGCAGACTTTGTGTTCAGTGTTAGGAAAAGTCAAAACTGTGCTCCAATAATGTAGTTAAATACTTGAACAATGACTCTGATAAACTGTGAGGTTTCCATGACTGACAGGCTTGAGAAGTTGATTAAAGCTTATACAGATTGTTCATTGCACCCAATCCAGTTTGATAAATGAACTTTTGGGAGGCTTGTCATCCCAAGTTTTTTACAGAAATGTGGGTATGTGTACAATTTATAATAATCCATGCTAACAAGTTAGATTTCATTTCCATATCTCTCATAGTTTTGACTTTTTGGAGGAGTAGCTCATTTGCTTTCATGTAACATAAGCCATGTAATTTATATTAGACACAATGAAATCTGTAATTTAATTACTAACTGAATTTAGCTTTCAGCAAGGCTCACAGATTGAAGGAAACCTGTTAAGTCCCTTTTATTCAGAACAGTTTCTTCACATCAGAGCAATAAATGTCCATATCAGAGCAGCCAATCAGGATTTCTGCAGAATAAGCTCTGAAACTGAAGAGTGCTTCAAACAGTCTTAAAAACTGTGAGAATTGTGAGATCATTGCTAGAGAGACACGTGTGTTTGTACGTGTCACTGGTGACTTGGCATTTTGGACATACATAGTTTGCAAAGTCTTTTTCTACTTTCTTTTTCTGTCAGGACTGATTTAGTGTGTAATAGTTTATTCATGTGGAAAAGGAAGCTTGATTTTTTTTTTTAAATATTATTGTTTAGTATTTTCTTCTAAGTGTAATAGACTTCCACTTCATTTGTGAAATGACAAATATCATACTTTGCACATTCACAATTAGAATAAGTCTTTAAAGCAGTCATACTAATCTTGGTTTGATGGATTCACAAGGTCAACTCTTGACCTAGCAAGGGAAGTCTCCTAAATGGAAATTCCAGTTTATCTTGTCATATCCCTGCCTTTATTTAGATTTCTTCTGTTAATGAGAGAATGTGCACCTTACTCTGCTGGGCTATGGCAAACCTGTTAAATAGTTTTTTTTATGTATAGAAAATTACATCACTTACTCATCTTATCTACATCAGATGATTTCAGTATTGATGTAGGAGCTGTAGTTCAGTAGGAGAATGTACTTGTTAAAAAAATCTATGCAGAAGTTTAATTGTGATATTAAATTCTAATTATCATTAACAAAATTAAGTGACTATCTGAATAGAGTTTCATGCTTTCGCTTAATATGTAATACAATTGAAATGAAAATTGATTTTTGCCCCTGGCCTTCCAGTACAGGTAAATGATGGGGCAGCCTCCTGTTTTGAGAGCTGGAGATTGGACCAGCCAGGACATCTCACAGGAATTGTGTTTGTGGTATGGGAAATGACTGTGGCTGAAAAAAACCCAAACTGTTTTGTCTTAGTGGTGATGCAGGGCATGAACCGCACTCGAGGACCTACAAGTGGGATGGTCAGACCCAGCTGCCAGATGTGCAACAGCCTTGCAAACCATTCTGGTAGTCAGACATGTCTGATTGAAGGTAAGGCATAAAAAAGGGGGAAAAACTTATCTAGAACTCGAATACTGGCCTAGTTTGCAGCTGAGCAGTCATTCAACTTCCTTTCAAATATTCTATGACCTTATCTTCCATAGGGTTAACAAGGCTTTATTAATTTACCTGTAAACTATTTCAGTTACATCTGGTTATTTTTGTTGTTACCACAAGGATCAGTGGGTTTGGGTCTTACCTTCTTCTCCCATGCTGAACCAGCACAGCCACTTCTGCAAGCACAGACATTTGGTCTGATGCTCCCAAATTGACAGTTTTGCGGACAAAGTGCTACAAATGAGAGATAAAGTTCTTTAGAAATGCACTTAGTCTAAGTCTCATAGTCAGGATATGAATATTTAGAAATATTGAGAGTTAAAGATGGTTTGTCACGGGCTTCTCATGCCTCTGTGTCTCTTATGTTTACAATTTTTATTTTTTCCTTTTGTTCCCAATGATGGGGGAAAGACAAGTAATGACCTTGGCTCAGCTGGAAATGGATCAGTACAAGGCCTAATTTTGAAAGTCAGGATATATTCTGGGCATTGATGGTTGGGCAAGATTTATGCCAAAATTGATTGTCTTTTGTTCCAATTAAAATAAATAGCAGCTGTTAAAAGAGCTGACCTCGAGCTGAGATGAAAGAATATGTTAAATATGTACTCCCAAAGGCGATGCTATCACAATAAATAAATGGGAGAATTTGGTGAACTTCACAATTTACACCTCTGGAAACCAAATAAGAACATGTGATTTCATGGTCATAGAGAATTAGTAATGAACTACTTATCCCAAGGTAAAAAAAGAAAAACAGAAATGTTTTATCTAGAGCACCACTAGAGCATTTATAAAGGCCCATCAATTTGAAGATATTCTGTTAATAAAAGAATGAATCCGTGTTCTATTATTTTTTAAGAGAGAAAAAAGCAATTAGTCAAATTTCAACTGGTTTTTCATCCTCATTAGCAATTTCCATTGTTATGACATTGTTTTGGCATAGAGGAAAAAGAACAGCCAATTCAGAGGGCACCAATTCAAGAAGAACACACATCACAGTATTTTAATTAGATCTCATGAGCCAAACCTTCTATAAATATTGCCAGAATATTGTATCCTAGTTTCAGGCAGTCAAACTAAATGCCTTAAAAACTGGTCAGATATGACTCAACAAGTGCTTTCTTACATTTTCTTATGTGGCAGAGGAGTACAGGAAGCTGCCAACCATGCCCCATTAAGACAGAGCTGAAAATAAAGTAGACACATGTCTGTGACCAATCTCCTTCATGATGCAGCAGGATGTTCTATCAGATTTAAATGAATTTGCTGTATTCCTATGAGATTTTTTTTTCTTTTTCCTACAGAAGATCAACTTTAAAAAGTTAAGGGGCTGAAGGGTCAAATTCCATAATTTCAGTTTGTTGCACTTTCTCATTCTAACTCAGATTTAAGCTTGTGCAGCATCTTTGTGTTGAGATCTGAAGTCTCAGAGATAGACCAGGGCAAAGTTTTTTAGGAAACACATTGTGGGATCCTAAGCAGTCCAAAAGTGATCCTCAGAGTTATAATAATTGTTATAATGACCTTGGCATCATGGAATGACCTGGAATTTGTATTGGGTTTGTTCTGTCAGGTTATTATACCAGTGAGGAGGCTGAGGTTTTGACAGTGTGAGGAATATTAAAATCTAAATATCTTAACAAACTTCACAGCTATGGGGCAGAGAGGCAAAGAACCAGGCTTGCTGCCACTCTACACATCTTAAAGAAGAGAGACTGTAACTTGGCAAAAGAGTGTTTGTGTGATCAGGTAGTGAGAGCTCATGCTGTGTCAAAAGCACTGCCCAAGAGCATGTCCAGAATAAGAACACACACAGACCTGCATGTGCTGGTGACCTGCAGGTGCTCCTCTGGGACAAGCCAGCTGTGTCAGTGGCTGTGTGCTCTAGGACTCCAGTGACCTGGAGCTAGGAACTTGCCTTCCTGGTCTATGAGCTTGTTGATGTATTCCTGCCACTTTGAAAAAGGCAAAAGTGCTGTTTTCTTGAAGCAAATTTTAAGGAGGAAACTTGGTTTTGTTGGGTGTCTGTTGCAAAAATCTCCTTTAGATACAGAATAGTGAACTGCAAACCTCAGAATTTCTCCTTTTTCTGAGAGGGCAGGGGGCAAGTTTGAATTCTGGGTGTGGAGGGGGCAGAGGAGTGAAATCACATTCAGGTTAGAACAGGGAGTTTATAATCTCTGGAGTGCTACTCCAGCTCCTTCATGAACCTTGAAAGGACAGATTTACAATTGGAAAATACTTAAGAGTTTGGCTCACTGAAACAAAACCATTTCCCAAGTAGGATTGCATTGTCAGCAGAAAAGGCTCCTTGTGCCCAAGGAAGTTGTGTTCATCTATGTGGTAAGCAGGAAGAGAGAGACCTGTGTGTGATAATATCATTAGAGAAAGAATTGTGTCTATTTCTATTATTTGTTTGATATGAATATGGGCTGGAGAAAAATGGAAGCTGATTTTCCTTTCATCTTGGTAGCAGATAAAATAGGAAGAGGTAATGCAGGGAGAAGTGGATTTTCTGTGGATCCCTATAGCATCTGGGGGTGCTCTGGTACACATGGGCATTAGGTGAGGTACTAGGATTTTTTTTCCTGCCTGTGGTTTCCCTGATTCTCAGCGTGTGAAAATAAATTTTAAAAAGGGAAAATATTTCCTCCTTTTTTCATCTTTTTCTTCCTGTCTATCTCTCCCTGTTCACCCCCCCAGCTTCTTTCTGTAGTACTCAGAAAAACAAGAGCTCAGTTAGGGGAAAAGTTAAAAACATTTTAGAGGAAAATTGGAATTGACATCACAGAGGATAATAACAGAGCTGAAATTCAAATGAATATTTCATAAATGTATTTACAAGGGATGCTAAGCCACTAAACACTAAAAGTTACACCAGCTATGTATGCATTATCCTGTACAGATCCAGCAAAGTCATTTAACAAGCTAAGCTTATGTTAAAATTATAATCAATAAATGCCAATTACAGAAAGAGTTTTATCCCTGCATGTTAAAAGAACAGAGCTATAATTTGCATGCGAACGACATTCTTTTCAAAATTATTTGTTTTTTCTAAGGTTTGGAAGGGTTACAGAGGAAAGCTTGAAGAAATCCTGCCTACGGTGTTGTTCAAGGCAGAGAGAGAGAATGGGAAGAATACTGAGGAAATTATAAGGCCATAAGCTTGACACTTATAACATGCAAATAAAGAGAAGTTATTCTGAAGGGCAATGAGGAGCCAGTATGGGTTCAATAATATTAGAACAGAAGACAGCAGCATGAATTTTAATGATGAACATCCTTCACAACTATAACCTTCTTATACTTTATAATTAATTGTTAGAATTATACCTTGATCCTGCATTCAGAGCCTTAAACAACAGACCTGTACCCCTGGCCAGAAGCCTTCTGACTTTACTGAGATGTGTTTTGGGTGTCTCTGTCAGGGCGATCAGGTTCTGCTGCCACGTGTTCATTTCTTTGGCCCAATGTTTCTTTCTGAGCCCAAGAAAAAGAGAGATGTGAGTCAGCAGCACAGGAGGCAAGGGGAAGCCACAGGAATGGATCTTTAAACTGGCATCTAATATGGAATAGGAATGAAATCAGTGATGGGAAACCATGGCGACCCTGGGATACCATTTCTTTCTTTTAAGAAAGGTAAGTTTTTGGATATTTTTGCAGCCATAGAAGCTAAAAACGGTAAGACAAAAAAGCGTCTAATGGAAGAAGCCTCATCTCTAAAGTTACTCTTTTCTATAGTTGAGACACGTTGAATATTTCAAATTAGTTTTTTTAACCTGTTCCTCCAAAAGGTTATTTCCCTACATTTGCAGTACAGTCTGAAAATTGTCCATTATTCCTTAAACTATGCCCCTCAAAGTCACAGGTATTTATCAAGGATAACGTGTGTATTCCCCCATACACCTTATTTGTTGGGACAAATGACCTATTTTATTGATTCTCTTTCAGAAGCCATTCTGTTCAGTTACAGATGAGTGGGGAAGAAAACTACTCTTTTGACTGACCTCTTTATTTGCAGTCTGATAAAGGAGGACTATTGTGTTTTATCCATTATCAATATCTATGGAAAGTCTCTTTTGCTCTTGCCAAGTTCTCTAGTTGCAGCCAGGGACTGGTGAAACTGTAAATAAACTTTCCTGCACAGATCCTCTGGAATGTCATTGTGAGTTTGACTGATTTTAGCATTAAGAAATCATAATTCACTGCATGACATGGACATGCAATTTCATTGTGCATCATTGCAAAAGAGGCAGAATTTTTGCCTGTGTGATTGCATCTCCAAAATGCTCCAAATTAGTTATAAGCTCCTTGTTACCTCTGATATTACGGCCCATTCTGGCTCTCTGAGGCATTTTCAAAATATTTTAGACATAAAATTATTCTGCCAATTGCCAATCATTGTCAATTGCCAATCCTTGCCAATCTTCATTGCAGTAGAATGGAAAATCTGTTCTAGGATACTGTCAGTGGGTTTGTCTGCTGAAGGGTTGAAGCCTTTTGGGCTATCACTTGTGATAGAGATCTGTGTCTTTGTTCCTGGTGAAAGGTGACAAGAAAATCTGAGACATCAGTATTTAAGGTTGTAAATAGTTAAATTTTTAGAGACCTAAGAGCAGAGAATGTTTAACCTTTTTTTTTGTTTTAGTAGAAGGCTGAAGAAAGAAAGTGTTTAGAGGGAAATTATTGTGGCAGCTGCTGCCTCCAAACATCTTCTTGAATGGTTCATGTGGGTTCAGGCCTTTTGAGTTAGAAACTGAACAGATGGAGGTGATCTGGGATTCTTATGAAAGATAAATCAAAAACTAGATGTCCAAGATGATTTCTTAGTATTTGTCCATTGTCCCTTTCGTTGGCTCAAGGACCTACTCTGGCTATCTCAGTATAAAGGACCTCAACAATCTATTCCATCTGGGAAATGTCCAGAAAATAGTAGTGGAAGTCTCTGTGTATCCTGTGGTTTACTCACCCTCCTCAATGTGTTAAGAAGTCAGGGAGGAAAAAATGAGGTTCAGGGTGTAGATAAAGCCTGTATCTGCATTTCCATCACCACCAAGGGCAGGCAAGTGAATTCACAGGCTGAAAACAAAGAATAAAGCTGGGATTATCTAATCATCTCCTACCCTTGAAAAAGCCTCCAAGAAACAATCCTGCCCTAATGGATTCTGGATTACAGAGTGATTGTTGAAAAAACCTATCCTCTGTTACTTGTAGAGTGAGATGGAATATTTGCATTATGAAATGGAAACTATTGATATTAACAAAACGGAAAACAATTGAGATTAATCATATAAAACATAGAATTAATACATATTATGAATCAAAATATTCAAATATAGTATAAAAACTGTACTTTTGATTTAATTTAAGTTATAGAATAAATAAATATGAAATAATATTTTCATATAATGTGGCAGCTACTACTTTCTTATCTTACAATGTGAATGTTTTGCTCTGTTGTTGAGTTTAATAGCCAAAGTCTGTGGTTAAAGTGGTGCAAATCTAGGTTAAATTCAGCCTTGCTAATGCCATGGTGGAACACAGAATTTGGGAATACACATCCAAGAAAGACAGGGGTGCTGAGCTCAGGGAAACCTCAGGAGCTTAAATGTGACAAAGCAGTTTTGCACAGGGGAGCGGAGTGATGAACCAAAGAGCTCCTTGCCAGAAGCTGACGGGTTCTGGCAGAGCCTGTGGGTTTGGCCCACTGTCCCTGTGCTGCTGAGAGATGGGACAGAGGCCAAAGCAGTACAAGAGCAGCAAAAACAGTGACCAGGGGTTGGATTCAGCCCTCTGTGCTGCTGCAGCCTCTGCCAGAGCTGAGGAGAAGATGAGCAAGGGAGGCAATCAGGAGGCTTCTCATGTTTAGACAGATAAATGCATTTGTTCCATTGAGTCCAGGGTTTGAGGGAATAGCCTCCCATTAAAACATGAAACATGACTTGCTTTCAGAGTTACACTTCACACCTAACATCTGTGAGGATGATCCTGTACCCCTGCTTCGCCCCTGCCTCGCTGTGAATACCCTGGAGCAACATTGTAAGACCTCAACATCTGCTCTCTGACAATAGTCTTTTCTCCTTCTCTTTAAAAAACCAGAAATTTGGGGTTGCTGTGGGACTTGAGAGTTTCAGCCAGACCCTTTTGGACAAAAAAAAAAAAAGATATTTAACCTCCCACTATGGGAAGAAGTAGTAAAACCAGAATGACTAGCAAATGAAGGGATTTGGAGCAAAGTTTCAAACGTTAGATAAATCTATAAAAAATTACCTGGCTTGTGTGCCTGCATAGGACAGCAGAAATTGTTAATTGCCTTTCACAGGAGCAAGCATGATTTGTTTATTTATTTTATAAACTGAGTCAAGAATATGCCATCAATAACTTTAAACATTCCCATGTTTGAACTAGAAGACAGCTGGCACAAAGAAACAATTACACAGCCATTGGGAGTTAGCTGACAGAAGATTTCCATAAGTAATTATGCTCTGTGAGCGTGAGGGAAAGGAAGATAAAGGAGATAATGCCCTTTACAGGGCATAATGCTTTGATATTTTCCTCATACCCTTTTGCTGTAAAGCTAATGGCAGACACAAACTGAAGTGACCCTGGATGTAATTGGCAATAACAGATCTCTTCCAATTCCAGGTCTTACAACCCCCCCAATGCAAATACTTCCAGCCACCTTGGTCAGTCTGAACAAGTAGAATTTACAGGGTCAGGCTCTCAGGTCAGCAGACACACAGAATTTCTGTGCTTAATGCCACTTGGGTATAGAGAATGGGTACTCCATTTCCTTTTCTCCTTGACCTCTTCTTTTTACCTTGTATTTAAAATGATTTAATTTGAAAAGTACTTATTTTGTCTGACAGGTTGATGTCAGCATCCATGTGAGAAAAAAGATGAGTCAGGCCTCTTCTGCTGAGTATAGAAATGTCTTTGAAAGTACCAGTTTTACTGGCAGCATAGGACAATTCTGACAAATAAGAGGAAGAATTTAGGTGCTAATCATATTATGGTTGACTTTTACATGTAATAGAATCATGGAATCTTTTAGCTTGGAAAAGACCTTTAAGATGATTGAGTTCAGGCACAAACCTGACACAACATACACACAGGAGAACATGCAATGTGCAGAAATCTGAGGTGGTTTTTACAAAGCTGCAGGAATCAGGGGAGCACTCACGGGTCTGGCACAGTGTTCCCACCCATCCTCCGGGGCACTGGCAGGCGCTGGGGGCGACACACTCCCCTCCATTGAGACATCTCTGCAGGCACACAGCTGGACAGATGGCATGAAACAGGTGAGAGGATGGATGTGATGTATCTGGGTGCCAAAGAGCTGCCTGAGAGGTGACCTGCTAGGCTTTATTCCATGTGGCTGACTTCCAAAGGCATGGGTGTGCTCTGTTCATCACATCATCAGCATGATGAGCAGGATTCTTTGATATTTTCTTCTTAAGAAATTTATCTTTTAACTGTCTGCTGGGAGACTTGGCATTTCTAATGCTTGGCTTATCATCAGCTAAGAACAATCTCTCCATGATGCATTCATGCACTATATATTCCATGTAAAAAAATATTTTCATAGAAAAGTTTCATATATTTATTGCATATATTTTTGTTCAGAGAGCCTGAAAGAGTGAGTGCATGATCTGGTGTATATGAGAGACACTTCCTTCTTTCAGCATTTCTGAATAAATTATTGATATTATAAATTCAAGCCCCTGGTTCTGAAATCATATTTACTAGCAGGACCTAAAGGGTATAAAGCCAATATTTTAATCTGGTTTACATACAGTATGTCATCTTGATTATAAATTTATTCCGTTTATCTGTCAACTTCATGGTAATGAATAACCATGTACAGAAAAATATTCCTTGAAAATATTTTAGGGTGAGAGGTTTTTCTTTTAATTACATTTTTATGTAACTGTAGGCAGAGTTACAGAGTAAGAAAACGTCATTCTCCAAATTATGCACCGATGACCTTGAGAGTACATCAGTTTGGAGAGCTTTATAGCAGGCTTTAGATAGTTCTGTACTTTGAATTACATGACATTTCTCTCCAGAATATAACAAAATATGTGAAGCTGTTAAAACATAAAATCAATGCTTCAAGTTTAATACTGTAAAAATGAATTTCCATAACAAGACATATAACAGAGCTGCATGAAGCAGAACCAGGGTTCCCCCACACAGCTTTTTCTTCTCTGCAAGCATCAAGTACTTACAGCATTCTGTATTACCTGTACTTAGAACTGTTATTTCTTCAAACTGCTGAAACAGCAAAACAGATTCTGTGCTGGTTTTTAGTATTAGAAGATTGCAAATTGCTGTTGACTGGACTAATTAATATAAACTTTGATGGGAGTGGAGGTGCTTACGTTTGCTGCAGCGCTCTCCCCTCCAGCCAGACGGGCAGTCACAGACATTGGGGCGGACACATTTCCCCCCGTTCATGCACGTGGGCTCACAGACACCTGCAGGAACACAACAAAGGAAGAACTGGGAGCTGGGAAATGAGGGAAGATTTCACTGGAGGCTCACTTGCTTCCTTGCAGAGGGTCAGTTGGCTTGTAATGAAAAACCAGAAAAGTGGTTTGGAATGGAGAATGTGAAACACAGAGGCTTGATAGGTCCCAGAAATCCTTATGGGAAATGCTGTGTCATGTGTGGAAACTCTTTGGCAGAAGCTCTGGTAAGAGCTGCCTCACCAGAGCAGAGAGGCTGGTTACAAAATTCTCAGAAATGCAAGAGGACAGGCCAAAGATTGTTATAGCTTTCACTTCCATATGGGAAAATTCCTCCTTCATGTTCTCAGATGTTAATTTGGATAAGAAAAGCCTTGATGAGGATGGATTGTTTTCACACAAGTTTGGGTATGATTTTGCATTCAACCAAGCATAAATCCTAAAGTTCTATTCTTCCATTGCCCTTTTGAACCATTACTTGTTAAAATACTTACCTTTTTACTTTATTCTTTTGTACAAATAAGATGTGAGAGCTGAGTTGTTCTTTCAAACACAAGAAGCCAGGTGGGGTTTTTGTTGACTTCACTAAAAAAGAAATAGCTAGTTTTTGTCCCTGTGATTAAGCTGTATTTATCAATGTTGTTTTAGAACATCCAGCATTAAAATCTCACATTTCTGGGAGGTCACACATCTGCAATCCCAGCCTGCTTTGATGTAGGGAGATGCCATAGGCAGGTACCCAAATTCCTCCTGTCCTGTCTCTCCTTGCCTGTTAAGGCAAGTGTAGGAAGCACCCATCAGAGGCTGGGTAATTCAGAAACATGGCAGTGCCAGTATGGTGGCACTGGGAATGATTTGCATTTTACATGGAAAGAGACATTGGATAATTGGGTGGAGTACAAAAAGCTGTGTAACTCAGCAAGTGGCTGGACTGGGGTAAGAGAGCCAAGTCAGGAGGAGTTTGGCAGCGAAGGTGTGAGAACACACTTGTGCCCAAAGGCTCCTGCCACGTTCAAAGCTTTGTATGCCAGTGGAGCTGCCAGTGACCCCTTCCCAGCCGTGGGGATCAGTGTTGCTCCTCCCTGCCTGCAGGGGTGGGTGGCTGTGGGACACCCAGCTCCTCTCAGCAGAGCAGGGGACTCGAAGAGCTGACAGCTACAACACAGCAGTGCCTCCATCAGCCCCGAGGCTTTTTGCACACCAGTGAGTGTTAGTGCTGCAGCAGTCCTGACTGTGAGCTGTCACTGCATGCAGGGCTCTGAATGACCACAGCCCCCCTCTACTGTAGGAGGTGGAATCCTGACAGAGCCTCAAAATAGGGATGATTACTAAAAGACAGCAAGCAAAAATGCAGCAACTTTTATTTGATGGGAGAATAACCTTTTGTTCCTCTCTCAGGGATGATCAGGCATTTTTAAGTAGATAGATTTAGGCTCCCTAATTATTCCTGTGATGTAGTGAAATATTGCTTTTGTGGCACTTTTTGTGCTGGTCTCTCCCTTCAGCCCAGATGCTGCTGCACTGGCAGCTTTTAGAGCTGTATTGCTGCTCTTGCTTGGCTCCTACATTTGCATTTTGTTCTGTGCCAAGCCTCTGGATCCCTCAGCATCCTGACCTGCCCTTAGGCAGGGCAGACATGGCCATGATTATAGGGGCTGCTTGGACCCCAGCCCTCAAACTGTCATCCTCCATTTCCTTCTTTCTCCACCTCTCCTGATCCATGCTGTAATCTTGGCCTCTGCTTACTCAGGCTAACAGGGATCTACAGTTCTTGCTGAGCTGTTAAAAAATGCTGCAACCACTGGTTAAAACCTACATGAGTTCAAAGTGTCATGGCCTCCATAACTCTGAAATAATTTAATCTCTTATTTTCCCTATTTCTTTTTCTCTCCCCTTTGATCTCACATCTCCAGTAAGAGATTTTTGATCCACAATCTTGGATCAATTCCTTTCAATTATAAACCAGCTCAGACATCCAGAATTTAGAAAAGATGAGCCCAAACCATAAAGTTTGGTTCTAGATTTAAAATCACTTTGTGCTTTTTGATATTCATGGACCATAATGTCCCCAGCACTAACCTGCTCTCCTAAAATCAGTTGAAAATCTATAGATTTTGTTTTGAGATAGTCTGAAACTTGGAAAATATCTTCCCACCACCTCTTAGAAACTAAAATCAAGAAAAGGTAACAAACACAGTAGCACTTGTTCAGATGGATATTTCACCTTTTTTTCTTTCTTTTGTTTCTTATATTTTCTGTTTATTTTTAACATTACACAATCACATGCTTGGTTTTTTTTTCTTTTTTTTTTTTTTTTTTTTTTTTTTACTGACAGCAGATTCAGCTGCAGGGATTCAAATTAGTAATTCAGCAATGGTTTCAGCAACAGGTGAGGTCCAGTCTTGATCTGAATAAAACACATAATTGCAAACTGACTCTCAGCTTTCCATTTCTCCCTTTTTTTGTTCAGTTGCCTTACAAATGACCAAGTAGCTATGAAAATACAGCATGAACTGTCCTTAATACTTATGGCATCTCTGACTTCAGTGATAAATCCAAAGGAGTTCAATGCAAAGTGAACTAAGGGTTCAAGTCAGCACCAAGCCTGTTCTGAACTGGAGGAGCCCTTCTGCCTGCCTGCCCTCTGGGGAAGAAACTCTCTTTTTTACCAAGGAATTCACAAACACCTTTAGGTGAATGAATGCAGTGTTATCTCTCCCCTTCTCCTTCCTGACATCTCCACCTTGTCCTCCCTTTCTTTAACTTTCTTAAATACAGCTGCATCTCAATACCCATCAGGCAGACTTCAACATTTGTTAATGATAACTAGTTTGGATCCTTTCTGGTCCCACTCCTTGGCCTCTGTGGAGGAGTTCCAATTTCAAAATAGCAAACAAAAATGCTAGAGCCTCTCACAGGAAAACTAAATAAATTATCAGACACTAGGAGAGCAAATCAAATTATTGCAATCCTCCCAGGTACTGGCATGACTTTGAAAAGACTCACTTTTTTTTTTTTTTTTTTTTCCCTCCTCTTAAGAAAGCCCAGAGACTTGACCAGAGACAGCAGTTGTTTGATAAGTTTTCCATCTCTCTTGGGGACTAATGCCATGGATATAAACGCATTTGTGTGTTCCCTTTGTTGCAGTTAGGCAGGATATATCACTGGGAGTAGGGGGAGTCCTGTGCTGTCCACAGGCTTGCTGGCAGTGAGTATCACTAAAGCCTTCATCATTCCCTTGCTGCCAGTGCTGGCATTTCCATGCTCTTCAGCAAGAACCAAAGCACAGAATTTCATATGCAGTGGTGTTTCTCGAGCCTGTAACGTGCCACAATTGTGTAAGGCCACCATTTACAGCTCAGAACCACTTCCATGATCTTGTGTTTCCCTGAGCTGGTGGGTTAGATAAGGTAAGCCTATGCTGAAGGTGATAATGCAGGTTGAAGAAGCAGCGTGGCTCTGTGTTGTATTTCAGATGAGGGGGGATTTTGATAAGGTAACAAGCAGCTGCAGGTGTTAAGATAAAACACAGGTGTTGCACAGAGCACCACATAAAATGGGCACAGCCCTCCCACGCACTGAAAGGTATTCACAATTTGCTGAGTTTTCTGTTTAATGCAGCAGCTATTTCTCTTTGATGGCTTTAATACATTTTGACCTTACAATCACTTAAAATTTCCTGTGACCCTTTTCATGGCTCATCCCCTCTAGGCTCACTTGACCCAGTGAAGTGCTTTTTGAAGCTCTTTTATCAACCTCCATGAAGCTCCATACCAAACCTTTCAGCCCTAAAATCTCTAAGGTAGTCAGACCTTCTGCTTTGTCAGCCAAAGAGAGGTATTCTCCAGCAAAATAAATATTTCTGTGGATTACTAAAACAACCTAGCACCTGAAATGTTGTGTTTGAAGTGAACCCTGCTTTCCTGGTGTGAGTAGCACCAGCCATGGACACCCACAATTTCAGTGACTTCTGCTGCCTGCCTTTGTTCCCATTAATCTGCAGCAACATTCCTACTAAAATATCAACAGTATTAAGCAAATTATCTGTTATGTAAAGCCAGAAGGGATGGGGGGCAAAGTTAAGCACTGGACATGCTTTGCTGGATGAAGGGTCACACTATTAAGCAGCAGGATCTGCTGACCAGATACAGTGATTACAAACAGCCAGACATGTCCTCCAGACCTCACTGCTTCTGGAGATTATCAAAAACTTTCCTAGTTTAACCTAAGCCACCTCTAGACAAAAGGACCTCATTACAGCTTTTCTCAGTAGAAGGAGATAATAAGTAGTGCAAAGCTTTTAATTTTGTTGATATAAGACATATCACCACCCTCATAAAGTCAAAAGAAAAAGAGGTGGAATATTACACCATGGCCCTGAAATCTTAGAAGAAAGGGATCCTCTGCAATGTTTCAGGAACAGAAACAACCTTATCCTTTCCTGGCCAAGAGACTGCAGAGACTGTTTCTTTCTGAATCAAAATTATCTGTCATCAGGTATCCTGAGCCAAGGCTCTGATGAGGAGACAGTGAATCAGTCAGGCTGCAGTGCTGATTAGAATGTAGTTTTCAAAATAGCTTTTCTTTCAGTTTCCTTTTTTTTTTTTTTTTTTGTTTTTTGTTTGTTGGTTTGTTTTTTGTTGTTGTATTTGTTTTTTTTGTAGGGTTTTTGTTGTTGTTTTTTTGTGGGTTTTTTTTGGTATTTTTTTTCTCCTGTGGAAGCTGAGTAAATTGACCTGCTTCTGGGTGCATCCTGCCTTTGGATGGAAGAGAGAAAATAGCCTCAAGCAGTAACATCTGTGTGGGCCAGCTAAGGCAATGCATCAGGCTGTATCTTGCTGACAAAACACAGACATGCAGCCAAAAGAACACCTACTGGTAGATACATACTTCAACTGATCCCTTAAGTCACCATCCCTGTGCTGACATTCCTGGGTGATTCACAAACCCTGCTTTTATTTCTGGCTGGTGTTGGTTTTGAACTGATGACTTCTCTGTGGGTCCAGTGCATATTTCAACTCGTTCTATTGCTCTTCCGTGGAGCAGAGAGCTTGATCAGCCTCAGGTTTGTTTTTTCTATGGGTACAGGTTGTTTTAATGTTTGCTTCCTCCTTGCTGCTTAGTGGTTGCCTTGATTTGGTGTGACATTCTCAAAAGCAAAGAGCTGTAGCTGGGGAGATACAGCCCAGTATGGACACAGAGCATGGGACAGATTGAAAAATGTCACTGACTGCTCTTGTCAGGAAAATACAGCTGGCAGAAGTTGAGCTGTGGACAAAAATGAAGCCAGTAAGTGTGAAATAAGTGGATTTTGTGTTAAAGCTGACACTCCTAGCCCTTTCAAGTGTTTGTAGGTAAAATATATCACCTATTGATTAAACCAAATGAACGTGGAGAAGCTCTGTGCCAGGAATCATGTCAGATCATGACACTGTAGGGATGCTGCTGATCCTTTTCGCAGGACACAAACTGGAAGGTCAGACCAGCAGTTCCAGCAAATAGCACAGTTCAATTGATCCACTGGAGGAAGGTTCTCCATCTCTCTGGGTGCATTATGCACCCAAGCAGCACTGCTCAGATGAAACATTATCCTGACTGCAGAGAGGGAACAACTCTTTGGATTCTTCTAGGCTCCAAATAAAGATTTGATCTTGCTGAGTGATTTTCAATCCTTTAAAATAAAAAAATAAAAATTAAAAACAAACCCTAAGCGGGTGTGTTCTGGCCAAAAAAGATTTTTCTAACAAAGGACACCATTGTTTGGATTCTACTGGCAGAAACTAGTGGAGGTAAAAAAATGTCATTCACCCCTTTAGAGGGTATAACTGATGCTCAACAGATCATTAGTGAGATGGATGTACCAATATATCTGCTGCTGTGAAGGTCCCAAATGCACACAGCTCTGAAAAACACGTTATGGATTCGGGACACCAGCAATTTCTAGTCCCCTTTTTTTCTGCTTCCAAGGGCAGTGAGGAAATAGTTTTGCCCATGCTGAGTTTTAGGCACATATGTTTTCCCACAGCTTGATTTTATCTGAAATTTCTCATCTGTGTTGATTTGGGTTTGTAAATAAAGAAATAACTTTCTCTGCAAGCTCTATCTGAGTAACCTCAGATGTGTGATCCACTGAATGCCAGTAATTATAGGCACTGATTAAATTTTAGGGAGAAAGAATATTTGTCATGTAATAAAATTCCAAATTTTGTGCAATGGTCTAAAATTTGGATCCTTATCCATATCAAGCTACCAATCATTTTGAGGTTTGCTCACCCTATTTCTCGCTTCACGTACCTCAGACAGAGATGCAAAGCACTTCTTCAATAAATTACCTTTCTGAATAATAAAAAATAATCTGGTAGAAACCTCTGAGGGATGCAGTGCAGGAGAACAAATTACTACAAGACACAGAGGGAGCTGTAAATGTAATTGTGATGGTTGTGGTGACAGTTTGCATTTCTAATATATTCACTTTACCACAGAGCTCCAACAATAAGAGTTAGTTTGCATGACCTAGCACACATTTCAGAAGAAAAAAATGGTCAGAAAAATTGCAAACCATATAGATAGCAGTGCAATGTCAGTGCTTTGCCTAATTATGTCTGGGTCTTCATTCTGATGTGTACTCTGATATACTTATGGGGCCTTTTAGAGATATTAAAGCAGGAAATAAATCTAATTTAGTTATTAGCTCAGTAAAAATGAGAAAAATAATTACTACTATGTGGAAAAACTACTGAGACTGCACTCCTAGAGGCAGTGTGTGATGCAGTGCAATCCTGTTTGCTGTCATGTTGCTCTCAGCTGATAACATTTTCTGTCAGCTAAGGAGGATCCTGATCTCTCCATGTACCTCCAAAAGATTCCCTGGGAGTGAGTGGTAGGCAAGACTCCCAAACCTCAGGAAACCAGTGGGGGATTGTCACTGCAATACAGGCAGGGGACTCCCCACTCCTCTTGGACTGAAAGTTTCTCCCTCTTGGTCTCATGATCTTCATTTTGCCTATTGGCTGCCATCAGGTGAAACTCTGGACATGCAATAGTATCACGTTGGGATAGCTGTGGAATACTTCAGCATCTTGCAGAATGAAACCACCATAAACAAAATAAGCACGTGTAGATGCACATTTGGGTGTTTGGGGAATATTCTGCTAGGAACTGTGAGATTTTGAAACCATTAGAAAATCCTTTTTCTCATTTACGGGCTGGTTTTAGTCCGATTGCAGCACTATTAATTTGAAAAAGACTGTAGCTCTACTTTATTCTCATCTTTGCAACTGTTAGTGTATAATTAATGTGGGGAATTGTAAAGTATACTCTCAGCACAGGTCACATTCCCAACTTGTTAGGGGCCTGAGTTTGGTAACATTTTCTCTTCATTGAAGAATGCTCTGCATTTTATTAGGTCAGTGAACCATTCCAGCCTGCATATAAATTGTTCTGCTGAGCTGCTTTCTTGTCATGCCTGAATGAGAAGTGAAAGAGGACTCATACACACAGTTTCTCCTCTGCTGATTGTTTTTGCAGCTCTGTGCTGGAGGATGACCTGCAATTTAGGCCATTTGGGCACATTCTCCTTGCCCTGAGCGGGCTAAGGCACTGCCTGTTCTTGGTGCAATTTGGTTCTTTTTCATCTATGCAAAAGAAAAGGGAGATTCAAGTCAACAAAAGGAGAGCAGCCAGAGGCTGCAGTGGTCTGGCTGATAACCCAGCCAAAAAGTGAGGACCTGGTCAGGAAGTTTGGAATAGGACTGCTGCCTGCACTGGCACTGCACTCATCTGATCATCACCCCGTTATTATCTGCCTCAGAAATAAGCTTGAGCTGAGATGGAAATCAGTGCTGGAGAGGATTGTCCTGCCTGTGTCTTTTTGTGGATAAACAGACAACATTAATCTCCATGACCATCTGTCCTCTGGGCTTTTCAAGTGATAGATCCACTGCTCCTTTTTAAAGAGATGTTTAAAAAATATTTTAATTAAAAAATAGATCCCCAGAATATTTTTTCTTTAATCAATTAGTGGGCAAAAAGCACTTTTTGTCACACAGAAGCCCACAGCAAAGAGAGAGGCAGTAATTCAGGAATCCCTTTTCTTTTGCTTTAGGCATGCTTTTACCTACAGCAGCAGATCTGGCACATTTCTTCAGTGCATTTAAGATACAGGTAAAGAATATTAAAATTTAGATGTTCTGCTCTAGTAAAATTCATGCTGTAGTCTGGGAATGTTCTGCTTATGGAAGGAATAAAAAATTCAATAACGCTTTTGGGCTTATTTAGGAAATATATTCAGTTCTTACCCAGATTTATTCTTGTTCCCTTCCTGAAAAATAAATTTAAGCAGATGCATGTGCTCAAACCCCCTATTAAAATAAATGCATCAGATACATATATATGACAAAATTTAGTTTTTAAGAAAGGCCAACTAATGGTTTTGTCACAAATCCTTCCTAAGGGTGAGCAGTGCTGTGAGAGCACACCAAAAACCAGGTTGTGCTGTGGTGCTGTGAGTGCTGTGAGTCACTGTCTCCTGTTGGGAAGTCCCACCTGTCCCTGTTCCCCCCAGGCAAGATCATGTTTTGTTCAGCTGAATAGGAAAGACAGCAGTAGCCTGATTTTTTGTGTTTTTTTTTTTTTTTTTTTTTTTTTTTTTTTTTTTTTGTTTTTGTTTTTGTTTTGTTTTGTTTTGTTTTGTTTTGTTTTGTTTTTTTGTTTTTATTTTTTTTTGGTTCATCTTCTGTTGTATTTCCTGCCCAGGGGAAGAAGATGGCATCTAATATGAACCTATTCTGCTACATAGACTGGAAAATCAAGTAGAAACTGAGACTAGTGTTTCCTTTTCCTGTGTCTCCAGACTGGGCACCAACCCAGGGACAAGCCAGCCCACAAGCCTTTGTACTTTTGTTGCACAGACAATGCTTTGAACAGGAAGTTGCAGGTCTATTTGCTATAAGCAGCTGCTCATTTCCTTCCAAACACCCACTGTTCAAGCGGATTTGCTGTCCAGGAATCTTAGACAAACACTTGTTGCTTTTAAGCACATCCTTGCTGTATGAAAAGCAAGTCTGATGTAAATGATTCCTTCATCCATTTGGATGAGATATGTGGTTTGTTCCCTGCTTGTTTGTGTGGGAGGGTTTGCTGGACCTTTGGCTTGCAAACTGGCTGATTTTTGATAGCTTAAGTCAATCTGGCTACTCAGTGAAGACATTCCAGAGAATATATCACACAGTGTCAAGATGACAACTCGGTGGGAGTCTGATTTGTTGAGCAGTAAAACTTCCTGCTTATGCAGCTGTCGAGGCAGTAAAGTACAGAAACATTACATGGGAAGGCTGGAATGTGGGAAATCAGTGACTTTCACAATATGACATTGCTTAGCAAAAAGCTGCCTTTGAAACCCAGTGTTCACATTTCCAATTAGTTTGCCTCTAGCTCTCATGCAAGCAAAGTCCTCATGCTACCAGGAAGGGAAAAGAAAGGAGGAGGGAAGAGGAACAAGCAGAGCTGGAGGAATGACTGTGAGTTATATTGCACACTGTGAATTGGCTATAAATCCTGGCTGCAGGAATTACTGAGATGGAGAAATAGTTATCTCCTAACTCTGAGATCCAATCTGCAAAGCCCCAGTGTCAGTGGGATGATTTATGTGATACAAAGTCATCAGGATTGAGCCCACAATGAAACAGATGCATACAGAAACTTGTTCTCAGTTTTACATGGGGAGCAAACCCCATGTCCCTGGCTGTGTTGCATGGCCATGAGGCAGTGCCAAAAGAGGGGCTGAGGTCAGGCTCCAGGTGTGCCTGGTGTGCTGGAACAGGCAGGAGGAGGATGCTGGTTTCCCCTGACCTCTGCTTGCTGATGAGCTCCAGAGGGAGCTGTGGCTCGCCTTTTCTCGCTCAGAGATGCACTCACAAGAAGCAGACAGCAGAGAAAAGGATAAATGTGTGGGCCTGTGAATCCCTCTTCTTCTCCCCTTCTCTTCATTCCAATCTTTCGTAAGAAAACTCAGCTTTTATGGGCTTTCATTTTTAATGGTTGTTGTAGAGCAGTCCTATGAAAATACACATAGTAAATAAAGAAAACTTCAGTGTTGTCTTTGCTTATAATTTTTGTAAGGATGAAGTAGATATCAGTCAGAACCCTGCTTTAAAGCCTCCTGAAAAGCAGTGACATCCCAGGATTGTTAAAGCTGAGTTTTTCAGAAGGGAAATCAAACCACTGCACAAACAGTTTTTCTCTAGCGCCTGAGCGTGTTTGTTGGATGCAAAGTTGATCCCGAAACATATTTTATTTTGAGGTGCTGCCAGCATTTGCCTCTTCCCTCTCAACAAGAGTGATTATACTGGAAACAATCCTTCTCAAGTGAGGATAGGAGGTCGTAGATTGCTGAGGCACAAGCACACATTTCCCTGTCAGCGCTGCCACCCGCGCCCGGGCTGTGGGTGTCTGCTTTGCATAATCACCAGGCACTTACTGCAGCTGGCAGCCAATCAGACCTCGCTGATTTACACTTTTTGGGGTTTTGGAGTGATGTTTATTTAGATACAAAACACCAACTTTCAGGATGAATGCCTTTCTCCACACACTCAGGAAGCAAAGGAGAGCGAGCCTGAATAGAAAAGATGTGGTGCCACCATTCCCTCCTGTATGTTTTTGGCTGTCCTGCAGACAGTATTAGAAATTCCAAACTGTACAAGGATGAAAATGATAACCTTAAGCCATGGTTCTATGTGTTTAAAATAAACCAATAGCCTGTTTTGGTTCAGTTCAAAAATAACCTCTTTGATGGGTTGTGTGGCTTTTAGTTTTTATTATCTCCTTCAATTGAGAATCTGAAGCTGCCAAAATTAAATAGAAGCTTTTTTTTTTCCTCTGTCCCTGCAGGTGAGATATTAAGAAGGAAAGAAAAATGTCTAAAAGCAGTGAGAACAATATCAATGTATCAAACAATGATAACATTGAATTAACTGCCAATTTGTCTGCCTTAGTATTAAGTTTACTCACTCTGTCTTGATAGGTTTTATTAGTCAGATAATAATCCACCTCAAATTTCTAAGATTATAGACTCAGTGTAAGTACATAATAAAGCTGTTTTGCTGTCAGAAGTGTTTGAAACTGTACTAGAAATGTAAAAGTGCATAAGGACACAGCAATTTCATATTCAGAGTGCAAAGAACGATTAAAATAATGATAAAATCCTTCAGAAGGATTTTTTTCCTCAGAATTGTCACATTCATCATTGTGGCTAAGCCACCCGTACGTTTCTCAGTGTGAGGTCACCTGGCAGCAACAGGGGACACCACTGAGCTGTGATTTGGGCCACAGGTTCACCTGTAGCAGTCTCTCTGACATTGTCCTGATAATTTGGAAATGGGAGATGATGCAGTGTTAAACTTCCAGTAAACTTCACATCTGCTCACAGCTTTGCTATCATGATATGTGCGTTTTTTCCTCACTCTTTGTGAGGGTTTTACAACTCTGTGCAAGCTGAAATGTCCTGTGCTACTCAGGGCTCAGCTACCTTACTTGGAGTCCTTAAAGCCTGACAGAAAAGAAACTCAAATCCAGAAAAAAAAAAAAAAAAGCCTCTGTAACACAGAAATCTTCTGGTTTTTCCTGATTCCTTCTGCCATACCCTTCCCAGGAAGGCCAGCAGAAGCACTGCACAAAAAGTCTCCCAGCTGGATTTCTGAGCACTCAGGCACACAGCCCATGGGGCTGTCACACTTCTGCACAGTCAGCTGCCCCAGGTGGCCTCAGGTTTATCAAAATTAACAGAATTTATAAATGTATAAATACAGATATATTTACTGCTAGTGACAATGCAGAATGAGCAGCATGCTACTCAGCTCTATTTGGAATTTCAAATGGCTATTATGGTAGCTTTTACAGGTTTTATTTAAGAAAAAGAGAGGTTGGGTAGTGGGAATTCTTCATGCTAGGGACTTATTCTCCACTTTTTCATTTGTCTGTGTGTGAGTTAAGAACATGTGCCTGTGTTCACACTTTAGCCTTTCAGTGTGTGTGCCACATATTCTATCTAATCCCCCAATCTAGTCTATGCCTGATGCAAAATGATATGAAATCATGCCTAAAAAAGGGGTGAGATGTATTCTGCATTTGAACTCTGAGAGGTTTATGGGACAGAGAGCAGCCTCCCACTGCTGGGAGCACTGGTTTTCTCCATTTTCTAGGGAGGAAAGTTTGCAAAGGTCAGCTGAGACTGACTTCTGCTGTGCCCTGCAGGCTTCTGGTCCAGAGGAGCAGCAAAATCTGAAACCTCTGCTAGAGGAGAGACAAGTTATTTTATATAAAATTAAAAAGACATACAGCTCTAAGAGAAACTGCTTGTTATAAAATCTTGTGAATTCTTCTTTTGATGGATCTTGATACTTGTCCCATGTGCTCTTGATTTTCGGCAAGAAAGAAGAAACATTACTCAACATTTTCACCAATTAACAGTCAGTAGCCAGTAAGAATCAGCAAAAAGTAGTGCTTTCCTTCCACTTTATTATGTTTCTCTTCATTATCAAATTCACAGGCCCTTTATTAAAGTTTTTATAACACTGGGCTAAATAAACCAGACTAAATAGCAGTTATTGAAGTGGAATGAAGGCTTGGATCAGACAGAACAAAATTGATTTCATCACCTCAACAAACATTTTTGCAAAAGATCATACCAAGATGGACAACAAAACCTCAGAAACTTTTGGAAAGAGGAAAGAAGCCTGCTGTGAGTTGGTGGAGTTTGGAGGATCCCAGGGAGTGCTTTGCTAGACTGCAATCATCATCAGCACGCTTCCCTTTGATCTGCCTGGAGATGTGGCAGGGTGTTTAAAGCTGGAAACAGCACTTCTCTAATGTTCCCTAACCTCAAAAACAGGATGCCAAACATAAGGTTTTTTCCTCCTTTTTTCTCCCTCCAGCACATTCCTGCCAGAACAGACTATTCAATTGTGCACTGTGCGTCACGACCCTCTCTGCCGACGGAGGGGAGAGCGGCAGTGTGGGGAATGAGAGGGCTTTTGTTGCTGCAGGGAATTTTTTACTGGCTTTTTTTCCTCTGTGTGTGAGAGACATAAAATGCTCTGGAAATGTACAGATTCTTCCTGCCAAGAATGGTTGTTTTCACAGCTCCCCTCTTGCCAATTTCAAGCTGATTAAGAAATAATAAAATAAAATAAAATAAAAAAAGGTTTTCACATATATATCCTCAACTCCCTGGCTGACAGATATTGTTGAGCAATTGAGTCTGTAAAAGTGCCAAAATAACCTATTTCCCCAGAAGAATCAAATATTAATACTGATGGTAACGTGAAAAAAGGGAGTTTTCTGTGACAAGAACAAATTCAAGGATAAAGTGCTGTTAACGAATTACCTTAATTAAGCTGGAACTATGACTTTCTAATATTTTTAAGGATCTTAGTCAGCTTCTTGGCCTTTGGCTTTAATTTTTTCCCCCAAAAAATCTTTCAGGCAAAATAATTAATTAATCTCCAAATACGAATGTTACTCATTTTGAACTCATGAAATATTTAGAGAGGATTCCAGCAAAATGTTCTCTCCCAACTTCGACTTGACTTATTCTAATTAACAAGTTGGTTTTGGGTATAACATAGAGCTTTATGGGCTCTGATAGAAATATAGGTGATCACAGCAGAAATACAGGCTAAATGTTCTGTGGAATATGCACAAAAGGGAGAAAAGCTGTTAGGGGTCAGAGAACTGTTGGAAAACAAAGGGAAATGTGTAACTCACTTTTCTGGCACCTTCTTCCCGTGTAGCCCTCGGCGCAGGAGCAGACATTGGTCCGGACACAGTGACCACCATTCTTACAGGGGGGAATGCAAAGAGCTGGGGAGAGGAAAGGAAATGTTCTGTGCACCAAACTCACGTGGGGGATCAACATCGCCAAAGCACAGGCTCCATCTTCAGGTGCCTCTGTTGGGAGAGCAGCTCACAGAGGTGTTTTTTGGGAAGGTGTCACCCCAAAGGGTGATTTGGGCTCTTGCCTGGGTAGAGACCCTGATTCTGTGTTGTTTGTGGAAAAAATGTGGGACATGATTCCTAGCACCTCAGGGTCTCTTAGATACTCACAGTTAAGTGGTCAGAATATTCCCAATGGTGTCAGATTTTTAAGTCTCTGTCAAAGGGCCTCCTCAAGGGCTTCTCCCCATGAAATATAGATCAGTGTTGGACTTTGCTAACTTGGCCTTGGTGCTGTTCCTTCTCCCTTTCTCAAAGAAGCAGAAGGAAGGTCTTTGCTTTCCTTCAGCATCCATCCATTACATCCTCCCATCAATTTCATATCCCATGAATGTGCATACTTATTTTCAATCCAGTGTCTAAACCAGAACACTTGAGAGCAAAAATTTCAAATCACCTAAATGTTGAAAATCACCTTCTGTGTTCAAGAGCAAGATCATCAAGTTACAGTGCATCATTTTCACTCTATCCTTCACCCCCAACATCATAAAAAAAAAGAGTTTCCAGCAAGCTCCATTTGCAATTAGATTTTTCTGTGTGAATCATTCACTTGCAAAAATATACATCAGGACCACATTAATCTAGGAATGTGGGAAACAAAAGGAGAGTAAGAGCAAAGAACTTCTAATGTTGAAGTTATTTTGGTAATAAGGGTGCATTTATATTCCCAGATTCAAGAGGAGTTACTAGATCCATATTGAAAAAAGAGAAGCGAGTGGTGTTAGCACAGGGGTGTTCCAGCTGCTTGGGCCCTAAATTCTCTTTCTTGTATGAGATACTGGGTCGTTAAAGGATTCATTCATTTGTCTTCTGCAGCACAGTGTGAGTGAGAAGCCCAGGATACTGTTAGCCTCAGTTTAGAGCTAGGACAGGGGTTCCAAATCAGCTCCTGCTCAATCAGGGCAATACCGGATCAGATTTTTAAGCAAGGATCTGATGAGCTCCTACACAAGTCTCCCATCCACAACACTTTAGGGTGGTCAAGTAGGTGACATTGTGAGCCCCGTTTGAAGGTAAAAGATCACCAGGCTCTGAAACCAGTATAGCACACACCACAGGGTATTAAAATGAACAAAATACTGCCATGCTTTCTCATTTAATTGAATAGTTGCTAATTAATTCTATCACTGACTCAGATAGTTTTATAATAATTATTTAGTTACCATTAATGGCATCACCAATAAGTTCTTACTTCCCAATACCATCAGGAACAATAAAAAAGTGGATTTATGACAGACTATAACAACAAAGGAGCACACATAGTTATGACAAGGAGAGTCTCCGGATATATTTCATGTGGGGGTAGGTAGTGTTAGAGGTGATATTTATATTTTGAGCCTGGGCCCTTTATCAAGATGATAAATAGAACTTTCTTACCTCTCTGGCACTGTGGCCCATAGAAACCAGAAGGACACGAGCACATGTTTGGCCGTACGCAGACTCCTCCATTCAGGCACACAGGGTTGCACACAGCTGCATGGGAATATAAAATAACTTCATTCATGTCTGACAATGTTGAACTTTTCAGAGTAGGCACTCTTTTACTGCTGCACATGTCATTAGAATTAATATTTCTAGTGATACTGTGAAAAGTTTAATGCAGCCCTTGCAGATCAGTTGTGCTGCAGCACTTATTCATGGTCGACACAGTGGGAGCATTTCACTTGTTTTAGCATAGCTTGGGAGATGAAATAGACTATAATTTAATGTAGTAATTTAATTTATTTCGGATGTATTCTTTTGATTCGCACAGTTCATTTATTTCCATTCCAGTATTTGCACCAAGCATGATCCCAAGGTAGTAAATGTAGTCAAATAAAATACACCCTGGATAACCTGGATATGAGATATTAATTGTTTGCTGCTTTGTCTGCGTTCAGCAGAGCATTGTGGCATTTCCATGGACTTGAATAGGTGTGCACCAAAAAACCTGTTTGTTCTGCCTCATTTAAATGCCAGTTCCCACAACACATTGGCTCATTCATCACCAACAAAGCCACTGGCTGAGCTCCCTTTGCCTCTTTATGTATCTGTTATTACTCTAGATGATACAACAGGCATTAGGAATTAAAAGCTGTCTTGCATATTTCTATGTGGCAAGTACCAGACTGTTAAAAACAAAACTATTAGAATTTCAAATTGATTTAGATGGGAAGTCAGTGTGTGAAGAATAAGGAATCTGATAAAGTTTTCACTGTAAAGCAGAGTGACACTTTAAACCAGCCTTTTTCTTTTGGTTCCCTTTGTCTTTCAGTATCTTACAGGATAGCCCATTAAAAATGGGCTATGGGTTAAATGCATTTAAGCTTAAATAAATTAAGGGTCACTAAAATGTTTCAGATGAACTAAAGAAGAAAAAAAATGTCAATTTGGAACAAGAAAAAGAATGTGAAATTGTAGTCTAGATGAGAGGTTTTTCTGACTAAGAAGCAGTCACTTATGAAGTCAAAATGGATTTAATTCATTGCTCAAGGGGAATTTGGTTTAGTCATGTCATTGTCCTGGCTAGTTGACAGATGTCCATAATCTTGTCAGTCTGTCAGTGTTTATATTTCCAGTGGTAAAGTCATCTTTTTTTTTTTTTTCATTTTTATGCCTGTATTCTTCCTGACATTCCTATCATAACACTTGAGGTGGGAAGCCCCAGAAATGTCCACAAAATATTCTGTGCAGTGCACTCAAAACTGTGCCAGAGAGGTGAGTCTGGCATCCTTTCACCAAAGCTGTCAGCAGACAAAAAAATCCTGCTGCTGTTAATCTGCTCTGGAAGTTACTGCTACTGTTGCTTGTTGTCTATCCTTGTCTTGGCATGATTCTGTTTAAAACCACCCCAAAATAAAATTGCAGAACTCCTTAAGAAGAAAAAGCAGATCTAGTGGGAACCAGAATAGCAGTGACAATCCCAGTCATTTCCTCTGGATCATTGCTGGGCTAATTTATGTTTCCTCAGTAGGTCTGTAATTTTAACACTTACAGGAAGAGCAATCTCCAGGAGATGGAGGTTAAAATGACATCTCTCACCTTCCAGGAAAGGTAATGTAGGCTGAAGGTGTCTCAGTCATTTAATATTCACCGTGGCAGAGGCAGACTGTCTCTGGAGCCTTCAGGTCTGGCACTGATTCAGGTAGTTCTCATCTTTTAATATTTCACTATTTTGCATGCCTTGTCCCAGGTGAGTGCTGTGGTTTCTGTGCCTTTGGAGAAAATATCCACCCCAGCTTTTAGGACTTGGATCCTGAGAGGGGGGTCTGAGCTGTGTCTGTTTAAAACTTTGAGCCCTGACTAGAAATAAGTACCTAGTTCCAGTCCACACCTTGTCATTTTGTACTGATGGGTGGAGGTGGCTTTTTCCTGAGCTCCCACACTCCTGTGGATGCTTTCTGTAGGTGCTCTGCAAGTGAGAGCTGCAGGCAGGAGGAGCTGTGTGAATTCTGGCAGCACAGCATGATAAGAACTAGCTCCAGAAGAACTAGCTCCAGAATCACACAAGCTTAAAAAGCTGCAGAAAGATTTTGTCTGTAGATTCCCTCTATAAAACCCTGAGATTTAGGTAAACATCTAAACTTATGAACAGTTACATAAACATCTAAACCTATGAACAGTTACATAAACTCAAGCCTTTCTGAGGTTTTGCCCTGTACTTGGTGTCCTCTTTTTCAGCTTTAATTCTTACTTGGTCACCTCTTAGGTTTTAGCTCTTCAAGCAGCAATTCCCAGTCTGAGCACTGAGCTGTGGGGGAACCTCAGGGCTTTTGGGCACTTTTGGGCACAGGATCTGGCACTACCAAGCACTCACCTGTCTCACAAGAGGGGCTGCTCCAGCCGTGCCTGCACTGGCACTCATCTGGTGACACACACACCCCCCCGTTGTGACAGTGCCTGCTGCACACCACTGCAAAACACACAAAAGATCAAAATCTCTCATCACTAACACCACTGCAGACCCTAAAGCTGCAGATCCTATTGCAGCCAATAACTGATAGCATTAGTCCAGGAGGTAAACTGAGGGTGAAAGCTGGCCCTTTCCTTGATTTGCTCTCTCTATAAGAAGCCATACACTTAAAATTCTCTGCTTTTTAAGTATTCCAGCTACTCGCTTTCATAGATAAAATTATATTCCTCTCATGGGCAACCTGATATTTAAATAAGCAGTGAGGTCTGTAATGGTGGAAGTGCATGTGCTTTGCTGATATAGAAGGGCTTGAAGGCTGATTTTCAGATATTTTCTATATAGAACCTCTTTTTAAAGTTGTGTTGCAGAGTAGCATTACTCCTAATAGGTATGGCTGGTCTTTTGTGTTCTCAAAATTAGCATTACTACGTTCACTCACAATCTTAAATTTCATAAATATTACTATAAATAACATGCACTTTTTTCTTCTTTTTTTTTTGTTTGTTTTTCCAGAAGCAATTTTACGTAGAAAATGTTGATTTAGATGTGCATATTTTTACATAATACAACAATGCTGCTGGTAAATCTATGCTCTGAAATAGCTACTGTATTACTTGAATCCTTTGTATTCAATCATCATTTTAAGGGGAAATATGGGGGGGGAAAGAAAAAAGGTTTTTTGGTGGTTTTTTTTTTTGTTTTTTTTGTTTTTTTTTTTTTTTTCTCTTGTAATTTTCTGCTAATTGAAACACGTGATGAAGAAAGCCTGAGTGAGCTCATACATACTTGTTTCACACCGAGGCCCTACAAATCCATAAGCACAAGAACAGGTGTTGTGAGGCAGGCAAGTTCCTCCATGCTCACACGGGGGCTCACACTGAGCTGCAAGAGTGAAACACAAGGAAAAAAACACAGTTCAAATATGACATTCTCTGTGGTTGTGAGCACAGCACAGGTTACTTCTTTCCCCATCCCCTTTTATTAATCCAGTGAGTAATTTGGCTGAGGAAAACGCTGCAGGATAGCAGTAGCTATCCCATTAGCAATACAGCACTAATGAGCAGCTGTATGAAGTCTGCAAGGGAATGGTTTTAGCATAATCATATTTAACTTCTGAGCAGGCACATTTTAAAGTACATGTTTTGAAGCCTAGTGATGGATGAAGTACAAATGGAGTTACAACTCAAGACCTTGCCCATCCCTCTCTACAAATTTGCCCTGTGGATGGTCAGTAAGCCTTAACAGGTGTCAGAACTCACATGAAGGCAAAGATTAAGTGTTTCTTATAAAAAATAGTTGTGTGTGGACTTGTCAGCAAAATGGCAAACATTTAAGCAAAAAAGTTAATATTTAATGAGTAGCATGAACTCTGCAGACAAAGCAGCAAATTAGATAAAGAATTCTTATTGCAGTATGCATTGTAATTCTGTGGGAGGAAGAGGATGAGTGTGGAAAGGACTGCAGCTCCTGAAATAGGCTATTTGCTGAAGGCATGCTTGTTTTTCAAATGTTGATAATTTTGAATCTAAAAATTTTATTGTACAGGGAGCATGGAAATTTTGGACCCTTAAATCTAAGATCTAAGGCAGGTACCTGAGAATTCTTTTGGTAATTGCTAATGGCAAACTCAAAAGAGGAGGAGGAAGATCACTGAAGGGAGAGGATGACCACTGAAGGGAAAAATCATCACAGAAGGGACAGGATGACACTCAAAGGAGAAACTCTGTGGCAGAAGCAGAGCAAAAAATGTGTTCCAGAGGCACCTCATGCTACTGGGGAAAAAAAAAAGGCACCTCACATAGCAGAATGAAAAATATCTTCCCTTGTGTGTGGGAAGTGAACACAGTGAAAAATGTTGTACTTTGGCTCACTTCACTGGCAGAGTTTTGTCTTTTATGAAGGATATGAGGCTAAGCAAGGTTATTCCAAGGAAAAAGCAAAATGAAGCTAACGAGACCTGAAACAAGGCATCTTTCATTTTAAGTATTGTTACGAGGGAAGAGAACCTTAATGCACCACATTTTGTTCTTAAAGCTGGAAAATGGGCTATGGAAATGGAAAGCTAAATGAAGGACTAATTCTTGGGGAGTCACGTAATTTAAATGCAGTTATTTTGTTGAAGACCTCGTTACCTCTTGTGGTTGTCACCAGGCCATGGAATATGAACTTCGCCAACCAAAAAAATAATGAAAGACCTCACACATTTTCTAATTGTATTAAAAAAGACAAACTCCAAGAAGGTGCTGTTAAATAAACCACTTTGATGACACAAATAGCATCGAAGAAATGTATTTGGTATTTAACGATGAAATTTTCAATGCTGCATTATATAACTTTAGGATTTGACCTTCCTGAAAATAGAAAACTTACAAGGAGTATTTTAGATTCATACTGTATATGCTGAGAATGTCATTAAGCTAAATTTTATTTTGATTGGATAAGGTTGAGACATTTGCAAATCAACATGTGCTTAGCTGAAATTCCAAATATATATCTATGGGGGAAAAAAAATTAAAAACAAAAAAGGGATAAACCCAAATCATCTTTGTCTGGACAATTAAATAGATTTAGATGAGGTATTAGGAAGAAATTATTAGCTGTGAAGATGATGAGGCATTGGCACAGGTTGCCCAGAGAAGTTGTGGCTGCTCCATCCTTGGAAATGTCCAAGGCCAGGTTGGATGGGGCTTGGAGCAACCTGGGATTGTGATTTCTTTGCCCCTGCTTTGTAAGGGGGGTACAAAACCTGGGGGAAAATGTACCAGTCTTTTTAAAGTACATTAAATGTGATTGCCTTTCCTGCAGGATGATGGTTGCATAAAGCCTCCAGGTGCCTAAGTGCTGTGCCAAGCACGGTGACATTCAAGCGTATTACACTTTATTTCAGCGTGGTTTGTGTAGCACTTAAAGCAAGTGTGTCCATATGAATAGAAAGAACACTTTCCATCTGGCCTTTGCACATTCTGAGGTGCATCTGAACTGTCAGAAAAGAACATGGTATTTTGGATATTAAAACATTTAGCTCTTACGGTGACATTTAATAGTAAAATGTTTAAAACTGTTCTATTACTGGTGAATAGCAAAAGATAAAAACTGAACACTGGCTCCTCTGTGAGAATAAGAGTAATATTCACTTAAAAGACATTTCCCACTGTAATAGAAATATACTGCTTATGTCAAATTATTTTCCCAAACTTCTATCTTTCATCTGCTGAAATGAATATTTTTTTCCAAGAGCATTTGCTAAATTATAGAAAGGTATTGCGGTGTTTTTATACTAAGCGGTTTTGGATAGGGAAAAATAACAGCAAAGAGGAAAACATTGCTGCAAATGGTCAATCTTGCTGTCAAGTGTACGTATGTTTATGTTTACAATTTAAAATCTGGAGGTGAAAATGGAGAAGTGCATTATTGTTTCCTTTGAAAAGGCTTTTTGGGAAATATCCCCAAACTTCTATTTTCCATTAAAATGAGATCCTACAGTTTTTATAAGTTTCTCTGCAATAACTTCAGGGGCACTCAGGAATACCAGATGCTTTGTTGTTTCTCTCATTTTCCATAGCCTAATCAGCAAATGTCTTCCAGGACAGAGTTATTGTTTGGCATCTCCACAGTGAGTAACTCCCTGTGCCATCCCCACGCGAGGCCCTGGGTCTGCAAATAAAGCCAGGCTTGGAGCTGTGAGAGCATTGCCTGCTTAGAATTTTGCACCAAAGTCAGATCAGGACAGACTTCACTGAGGGGAGCGTAGTCTACCTTGTTTCATTGTACATTATTTATTTCCTTTCAAAGATACATTAACCTAACTTCCTAAATGTGCAGATGAAGTTTTAATGCTTTCAGCACAACGGTGAAGTGGAAAAAGGGAAATGAAAGTTCCTCAGTTGTTGCTTTTTCTTTTGGAAAGCTGTGGACTGAAGCGTTTCTTTTGCATGTAAGATACACAGATAAATGAAATGAAGCATAGGATTAAAGCATGTTGTTACTGCAATTAAATTAACTCATTGCATATTTAAATAGTCCAGCAGTCTGGGAGCCCAGTTGTGAGAGAAATGTCCATCATAGCAACTGGAATATTAACAAGAGAAACTTGACTGAACAAACTGGGAATACAAATGCAGGCACCAGTGCTGGCTAGGTTGTACCAATGTATTTTGCTTTGTGAAATGCCAGTTGAGTGCTCATCTGCAGCCAAAAAAAACCCAAATAAAGTGGTAGGATTTGTTCAGAAAGGAGCAGAGCACACCATGCCAGACTTCCTTTTGGCCTGTATCCATGGTGAACTCCATCTTAAATACCAGGGGCAGGTCTGAGCCCTCAGCTCAGAAAAGATACAGTAAAAGTAGAAAAGATGCAGAAAAAGATGCAAGGATAAATAAACAAAGTTATAGAAGAGCTTTTGTGCAAAGAACCAGTGAATAATGAGGTCCTTCAGAAAAATATGACTTTAGGATAGAAAACTGTGAAATCAGACGTGACCTGGAAAGGGTGAACAGGATAAAGTTCCAAGGCATCACCTTGGTGTTTTGGAGCACGTGATCCATAATTTCTGAGAAGCTATTCCAGAAATATCCCTCTACCTTTCCCACATATTGTTAGACAGATGCAGTTGGCAGCTGTTGGACATAGGGAAAGGACTTCTAGTTTGATATGGTAGATCTTTTTGGGTGTAAAATGTCAAAAAAAAAAAAAAAAAAAGAGTTACCCACATTTTTTTCTCATTTCATGCAGCTGTACATGGTGAAATCATAATGCTTTCCCAACTACTCCATCTCTCCTGTTACTTTGAAAATTATTTGGTTTGAAAAGTGGTTTTGTAATGTCAAGACAATACTGTGTTTTTAACTCTTGAGCAGAAAACATCACTCACACTGTTCTAGACTTCCCATTGTTCTAGACTTCCCCTTCTCTTTCTTACTGATTTTTACTGACTTCACCTTCTTAAGAATATTTTTCTAAAGTATTATAACTTTATCTTTGACAGGAATGCTGAGGCTCTTTTATGACTGCTGAAATACCAGAAGGATATCACTCCTTAACTGTCAACCTAATCCAAAATGCTTTTAAATAATTGTCTGTATTCTATGAAATGGAGGCTGACTTTTTAATGGTGCAGTTTTAGTGACCAGAAACTCCCTATCAAAGGAGCTTGGAGTCAGAGAAAAAACAACAAAAAAAAGGATGATGAGAAATTTGGTTTAAATCCTTATGTTTCATCAGTTTTCAGGTCTAGGTCTCTCAGAAGGAAGCCCAACAATGACACCCAAAGCAGAATTTTTCATTCAGTTCAGTTCTGTTATCAAATGGAAAGGCAGTGTTCCACCTTAGGGCACCCTAAGGAGCTCCAGGAGTCCAACAGCTGCTCTCAGGCAGTGCCATATGCACAGACCTTGGGGAATGAGCTGAGCCCAGGGAACTGACAGCACTTTTCCCTTTTCCTTGTCCAGTGGATGCAGCATCTTTGCAAGTGATGACCTGTGCACCTTGGTAGAGTGGGGAACAGAGGCAGGATGACAAGGGACTGCTCTAGGGTGGCCACCAACACTAACAAATATTTCAGAGTGTTGGCCCCAAGTGTTACAAATCACTGCAGCACACATGTCACTTGTAACACACCAGACAAAATGTCAGAAACGCTGATATGTGATATCAGTCCTGTCTGGGCTCGTTCTGCATTATTACAGTGCTAGGTTTTTATTCAACTGGCACATGGAGCTGAGATGTGTAAAGCTCTGTTTGTGCTCTGATGCTCCTGCAGGGCTCTTTGGCAGGTGATTCGTGCTGTCCCAAAAACTGCTAGAAGGAGACTGTAGAAATGCATTTTTTTAGTGCAGATATCCTTGGAAACAGCACTCAGAGTGAAAATTAGGTATTTAGCAACCTCCCTCATCACCAGAGGAATGCTTGGCTAAGCTTACTCCAGAAGTGCCAGAAAGCATCTTCTGCTAGAGAAAATGTGGGAGAATCCAGTGGACTACAGCAGGCCTTTCCTCCCCTACTTATTTTTTATTTTCGTCTAGGTGATGCTGACTGTCTTCAAAACACTGCTCTGAAATGAAGATTTTAAAGCTGGCCTGTTTGGCTGTGAAGTCTTAATATTTGGCTACTAAAAAAAGGTCCTATTGCCTTTGTGGAGGGAGGGGAAAGAGCTGCAGAGCCTCGAGGAAGTGTTTCATCTGCCCTCACCTGCAGAGTACGTAGCTGCTGACAGAAGGAAAATAATCTGTAATTCTTATTACACCAAAGCAGGAGGAGCAAAAGCAGGGTTCTACTTCTGACAGACAGCGCAGATGTCAGCAGTGAAGGGAGTGATCCAAATGGAAATTGCTGAAGTAGTCTGAAAATATCTCAGATGTCTGAATATGAGCTAAACACACTGACATTCAGCTGTGTTCATCCAAGAGAGGGTAGGAGGTTACACCTGATGGTCCCCAGGGGTCTCTTCCATCCTGTGGTCCTGTGAGTGTGTGACCCCCAGTGCAGGGTGACAAAGCAGAGGGAGAGGACTTCCAACTGAACTGTGACAGGGAGACCCAGGGGCTTGTCCAGAGGGATAATAATATTAAAGATATAAAATGTGTTATTATATATTTTAGGAAAGAAATTAGTTTTCAGGATACTGCTTATGTTTTTTTTTCTACTAGTCCTCCAAGTCAAATGGTTTTGAATCTACACATTTGGAAAAAAAATAAATTGTATTCTAACACAGCATATATACCACTTGATGAAGTACTTCTTATTTTAGATTATTTTCAGACATTCTTATTAAACAAAGGTCACATCCCCTCAAGATCCAAAACTGGCTATCAGCGGGCTGGTTCTTTTATATAATTGTATTTTGATATGAAATAAGATGGTGACAACTATCAATAGAGTCTGAGTCTCTTGACATTTTTGCTCACTTGCCAAGGATGTTATGTTGAAGCCTGGAGATTTTGCAAATGTTAGTCTCATCTAAGCTTTGATTTTTTTGCCCAATATTTGTGCCTCCTGTTCTCAGAGGACACTGCTGTCTCGAGGAGAGTTGGTGTAGTGTGGGCATCTCAAGGTGCTGATGGCTGAGGTTGTGACAGGCCTTAATCCAAGAAATTACCCTCATTTTTCAACCTCGTTTGTCATGATGAATCACCTTCATCTGACATGGGAAGAGACATCCAGGGCTGGAGGTACAATGGGTGCTGTTCACAGCACTGGCTCTGCTCCAGGGTGCAGGTGTGCAGGGGGCTCAGGATGGAGAAGAGAAGGGAATGGACAGGCTAATTATTGACTCAGGTGTCATGGTCAGTGACAAGAGACAAAAAGGGATGTTTGTGCATCGTGTCATCAAGCCCCAGGATGCAGAATGATGTTGGTAATAAAGTATTTCATCCTAAGGACTCTCCAGGGAGATTTTCAGTAATACCAGTAACTGAGGGAAACATCTCACAAGTAAAAGGCAGAGGTAGATTTACATTTTAAGGTAGATTTATGTTTTAAGGACTATACTGATGGGTCTGCTAAACACACAGCAGCCTTATGTCCAGACTGTAAATATTCCTATGTACATGGGAGTGCTCTTTGAGGAGAGGCCTTTCTGTGGCCAGACTTGCTTTGAGCTTCCCAATACCAGAACCTGTTTGGTGCTTTTCCATCTCTAGGTATAAACAGAAGTTAAAGACAAACTCCTTTGTGCCAAGTAACTCTAAATCCTTTAGGAGAAGTGTTTCAGAAATGTGCAAAAAGGCAAAAAAAAAAAAATAAAAATTAAGTGCTCAATATTACAGAAACCTTTTCTTGTACATTTTGTACTATATCTCCAATATATGCTCTGAGCTCAGACAGCTGCAGCAGTGCTGGGGGCTTCACACCCCCACAAAGCCTGGCTTACAGCAAGGAATCCCTGCAAGGTCCTTCCCAGTACATCATGGCTGAGACCCCTCTGCTCTGCGCATGAGGAATGAGAGACCAGACGAGAAAGAGGGGAATGAATGTTACAAATACTTTTGCTTTGTGTGGTGGAAGGCCAGTTAAGATATCAACTTATCAGAGGGATGTCAGCAAAAGGTGTGATTAATGATAGCAAAGTCAGGGAATTCATTGCTTCAGCAAAGTACATAATCCTATGGTTTTATGGAGGGATTCTCAGGTGCCTAATAAATAACTCAATATATTGTGAAAACCCTTCTGGTGCTATACATTTCAGATGACAAGTCCAGTTTCATATTTGAGATATTAGATTGATATTTACAGGTAATTTTAAAGATATTAGAAAAATTAGTTTTTCCTAGAATGTGTTGTATAGAGAAGTAGAATCAATTTTACTCTTTCTCACAGAAATTTTATATGGTTTTGAATGTGATGACTTTAGTAGAATCAATCTGGTATTAAGAAAGATCACAATCAGTTCCTGGGTTTAATAGATTAGATGGTATCAAATAAATATGTCATTTTTGTAAGCAGAAAGAGCAGCTTCAAAGTTATAGGTTTTATTTATTATTTTGAAATATAATTGGTTTTAAAAACAGAATGGTCCCAGCCACAAAAATCTCCAAATTTATAATAAAAAAACAATTTTTACTTTGCAGAATTATTAGACTTGGAGTTATTAGAGCATTTTAAAGAGGATTTTCTCCCTTACCTTCACATGTAATTCCATCACCTCTGTATCCAGGGGGACAAGGACCACACTGAAACTCTCCATCTCCAGCTGGCTCGCACTGCACCCCAGTGAAACACGGCAGGTCAGCGCACACCCCGTTGTGCTGCACCCCACTGCTGCTTTTTGGCAGCTCCACAGCATCCCTTGCTCTGCTGAGCACCTTCCTGGCTGCTGTGGTGTGTGCTGGAAGCCTTGCTCCAGGAGCAGACCCTGCTGGGGCAGCAGCACTCCGGGGTGCAGCGTCCAGGGAAGGGTCCGGCCGACGGGGAGGGGAGGGGAGGTGCGTGGCCAGAGGAGATGCTCTGGGCTGCTCTGTTGGGAAACCCTGGGGTGGTTTATTCCTCAAGACTGAGACTCGACTGGGCCATTTCCTGGGAGAATAACCATGTCTGGAACGAGTCTGTGAGCTTGCAGGGAATGAAGCTGGGCTTGTGCTGGGATGAGGAGGAACGGTCCGTGCTGTAGTTTCTTTGTGCTGCCTAACATGGAGAGCAGGGTGGGAGGTCACACTGACACCTGGGGCTCTGGGCTCTGGCTCCTCATGCAGAACGGGTGTGAGTGTGTCACTTTCCTCAAGAAAATGTTGTTTCTCAGGTGCTGTGAACTCCATGTCAGGCTGTTTTTCTGGTGACGTCTGAGCTTGGGAAGTCTCCTTTTCCATTGTAAGAGATGGAGTGTGAATGGGTGTGGGGTTTCTTTGCAAAAGGAATGTAATATCTTGCCTTGGAATTTGGGGTTGAGAAAGAAGGGGAAATGCATTTCTTGATGTCTTAGATGCATCTTCTTGGTGAGAGCCTCTAGCATCTTCAATGTTTCTTCCAGGAAAGTCCACATGGCTTTGGAAAGATCTTGAAACTAGGGCAGAAGGAAGATAAATATTAGCTAAATTTGCTGGTCTAGAATTGAAAGTAACCACTGTGAACCTTTGTGTTTGGAGCAAACAACAGAACATCAATTCCAGAAGTAAAAGAGTTAATTATCAGATATTACAGGTAGGTTTATGCCAACATGGGGCTGTCTGCTGTGGGTGACACCAGCACTGATGCACAGGGAACTGCAGTGATGACACTCGAAGGGTGGCATTCATGAACCAGATGAAATATATTTTGGTAGCAATCTCAGTGAAGGCCAGGCATTATTTGAGTTGCAGTGCTGGGCTGACATGCAGGGGTTAAATTGCAGCCAAGCAAAAACTTGCCATGCTGCTTTACTAATTTTGGCTTACACTAGTCCGGGAGGTTTTGGTACTGTGCACCTTTTTTTGTGGTGAATCTTCCAGTTCTTGACCTCCTGAGCCAGGATTTGCTTCTTATTACCTGCCTGTAGTGCAATGCTGTGCTGGGAAATGCTCTGAGGGCATAACTCAGAGAGTTTGATGCCAGCTCTTCGAGTCAAGGAGACAGAACACCACAGTTTGGCACAGACAGATGCTGGAGGTGGAGAAACACACAGTGTCAACATGGCCCTTGGCAAGAGCGTGCCCTGGAGAGGCTCCAGTGCCATCACACCAGTGGGTGACTCTGGAATGCTTCCCAAAGGGAAGTTTTAGGAAAGCTTTTAAAGGAGACAAATGGAAGAGCTTTGTTGGTGCTGCATGCAGCTCCCTGCAGACGTCAGGGGCAGCGTGTGAGGGAGCGGCCGGTTTGTTACTGTCACCCACTTGTCCCAAAGCCAGCCACCTTTTCAGCTGTGTAAGGAGGGATGATAGATGGGCAGAGGGGACTCTGTGAAGGGCCTTGAAAGTGGAGACGAGTAGTTTGAATCAATACTTTCAGGAAGATTAATGGCCATCTGCTGACGCTAATGAATGGAAGAGGCTATTTTTAACCGGTTCTGGCACGCTCACTCTGTAGGATATGGAATATATTGGATCCTGAACAACAATCCTTGCTTGGTTCTGGGGTTAACCCCGTGCAGGATGCACCTCTTTCTTTTAAATATAAATATTAATCACTTTCTAAAAACTCCCACTGATGGAGATCTTAACCAGAGTTAGCAAGGAAAGAGATTCAGATGCTTGGCAAGGGTCAGATGAAAGTTAGGGCATTGACTGGACCGAAACAAATCCTGGCAGCCAAAGCAGTGTTTATTTGGCTGATAAATAGTGTCATTCTGCTGGCAGCTGATGAGTTGCTATTGCCCTGAAGCACAACGCTTTGGAGATTTACAATGGTGCTGGATCGAGCTGTGGCCATCAGCAGGTAAATACGTGGTATTTAGTGGAGCAGAAGGCAAATAAGTGGATTTCAGTATCCAAAGTAAAGCTGGTGAATGAGGAGGGACACAGAATGGAAGAACAGAGATGATGAAGCAGGAGGACATCAGCAAAAAGAGCATGTGAGGATAGGAGAAGTTAAAGGATTTTTAAAAATGAATGAATGAGAGAAAGAGGAAAGAAATATCTCCGCAGAAAATTATCAGTAATAGATGATCATTACAGCCCTTAGAAAATTTGATTCAGGAACCAGAAATCAACAGGAATGACAGTGAAGGGCTGAATGACCTCTCTGACAAATTTCCAAAATGAGCCCTGATTATAGCTTTGAGCTCCTTCCACTGTGTCATAATTAAATGGGTTTTCCTCCCAATTAAATTTGAGTAACTAGTAAGGGGATCAGACTGACTACCTGAGAAAGGGAAATCTTTTATTTCTTTAGCAGATGATAGAGGTGAGATACCCATCCTTCAAATAAACTTCATCTTTCCCTGTAAGGGGGAGCATATTTTTGGAGTATTTCTGAGATAAGATAATTTTTACATCTCAAATGCTACCACTGAAGAGTAGTGACACATTTTTGTTGGTCATTCATTATGATATATACTGATAAATGTCCCTCAGCCACTCTGCAGAGGTGCCTAAACTTCATAAGATGTTGGGGTCATTCAAGGGTGTTGCCCAGAGTGTCCTCTCAGCTTTCATTGTTTCAGATTTTTGCTTGTATTGATGGTGTGCAATTTAGTTCACATAAGAACATGATAGATTTTTTTCTGGAATACCTGAAAATTTCTTTCTGCATCCTTCCAAGTATCTAAATAAGCTAAAACAAAGAAAGCAAACCAAAAGAATGCAGACTCAGTTGTCTGTAGTCAGCAGCTTTCTCAAATCCTGCATTACTTCAATTTATTTTCCTTGCTGTTGATCAATATCTTCAAATGTGTAACCCATTATCAATGCAAACTGTGAGTGTGTGAATCTGTTTTTCCCTGCTCTGCCAGCGTATGATTGCATATTGGACTGGGTGAAATCACCACAAAAACCCCACAAGGTGAAGTGCTCAAGGTTATATGATGGAACAAACCCACATTTTCACTACCTGTCAGTATTTCTGCCCATACAAAAGGGGAAATGGGCAGCAGTGGAATAACTGAGTTTATTTTTCACAGTAGATAAGAGACTGAGATGCTGCTGCTCTGCTCCAGCTGGGCATGGCAGGACCTCTGTTCTTATTTATGCACTGTAAGCAGAGCATCATTGCTGTATGGATCAGGTCCCAAAAAGACAGATTCCTCCGTTGTCCTCCTCTGGGGAACATTAGAGCAAGAGTGACAGAGAGCAAATTTCTGAGACACAGGTTTAACATCCCTCATCCAACTGGACACCAGGACACTTTTCACCCATGTGGTGCAGGGGTCCCCCAGCCTGTCACCCTCCAGCCTCTGGTTCTCCCAGGGTCTCACACTGGGATTTCACAAATCAGAACTGCCACAGGCAGTCCCTGGTTCTCCAGTGCCATCATCGTGTTGCTAAGGCACAGCAAATCTGTAGGATCCAGATCACTCCCAAGGGAATAAAAATGACTACTTAAGCTGGTGAAAACAGCCATTCACAGGGAAGGTACTTGACATTTCTTAAACCCAGGGTGAGATATCAACATTCTGAAACAGAAAAGAAATCAAATATATTTTTTCTCTTCTGAGTTTATGGTTTGTTGGTTTGTTTGGTTGGAGATTTTTTATTTTTTTTTTTACCTTTACAGTCTTTCAAAAAAAGACCAGATCCAGACTTGAATTAAGAGAAGCCATGTCCCTTTCTGACCCCAACTATTTCTCCTGCCAGTGATGCAGCACAGATTTCACACCCTGCCCAGAACAGGGTGCACCAGGCTGGTTGCCAGATTCCCTGGTGCTGTTCCCCCACATCTTTGTTGGGCTTTGACTTACACACCTTCACACTGCTCTTCCCAAGCCACGTGCCTTGGAGACAGCCCCATCCTGACCAAAACTGGCAGCTGACACTTCAAACACTTGCTTAAGCTGCCTGCAGATATCAGTATTTGTCACCTTTCCATTGCCACACTTCTCTCTGTAGCTTTTAGAGTTAAAAACTTTCCTTTTGGGTTTTAAATATGAGTGTAACTTTTTATTTATGTAATGGCTTGAGCATCGCCATGTAATCTCAAGTGCTTCTCTCTCTTTTAATCTAATCAAATGCCCCAAACCAGTCTACTCTTCAGGTGGAGACTGGTTCCCTCTCCTTAAACTCCTCTGGCTGTGGCCACTTCTGCCTGTCACTTCAGAGGGTTATGGGCACCTTTAATTCTGCTTGAGCTACAACTCCTTCAGAATTCTGTGAACAGTTTAAGGATTCATTATTAACACAATTCAATAAATTTACAATTTGTGTAGTTTTAGAGCTATTAACATTTAGTAGTACCTGCTGTCCAGCCCATTTCTCATTCAGAAGAATGTTGGCAGAGAAATGCACTTTTGACATATTACACGGTGTGGGTCATCATTTAAAATTTGAGACATCTACCAGCACATAAATCTTATTTAAAATGTCAAGAGAGAACAGAAAAATTACACTGGTCTAAGAAGTCTTGTTACTAGAGTGCTAAGGATATTCCCATTTCCCTCTGTATATTTCCATGTTAATATTTTTTTCTGTATTTACTGAGTGAGAAAAGGGAAACAAGAGCAGCTGTCAATAGGATGCTCCAGGGAAATTCTGTTTTTTTTCATCAACTCTTAGTTTCCTCTTTTATATTATTATGTTCTGGCATTACTTTCCTTTCTACTTAGAGTGTGTTTAATTCCTACATCTCTTGTTTTGCCATCCAGTGATACTCTAATGTCTTCCCTCTCCCTTCCTTCCTCTTAAACATCCAGAAGTTCCCCATATTAGATGCTGGGTGGAATTCCCAGTTACCCTATCCCTTCTGCTACAATCACAAGCAGTAACTCCCAGAATAAATTCCTACCACCTGTAAGTGAAATACAGCTTCAACCTCCCAAGTTTTACAAAGAGTTACTTCCAGGATTTTTTTTGGTAGCAACAAAAACATTTCAAAGGCTCATTTTGATTGGGATATTAATGTAATTTTAGACAGGAGCTTAATTTTTGACCTAATGATCCTTTACATATTTTTTAATGTAAAAAAGTGGAAAGTCAAATGTGGTGTGCCTCACATCCACACAGCTCAGCACAGAGCAGAAGAGTCACACGACTCTCTCTCCATCTGTACAGGACTATTCAGTCCTTGTGCTCTCAAACCACCACTTCTGTGATGGGCAAATTTACTCACTTGATGCTTTAATGATGAAATTAAAAGGTGAACTTCTAGTTCACTATCCCTGAGCTCTTTCAGCCTGATAGAAAATGAGATTGTGTCGCTGATGTTGCTGTCTGGTGAGCAATTTTCTTCCCCTTCACCTACCAAAATCATGAGCAGCTGGGAATAGTTTGTGGACTCTGCATCACTCAGCCACTTCTGATTATAACAGCTCCTCTGCTCCAGACTCTGTTTGCCAACGTGGCTGCAGCTGCACATACACAATCCTCTAACACCATTCAGAATTTGCAAGGCAAATTTGTCTTGTGTCAGTGAAATACAAAATTATTCTGTTTCAACACAACACTTGTGGGGAAGAGAAAACCTGGGCTCTTCAGTCAGCTCTCCCAGTAAACCTTGTTTAGGAGTCTTTCTGTGTTCAGAGTAAATAATTCCCACAAATGGAAGGGGGTCTAGACTCTGCTATCAAGGAGGTCCTTCTCCAGTTCTGGGATGTTGAAAACCTATGTGAGTATACAAGAAAATATTACCTGGGTGTGACGTAGTGAGTTTGCTTATGTCACATTAAAGGTCATTTATCATTTTTGCATCACTGTGCAGCTCATTTTCTTCAGGGTTTTCAGAACAATATAATTGACATCTCAATTCATTAACTGCTGTCTTTAAAGAAAATGGGGATTCTGAGATGGCTGGCCAGGAAAGAAACAGTTTGTGAAGATACAAATGATATTATTGACTGCTTGACAAAGTTTTCAGTCTTATCCAAGATGTGCCAAGGAATACATAAAGATTTTCCCTTTCATACTGAACAAATAGAAAACAATTGTTAAAAAAGATTTTGCTACGGTATAGCTCTTTTTTAATAGGGAATATTTTTCTATTTGTAAAAACTTTTTCAATGGAAAGTATTGTGATTTAGAGTTTAAGAAACAAAAAAAAAAAAACCTTTCATAATGTGGAGATTAATTAAAGAGTTATTATGAAGATTACATGACAGAAAAAACTAAGAAGAACAAAGAGTTTGGGCACTAATACTGCCTTAGTTTGTATTCATCAAAGCCAGATTTCTTACAGATTTAAATGATCAGCTCCTTTTTTGGCCTCCTGGGTAGATAAGAGTATTATTAGGGCATGAGCTGGAGTCCTAGTATGACACCCCAGTCTGAAACTGATAGAACAGCTTTAAATATGAAATTTATCCTAATACATTACATTTCCCCCTCTTATGTGGATCTACTTTCCAAGTAAGATTCTTGGAACAAGACATCATATAGAGGCAAAATGCAGGAAGGTGATTAACACAATGAGAGAAAAATGGGTCTTTGAGGAAAACAATGTATTTTGAGCTCTTTGTTTTCAGACTCTTTGTTAGGGGTTTTCTTTATTTATTTTGTGATTTTTTTTCTGTATGTTTTCAATACAAATTTTAACATCAAGGTCACCAGAGACAACATTTTTAAAATGGTGTAAGAATTACTGATTGCAATGATATGAGCATGCTCCCCACACAACGATTTTTTTCCCCTTCTCTACCAACAATTTTCTTTATCAGTATCTTTTTATTTTTTGGATTGCCTATGGAGGTTTATAAACCTGCTATGTTTTTATAAACAATATTTTCTCAAACATCTTTTTCACCTTTCATTTTATTTCAAGATTTAATTGAAAACTTCCCTCATGTGGGTTGGAAAAAACTCAAAATGTTTGATGTGCTCTCACCCCTGGCACAGGAGCCGTGCTCCTCTCACTGCTTTGTTGCCAGATCTCCTTCCGTGCTCTTTATATTCCTTGGGTCTAACCCCTTCTCTGCTGCTGCTTTCAGAAGTGCTCTTTCTGTGCTTCTCTCTGAATTCCCAGCCAAGAAAACAGGAAGAGAAAGAGAAGTGTGGCTGTGTTTCAAAACACACCCTGGATCTCCCACTTAATCCCCTCGTAGCAGATTTGTCACCCTTTCTTTCATTGTCCCTTGTCCACATTTCAGGTCTGAACTTTTACCCCTCCTCTTTTGTGTTCTGCCTCCTCCAGTTATTGGAGCTCGGAACTGCATTATTCCAGCAGGTACAAAGGTGGTGTTAAGACAGAGTTCATGGAATCAAATTATATTTTCTATTCAAAAATTGACAGTATATTTTACTTCTCAGAACTGAGATAGATGGAAAAATTAATAGAAACTGTGTTCTTATCTGATGATGCCTCATGGGTCTTCAGACTCTCTCATGGCATGAACAGGTTGATAGATATATACAAAATAGGCTAAATTAAGGCAGATAATTTCTGAAGCATCCCTGTCTAATACTCTGAAATATCTATGTAGAACCCTTTAGAAGAGTAATAATAGATTATAAAGAAAGTTCATTTCTTCAAAAGAAAAGCCATAATATTTCTTCAAAGAAAAAAAAAATAGCTGAAATACTTCAAAGTATTTCAGCAAAGAAATGGCAAAGAATAAATTACTGAAATACTTTTATTGAACTCAAGAAATAAATGGTCTAAAACAATAATTATGTTGTTTTGGGCTGTAAACATATAAAAATTGAGTTATTTTACATATGAAAGCCAAGACACAAAGTGAACTATGCCTTACTGGGAACCAGTAATGAATCTATTTGAAAATCATGTAAGCAAGTATAAATACTCTCAGTGAAATCATGCTTTTATGGAATTCTCCACAGTTTCAACTGATTAGGTTGACAAGTACCTATACTTTCTTCCCAATTTAGAAAGCAAAAGGCAAGGAATTACAATAATAAGCTTTCAGATCGTATGGCACAGAAGAACTTAGCTAGTTCTCTTTGAGAAAACAAAGGTTGCACCAGATATCTTTTGAGGTCCCTTTTAATACTGTTATTCCGATTCTCTGAAATTCTAAATCTAACATGTTATCAGCATGGGCAATGATTTTCTCCTCCATCCTAGAGGATCAGTTGCTTGTGTTGGCTATAGGCTGTTGCTGTGTCCCTTCAGGAATGAACCAACCCTATTCATGTGGTGTGTAATATTTGGGGCAAAATTCACACGATTTGGCAGTGGACATCCCCTGGTTCTGCAGAAGTCCTACTATACCTTTATATGCCTGTTCAAAACCAGCAAGGTGTTTAGGAACTGGTGGTAAAATTTGTCCTGACCATGGTAAGTGTGTATATTTCAGACCTATTTTTGTTTAAACCCTGTACTGTGTTGTGTTTTGTGTTGCTTCCGAGTCCTTTCTCTTCAAATTCTTCTTTGCTTTATCCCTTAGTGGAAAGACTTTTGTGTTGCTTTAATGGGGCCAGGATATTGGTCCAGTCTGAGTTACTTCCAGTTCCAAAGGGGCCTTTAAGTGCCTTTAACAAAGCAGCAATCTTGTCAAATTTGTGCAAACAGGGTTGGCTCCCTTTAACAGCTGTGTGCTATTATAGCTGGGTGATTAAATGAGCCTGGAAATTCTAAGAGAAGATAATCTTGCTCTGCTCTGTCAATGTAAAAAACTACTGAGCCTGTATCCTGTGTAGATTATTTGTTGGAGACTGAGTTGTTATTATCACTTAAAAGTCATGATGGCCCAGTGATTGCTTAAGCAAAAGGTGGCACATTCTTGGTAGGAGAGAAATGTAATCTGTACTTGATATTCTGATTGAATGTAAATATTATTCATGGCATATAGCTGAGTCCTCTTCCCTAGTGGTTTTATGGCTTGGGCTTCATTGGTCTTCTATTGCTGAGCTACATCATTTCCTAAATATATCATCTGTATTGGAAGCACTTAAGTTCTGGATTGACAGAGTGTATGGATCAGTGGAGCTGGAGACCATTTATCTTTTAAATTATCTAAACATATTCTTCCCACTGTGTCTACTTTGGTTGTCATGTTCGGGTCATGGCATATACTGTACAGGTCTCTTGATATTTTTCTGAAAATACTTAATATTTTATGAGGTATCCTTAAGGAGGAGAAAGACATCAGAAAGACTCTCTCTGATTCCCTTTCTGTCTTGACAAGTACAGGAGTGGATTTCCAGTGGCAATTACAGACTCAGAGGGCAGGAAAGGGTCAGAGCTTATGTCCAAAATGCCAGGCTGATCCAGGCCTCATGTGAAGATTGTTGATATGCCATTTGCAAAACTGACTCTTTCATAAGACCAAATTTATATGGAATGTCTTTGTGTGGCATTTCTAACCCCACTTCATTTGCCATTTCATCATATACCCCTTGAAGGAGACATCTTTACATCATAACTGGTCCATCTGAAAAAAAATGTACACTTTGGTCCTGAAATACACCCCGGCTAGAAACACTGAAAGGGTGTTTCTGAAAGGGAGCTACAGCTCCCACCATGCTTCCAAGGATGAATTGTGGACAGTTTCCATGGCCTGAGTCAGAGCTAGGAGCTGGAAGCCATTGGCATTCAATGCTTCCCAGTTTTGGAGCCCACAGGCAGAGCTGAGAGCTCTTACCACACAGAGGCAGATCAGAGTATCCTTTGCTGTGTGTTTAGTGTTTCTGTTTTGTGTTTGCAAGGATCTCAGGCAACTTCACAGCTGATGGCTGCAGCATCTCCATCCCTACCTTCACGTGGGCCGTGTAACTCTTTGCATAAACCATGTCAGTATGGGTTAGTTCCTCTTTGCAAAGCACTCTCTGAATGCTGAACAGTGCTTGCCTTTTATCTACACCTATTGGTACACACAGATCTCGGATTTAAAAGTCCTGTGTGTGATGTGCCTGCCTCAACAGGGGCTTTTTGTGTCTTCCAGGAGCTGTGCTCAGCTCAGTCCATTAGGGTAAAGTTGCTTCTTCAGTGGAGTCACTTATGCTTTACACTGGGGTAAGTGAGACTGGAATCTGGGCCTTGATCTTTTTAATGCAAATTCATCAATTCTGTTAGATAAAAGATGAAAGGAATCTATTACATTCTTCAGTCATCCCTTGAAACAAAATCATTTGATTGGTTCCAGGCAGTAAGAAGTCCCTACTCCTGCAGTTATCTCCAGACATGAAACCTGGGGTTAGTGACCAAAGCTCTTGCTGGAGATATTTATTTTTCATGGATTAATCACTATTAATGATGACTGCTAATAATGACAGAAGTGATTTCCAAGTTAAAATGTAAGAATGCAAAACTTAAGGTTAACATGTTCCTCTGGTGTTTGACTGAGCACTGTGTGTTTAAAGACACACACCTTTTACTTCAAAATGTTTTATTCTCCTTTTAAATGCACACCTTGATGTTGATCTGACAGTGGTGCAAATGAGAAGGTGACAGAGGTCTCTCTGATGTAAAATCAAAGTGAATTCAGATGCACAGTGCAGACACTGGAGAAGTGTGGAGCACAGAGCATGTAAACATAACAAATAGCTGCACATGCTAAAGTATAGCAAGTGCCAAATGTCTACAACACTGCAAATTGACTGCTATGACAGCAGATCTTGCAGTGGTGTTCTGAAAGGGAAAGCAGAACTCGATTACAAAGATCATAAAATCACCCCCTCCCTTGATCTTCAGCTGCCTAAACCAGGAGAGGCAGAAAGAGCTGGCTCTGAACAAACAATCTTTTATGGGTGATGGATGTGGCACTGCTTTGTCCAGTAAAATTGCTGATTTACTAATAGTTAAAAAATAAATCCTTTGTGATGACACCAACCTCTCTAACCTGCTAAAGAAAGTGCAAACAGATGGGTATCTGTGTGACTGTGAGTGATGAAACCAGTCTGGAGAAATACCCACAGCTCCTGAGGAGAACTGATATTGCAGCGTGCAGGAACATCACCAGCATCCCCATTAGGGTATATTCATTTTCTTTGTGCCAAGAATATGACCAATGATACTAGGTGGTTTGATTTAATGGATCTGCCTCTTCTAGCAAAAAAGCAACAGATATTTTATACAAAAGTGAAATGTGCCCAGGGAAGCCTGGACAGATTTAAATTCCTCAGGCTTTCCTCTTTATTGCAATGCCAGCAGACTTAAGGGACTTTTGACCCTACTAGTAAATTTTTAAATAAATGTAGGATACCTGCTTTATGGGTCTGAAAGGGACAGAAATAGCTTTTTGTTTCTGATAGGAGAATCTGTTAAAAAAAAAAAAACAAAAACTTCCCTTTATATGTGAAATTCCATACTGGCTTTTCCTTAAGACTGTTCTGATGTACTTCCAGAAAAATTGCAACCAAGTCTGGTCGGTTTAAAGTGATACAAACTACAGATACAGGCCAGGTAAAATATGTAAAGTGAGAACAGAATGAGGCCCTGCATTTTTAGAACAGATAAATGTAGCTCAGAAACTTATTTTTAGAGTTACATAGTTTGCAGTAAGTCAAGTACTTCGAGAGATGAATACCCATCACATATCAATGCTGAGGAAATGGTACTTTGCTGATTATAAATCAAAATTGAAGGTCTTTTTGGGTGCAGCTCATCAAACACTGACTTAGGAAACAATTTTCCTCTGGAATATTTTTCTCCTCAGCAGCCTACAAAGGCAGTTGGGTATTTTTTGTGGTTTCGCTATGAAGAAATACTTATCCTTTAATCCTTAAATCTCTGCAATTGAGTATAATTTCACGTCAAAAGCAGCCAATAAAAGTACAAAATAGGGATTAGCAGGAGTATTTTTAGATTAAAATTACTTGAGTTGGAAAGAAGTGGCACATAATCTCAGTACCTTCACGAGCACTGTAGCAAGCTGAAGAGGATTTGTTCTGTTTCATTTGAAGACTGATGGCATAAGTTACAAGGGAGAGAAGCTATTATTACAACAGGGAGGATTTCACAATAATCATAATCCACAACTGTACATAAATTTAATTGAGAGTTAATTCTTTTTTGTCTGATATCTTTTAATCATCAATGCTGTACAATACTTCTGCTTCTACTGGCAAATGACTTGGGAAGCAAAGTTAAACCCATAATTTTGGCCATAAATTAGGACACTCATAAAGCTGCAACAATTGCTTCCATTTCTAAGTATTAAAACAAATGACTACTCTCATTTAACCTTGAGGCACAAGATTCTCATTGCTTGTATTGTGATACAATTCACAGGAGTGAATATTAACTTCTGTTGGAACAAAAAAAAATAATTCCTCTGCATTCCCTTCCTGAAGTGTTCAAGCTGGCATCATTTGCAGCATGAAGTCCGGGCTCAGTTTGCATATTTAAGAGAAAAGTGTAAAACAATCCCCCTGCCTCTGATATACAGCTCTCTTTTGAAGGAAGCATGTACTTGTTTCAGGTCCTGATACCTGGGATATTTCTTAAATCTTTGCCTGGAGTTGTATATGACAGGTATGAATCACAGCAAATGGCAGCTTCTCTCTGCATTCCCCTTTCTAGAACACAGACAAATTTATTGGTTAATGTTTATATAAGCACAGTGTAAGTGTGCCTGATTTACTGTACCAATACCTGCAGCTGTAGAATGTCTGCTCTACTCCAAAGCACTTAAAGGACCTTTGGGGTGCACAATGTGTATCCCATTATCCCATTAATGACAAGGTGCAGATTTGGGCAATAACAGAAAAGTTATTTATATGCACAATGATTTTTTTTCTTCCTCAACCACTTTTACAGCTTCCCCAAGTTATAGAAGAGTCAATAGCTGGCTTAGTGATGCTGGCAGACTAAGTAATACTCTGTACATACTCATTGCTAAGGAGAGAAAAATGTTGAGTTTATTTTTGTGACCTTTAGATTCTGAGAACTGGCTAAAGTCAATTTATAGTTCCAAGAGATGGGATGATACCTACACTAAGCAGTAAAATTGCTTCCACTTTGGTAGTGGAGTGTGTTAAAATATAACGGCAAGGTAACAATCATTGATTTGGATACATAATGGGAAGTGAAGGGGGGTTGGTCAAGTGCAGGAGGTCAGGGAACAATTTGACAGGTTTCAAGTCACTCTGTCTTGAATACTTAGGAAAAAGATTTCAAGGCATCTAACCTGGCAACTACTGTTATTAAGGAATAAACATGAGTACTCCTGGCAGTAAAAAGGGGACAATCATCCAGACTGTCCCTATAGAGCCACACATTGAATTATGGGAATATCATTGAGAGAGAGCAGGATCAGAGGACAGTGCTTGCTGTGCCCTTGCCACTTTGTGCCTGAGGTGAGGACCCAGCTTTTCTTTTACCACAGCAGAAGACCTCTTTTAATGAAGCCTTCTCTTCAGTCCTCAGAGATTAATGGGAGCAGCTGATTTTCAGAGCTCCCCAAGGAAGATTATTGCTCAGGCTATGAACAGTACTACAGAAATGCTTTAATTATCTGTTGCCTTCAGTTGTTGGTATAGTTCTTCTTGCATGACACGTTGTTTATTATTGTCTTCACAGGTCACCTTGCAGAACAGATGCCTTGCAGCAGAAGAATTAGGAAAGAAGGAGGGCTAAGTGATACTGGCATGTGTCATGTTCTGATCTTACCGAGGAGGAAACAAATCCTGCATTCCTGCTGAAATACAGATGTGGTGATTCATACCATTGAACAAGTTCTGAATTCCCCCTAGTAGCAAACGAGGTGGTTAATCTACTGGATTTCAACTCATGGAGCCAGGTATTCCTGAAATAATTCCTGCCAGCTGCTCCTCAGGTGAGAGTGACACAACGCAGCCGTCAGCGCTTGATCCCGCAGTACAGCGTGCTGTAATGCCACGCTGGCTCACCCTGTCTCACAGCCTTTCTAGGCAAAACATTTTTAAAATTCTAAAAAACCAGAAAGTACCTGCTCTGGGGACTTTGGCACAGCTCCTACCATTTCCAAAAAACCCCGCAGGGCAGCGGCCACAGAGGTACCCAACGTAGGGGGGCTTGCGGTCGAAGCACGGCGCTCCAGGGAAACACGGCCTGCTGGCACAGCTGGGCACGCGTGCCACAGCTCCTGCACGGCCAAAACAAGGCAGGTCAAGCATTTATTTATCATTTATCAGGTGAAAGACATACCTAGAATTTAGCCCAGCTAAAGCTTTATAACTGTTTTTATTCTTTTAAAGTCTAATTAATGCAAAATGTTCCCAAACCTTGAGCCAAACAGGAGAATGTCCTGTAGGCACAGTGTAACAGAACAGCTGTTTCTCATTAAAGCAAGATTTATTAGTCCTCTAATTACATGTTTTCAAGTTTATTACTCGAAGTTGTCTGGCATTTATCATGTAAAATACAGAAACTGTAATTTTCAGCATAAGTGAAAGATTAACTGAGCGAGAAAAGGTATTATTGACATCTTTTTGGTCTTTTATAATTGGAAGGTAATTATCAAACCTTACAGCACCTATACTGTACTTTTGAAATTACACTGTGAAGTACATATGTTTCTGATCTGGAAATCATCCTTAATGTGTCAAATCTTGTATTGCAGAAAACTGCTTTAATTATCTTAGGACTATATGCAAAATTTAACACTCTGGTAGTATATAATATTTTACACTTATGATGTCAGTGACTAGCAAGTGTATATGAACTGCCTGTGAAGTATTTAATAGTGTCAAGACAGAGAACAGATGATGAACACAATCTTAATGATGGTTGTAGATCCTTTTTAATTGCTTCCAGTGAGGTCTCCATCATGATTCTCATGTATTTTCTGCATTATTCTTGCACTTTACATAGTACCATTATATAGGATACCTGCAGGAGGCAGGTTCTGCTTAGGGGTTGGCTGGCCTGGTACAGATATTTAAAAAAAAAAAAAAAGAGGGTAGGAAAAAAAACCCCTTTTATTTTACATATAAAATATGTTATTTTTAACATATGTGTATATAATATATACATATGTAATATATATAATATATACATGTATGTTATTTTTACTTATAAAATACGTTATTTATCTGTTGTCTCTATACAACAGATATGACCAATCTCAATTTTTTGCTGCCTGCTTTCACTGGGAAATCAATTAAAATGCAACACTCATTAGAGCAGGACCAAACAAGCATCGTGCAGGTGCACACCCATGTCAGAGAGGGCTGCAGCTCTGGGAGAAGCTACTGCCACAGGCAAGTTCATTCCTCGTGCTGATCTCATGATTGAAACTCAGTAGCAATTCAGTGGTTGCCCATTAAATACTGAAATAAAACACCAGCATCACTTGGTCATGGCAAGCTGGCATAAGCTGCCACTTTTATCATCTTGCTTTGCATTGATCACTACAATTTGGGGTGGTTTTGTCCTACTTCAGAAGAGGTGATGTCTAATTAAGCCTGACCACTGACTGTTGTTGTAATGCCTCCCTTCCATGTCAAACTGCTTAGCAGCAATCCACAGTCTGATGTACTGAGTGGTTTTTTCCTAACTCATTTTTTCTTGTGTTATAAATAGCTAGTTTGTGTTTACTGTTAATGTGCTAAAATTAACGATTTCTGAATCCATAATCTTTCCCAAATGAAAAAGATTTCATATCCTTGTATACCTACCGTGTCTATCACTTATGTTAAAATTCTTAATTACAGGAGAATCCTCTGTCCCTGAGGATTGCAGTGGCTGCTTAACCTCAGTCCTCTTCAATTCACCTTTGCCATTGCTTAAAGCTTCTGTAACGTCAGCAGCAAGCACAGCTGTGGAAAATATCACAGAGACAAAAACAAGGTGTTAGAGCTGAGCTGTGATTGATGATAAAAAGCCACAGCAACAGCAAATCAGGTAACCTGGCACAAGTTTACTCTGGAAATCAACAAGCAAATAAAGGCAGATCAAGTGGGTCCAGCTGCTGACGCACAGCAAAGCTTCAGCCAAGTACAGGAACAGTTGTTATGCCCCAGCTTTCTGAACTTTGCTTGTCTGGGAGTCTTAATGTGCACTGTGATCTTTCCTTGGGCTCAGGTCAAGCAGTGTCTGACAGCACTGCCCCTTGGATGGGGACGCTGCACCTCACCCTGCTCTGGCTGAGTTTTGCCCCTCCTTGAAACCTCTTCTTCTCTCTGAAACTCTGATGAGTGTGTTTGTTCAGTCAGTTCAGCTGCCAGCTTCGTGTGTATTGAAATACTTGTGAAAACTGCACGTGGATGCAATGAGGAAACTCTGAAAAATGTGATTTTTCTGCATAATTTTAAGATAATGAATTAGGGGTAAAGTCTATGTGGATAGTGCTGCAAGTCAAACAATTATTGTCTTGGGTCTCTTGAATATTCTCTGCTCTTAATAGAGCCTGAAATTCTGACTCTTATATATTTATTAAACAATACAATGAGCTGTTGCTCATTTTACAGAACAACTTCAGTCCTCCTTCCCTTTATACTCACTTAAGCAAGGGAGGTATGAGCAGGAATGTTAAGTTTCTGAATCAGAGCTAAAAATAATGATTTCTATCCTATCCTACGTGAACAAATAAGCCCTTAGGTTTATTCCTTCTAACAAATGTTCATTTCAGAAACAGATTTTTTTTTTTGCAATTAAAAAATGCAAAGTAAGAAATGTTACATTTTTCAAAAGCACATTATTTGTATATCCCTCCTTTATGGGTCAAGTTAAAATATGTATTTATGAAACAGATGTAAAATCACTTTGAAATAACCAGTGTGGCCAAAAGATACATCACAGAAGATTTTATATACAGGTGTTTGGCAATGTGATTGAAGGAATGTTTGGTAAATCTGGCAAAAGCAGTGCTGCTGGTGCCAGGGTCCTGCAGCTACCACTGTCTGTTTACAATGGATATTTTTTCCTTTCTTAGTCAATATGAGGAAATGTTAATGGCTGCACAGGAAATATCTGCATCTTTCACTTCTAGATTTCTTTGGAAATACCAAGAAACAAGTAAAAAGTCTTCAATGTTGATTTATCTCCTTTTAGTTAAAAAAAAAAAGAAAAATTCTTTTGGAGAAGGCTTTTACCTATGTGACTGAAACAAGCAGAGTGTGTGTGAGTCACATTGAGTGCACTGGGAAGGGCTCAGAGTACAAAGTCACCATAGGCTCCCCAATAAAGAGTCTGTTGCTCTAAAAGCAAATATTGAGCAGATCTAAAACTGTTCATGGCCCTTTCTATTGTAAATGCAGGTGGGAAGAAATGATGATGTCTGACTCCAGTTCAGAAGGCTGAATGATTTCTTTATAACTAAAATACATTAATATACTATTTAAAAGACATACTAAAACTACATACCTACTTTCTCTAACTACCATATCTAACTAACAACTTGTGACCCTCTCTGAGAATCCAGACACAGGTGGATTGGATTGGCCATCAGGCTCAAACAATTCTCCAAGCACATTCCACATGAGAAAAACAAGGAGCAGAAATAGAAATTGCTTTCTCTTTCTTCTCTCTGTGCTCCCCTAAGAAAAAATCCTGAGAGAGAGGAGAATGTGCCTGCCACACCTTTCCTTCACTAGCTGGGATCTGAGGAATGACTTCATACCAAGCATCCTCTGGGCTGTGTCCTCTAATGAAAGCACACCTTGGAAACAGGTCAAAGGATGGAAAGGTTTGGCACATCGACCTTCCTCTTCGTCTCCTAGCGGCTGTCACCCAAAGCAAAATCAGCCCTGGAGGTGCTCACCAAATATTCACTCATGGGCGTACGTTTAGGAGTAAAATAGTGCAGAATGTGCAGAGTGTCCTTGGAAAATTATCTATCTGAAAAATACTTTTTTGTAGGCTGTGGTGCTCATTCTCTATAAAATGAAAAATAGCAGAGCAATTTGCTAATATTCACATTAATATGTCATGACAGTAGTCTTTTTTGTACATTTAAGGGTCTGTACTTGAAATGAGTGGCAAAATACTCAATTAGGGATAATAGCAGTAGAATTGAACCCATTCCCCCCCCCCCCCCCCCCCAGTCTCTTAAAATAAATCATGTAAAACACTTACATTTGCAAGTTTTACCATTTCCCTCCATCCCAGTGGGGCAAATTCCACATGCATAAGATCCAAAGGTATTCGTACAAGACACTCCAGGAAAACAAAGACTCTCTTCACATTCATTCTTGTCTTCCTGACAAGTAAGCCCTGTGGCAAAGCAAAGGGGAAGTTAATAATCAGGAAAGGTTCCCTGTTTATAGTTCAGCTCAAATGTTGAAGCAGACAAAGGCTCACTTCTCAGCTACAAACTCATTACAGGGTATGTCACTCATGTTCCAGCCAAATTCCCCACTGTCTCACTTAAACCTGCTTTTATCACACTGTTTATTGCTGTCATTATTGGCACCAGAAGCGCTGAATTTGAGACTACTGCTCATGGAAAGCTGTGCATGTTAAATAAAAATGCACATAAATGAAATTAATATTGCTCCTGCATTTCATGTCTTTGCTGCTGTTTTTGTTGTCTGATTAATGTGAGATCTTTGTCATGTGTTGAAGACCCCCATGAATTGGGGTTCTTCATTCTTTCATTTAAACCCCATTTTGGCTTTAGGATAAGAGGAGCCATGTACTGACCTCCATTGTACTTTCTGTTTCTATGTGAACCTCACATAACTGCGAACTAGCCTGATAGAGTCTGGTTGAAGGTAAACCTTACAAAATGATCAGATTTTTAAAAACAACCCAAATTTTTCTATTTAAAATCAAAATTTGAAGGAACATTCTGAAAATGTCACTGAGCCACAGTACTGGTATTCAGAGGATAGGCTGCCACAGGATCTGAATCCAAAACAATATCTCTTGACTATTGCTGATTTTAGAAAGGAGGTTTTAAAAATCCCTTAAAGCAACTGATTCTCAAATTCACAATTTTGAGTGACTTAATGAATCAAATTAAGGGAGAGTGACCCAAAAGATAAAATTACTATCTGAACAGCAATGAGGCAGAGGAATCAAATATAATGTTGTTTAAAACTCCTCCAGGCCTCAGGTGCTGCTGTCTCTGTGCACTTGGGCAAACTTGCTTGGCTGCTGCTGGTCACAGGATGTACAGCCACAAACCAGCCCAGACCACTTTTATTAAGGCATCCCCTTTGTCCCTGCAGGAATAAACAAGGAGACTGGGACAGCTTCTGGAGAATCTAGGGACATGCCTCAAGACATAGCACCAGGTACAGAAAGGTTTGATCCATATCAGATACCCAGATTTATTGTGACAAAAGGTCTAAGGATAAAAGAATCTTTTTCTTTCTTTTTTCCTTCAAAAACAAACAAACAAACAAAAAAAAAAAAAACACAAAAAAAAATTGTCACAGAGGAATGAATTGCAGGATGATAAAAACAGAGCATTATTATTCACCTCCTACAACATAATCTCTCATTGCTTCAGCATTGCAGACAGCTTCCACTAGTCCTTTCATGTTAAAATAGTATCTCAATGTAGAAAACTAAAATTGAAGTCTCTTTATAGTTTGAGCTGCCTAAAAAGCCAGTGACATCACCTTACCATGCCTGCTTCTTCTTGAGGAAAAAAAGAACAGCAGCATGAAAGCCACATCCCTTTTCCTGTGCCATCTTAACATAACTTATTATGGTTTTCATGCTTCTTGCTTCGTTTATTGAAACAGGACATCACACAGTGTTGCAGGGCCAGGCTTACCTTTTCCCTTCCCTTGTGAAATTTTGGCTGTTTATATTTCATAATTCAATTAGCACATTCCTGGCATCAGGCTGCTTTTCTCTGATGCTGATTTCTGGTGATGCATTGGGAAATGATTAGACATCACATGGAAAATATTGAACGAGGAGCCCTCTGATTAGATTAGTAATTACTTTCTTTCTCTGAGTATCATACAAAGACTAAACATGCTTCCATAAACAATGAGAGGAGGATCAAAGTTCCCAGTTTCAGTAACAACAGTCACTTCTCCCTTGGTCCCTCTCATACTTTCCTTCTCACATTTCAATACTCTATTTTCATTGCAAAGGGCTGTCTTTCACATCTCAAAGACAAGGGCATTACAGAAATCAAGGAACACTATAAATAACACGATAAAATTCAGCCCCTTGGCTGATTTTTGTGATGTAAAGGTGAAACTATGCAAACATGGCTTTTCACATAGAGATATTTGATTTTAAACAGTGTCTGACCAATTTGGGCATAATGACAAACCTGATGATTTCTCCTTCTCCAAGGAGAAATGTTTGCAAAGACTGAAACTTGGCTGCATTATGCTGAAGAAGCAGCAGAAATGCACATGAAACTGCACCAAGAAGTGTCAATTATTCTGTTTACACAACCTCCTGTGCACTGTAGCACAGGGGAGTCTCAACTGTCTTGGCACTGCTACAGTACAAATAAAAATAATAGGAATAGAAGTTCATCAAGTTCCAAGGCTGAACCATCTGTTTGTGTGCCAGCTATATTTCTCCATCCCTGCATGGGAAGTTGTTTGAGAAAATAAAGTCCTTTCATGCCTTGATAGGAGCTGACCACCTACAGATGCAAAGAAAGATTTTTTGACTGTGTTCACATTAAGTTGAATCTAAAGGAACAGAAAAATCCCATTTAGGGTCTCTATGGTTATTAGAAACCAGCAACAAATCCTGGGAGTTTCTTCAGTTTCCTGAAATATAAAATGAAATTATGGTTCCATCTTGCTCCCCATCCCACCCCAACTTTGTATTAATCACTGGTATATGGGGAAAGAAATAATGATTTTGTGATTGGGATAGTTATCAAGGATGAGTTCTTGCTTCCTGTGGCCAAAAGAATGAACAACAGGGAGCTTTGTTATCTTGTTGACAATGCAGATGAAAAATCAATGAGCTTTGAACATGCAGAGACCCAGTAATAATTCTGGAGTCAGCCTTCTCTCAGATTTCCTACTGGCTTTTCTCCCTGCCTTGTTGCCATTCTTACATTTTACCCTCACACTGATGCACCCGAGTTGCTGCTTCCCTTGCAGGGGTGCTGGGGAAGCTCTCACAAGTCCACTTCTTGTTTCTGCTGCCTGTTTACTGTCATTTGTAAAGATTTGATGGTGAAGTGGTGCTGTCACTTGAGCTGCACAGCATTGCCTTCTCATTAGATTATTGATGGTTTTCTGGGGAATTGAGGCATAAACACAGCATCAAGAATGAGCTTTTATTGTTGTCACTGAACCTGCCCTGAAGTAAAATCACCTGCTTCCCAGCTGGCTTGCAGCTCCACTTGTTTATAATTTTTCACCTGCTATTAAAACTTTGAGATGTATTCCTTTTTCACTCAATCATATTTTATTTTCTTTTGTTGCTTGTGTTTTGGCATTTTGGGAAGAACCAGGAAAAGCAGCAAAACCCTTGCGCTGTTATTTAACTTGCAAGATCTAAATGTGAAGGCAAACCTTGTTTTTCTCTGGCCATCAAGGTTCTGTGTGCCCTTGTCTCTCCAGTCAGCAGGCCCACTGAAGTTATTAACTCAGGGAATTATATTGATTTTTATTCATTTAATCAATCTCCTTACAGGCAATCCAAACTTTTTCTCATTGTATAGCTCCACAAATTACACCATGAAAAGTTCCCAATCTTTCCTGTGCTCGTAGGAATGTTTTTTTCCAGGGGATTACAGACATTTGGCCTGTGTTTGGTTGGCTTAGGGATTTTTATATTTTGATCAAGCTTTTATGTTAGAACTTTATTCTCCCTACTTAGGCTTGTGTGTTCTTGCCTCAGTGGAGTCTCTGGTGGTGTAAAGACTTTGGACAGCAGCAGGCTTTGGCCATTAGGTAGCATTACCTGGAGTCAACACAGATTAGGTGTCACAGATCTTTTAGGCCATTTTTATGGACTTCTGAAAGATTTTTCTTTTATATTTCTTCTGGAATGTTATAGAAATGAAATCTGGGCTTGCAGTCCCACATGACCAAAGCAATAAAGCTGCTGACAGGCAGGAAGGGTACCTTGCTCACGGAGTAAAATCTGTTCACTGCTTTAGTTTAAAAATGAGTGTTTTTCTGTATATATGTACAATAAACAGTAATAATTATGTGCATTTGATGTTACTTCTACTTTATTTTTCAAACCCATAACACTGGCAGTGGCCAACCTCATGGGTCTCAAGAATGTGAACAGAGCAGGGGGTTAAGTAATCATTTTTCTTCCCTTAATTTCTTAAAATCACATTTTGGCCAGCTTTTCTGGTTTTGGCTTGGATAGAATTTTGAAACCAGGGCACCAGCCTTTGAAGAGTTTCAGGGGTTAGATTTTGTTTCATCATCATGTCTGACAACTCACTGGGATTGTGATTTTCTAATGCTTGAATTTATTGAAGCTTCAAGAGGGACTAAAGGACAATTTATTTTTCAATATTTTCCATATTTTCTTCTTCCTAGACCTAAGAAACCTCATTTATTTAAAGGACAATTTATTTTCCATGTTTTTCATATCTTCTTCTTCCTAGACCTAAGAAAACTCATTTAATTCTAGTTCTTTCCTCAGCTTAATTAAGTGAAATTCTGCCAAGTGCAGAAAGGCTCTGGATCTTTGCCTTTTCTCTTTCACTCAGTCTTCTCCTAGCTCATCTCATGGATGAACAAATCCATGGGAAATGAGCAGGAAGCAACAGAGATCTGGGAGGTTCACATCTTCCTTGCGTGATCATTTCAGGACAACAGAGCTTTAGGCCATTTTCCCTCGTTATCAGCTAGAGAAATATCATCTCTCTATGCCTAAGGCTAAGTCATGGCAGCAGAAGAGCAGGATTATGTTTGCAGTCCATTTGGAGATGTTGTGGTCGTGCTACACTAATCCTGTAGCTCAGAACATCTGTGGTTAAAGCAGAGATGCAAACAGAGAGGTGTTACCTCCCAGACCAGCGGGGCATTCACAGAAGTAGCTCCCCACGCTGTCCACGCAGGTTCCGCTGCCACAGGGGTTTGATTTGCAGTCCCTGATGTCTTCCTGGCAGAATTCTCCATCAAATCCATTTGGACACAAGCACAGGTATTCACCAAGGCCTGGAGGGTATTTAATATTAGTGACACATGTGCCACCACTGAGGCAGCTGCAGGGCTTCACTCCAACCTGGAAAAGGCAAAAGGGGATTCTGGTAAGGTTCCTCTGAATAACCACAGCTGGGATGTGTATTGTTCCCCTTTAGGAAGGGAGAGATTTCACTACAAACATGTTATCCAGTATTATGAAAACTTATTTCTAACCAATTTCCTTTGTCTAGATAGATGGCCTTATACTCACTGCACTCATTTATTTGACTGAGAGCTCCACTTCAAAGGGATTTCTTTTTTCATCATTTAGGGGCAATTTCTGATTCTTTATAAGGAAAAAACCCCAATCTTATTTGCTGTAACAGCAGATTTCACATTGTATCTGAGGGCAGAATTTGTTCCTTGTTCTTCAAAGAAGAAAGGAAAAATCTTTTTCTCTTTGCCCGCCTGCCCACCTTCCTCTTTCACATTACAAATGGCTCCCAGGCAGGAACATGACTGTGGCATTCCTTATCTGGTGTCTCTCTTCAGGGAAGGGAGATCCATGGTTGTATTTTACGTATGTACAAGAACTGCATTTCTACAGATTCAAAGCTCTGCATTATCTCCCCCAGATAACACAGGTCTAGCTTGAAATATTTCCATTAAAGCCATATCTAGGCTCCAGTTTCCCCTTTGCTGTGTGGGTTCAGTAGATTGGTATTTTGTGGTTTGAATGAGCAAAAATAGGAATCTCTGGGAATAAAAATCTTTTCTTCACAAAAGTGTTCTTATGTTAAGAGTCTGCATCCTGCTTTATTAGCTCATCTGATCAGAGGATTAATGTTAGCCCATACAATAAAGACAAAGCCATGCACAAGCTCTGCCAAGAAACTTAGAGTGTGGAGTAAAGACATAAGAGCAAGATATCCTCTAAAAATATCATTGAGAATGAGTTATAATCTCCCTTTTATAGCTAAAGCCTGGTCTTTTATGTTACATGCTTTTTTTTGTGCAATCCAGATGCAAAATGTGAATTTTAAAGCAGATTAATGAACCATTAAAAGGCTTTGCAAGAATGTTCTTTCAAACAGCAATCAATAGCACTCTCTCTTGTTCCCTGTATATATAGTTTCTATGTTCTCAGAGATATTTATTCCATTAATTGATCATTATTGCCGTGCTGGATATTATGCACTTATGAGGAAATAGCTGAAGCCTTATTTTTCAAGACAGTAACAAATTATTAGCTATGATGACAATTGCACAATTGTGTTGATGTGACAAACAGGTTTGTTTTGTTTTTCCTTTAAAATATTCTTTCCCTTACCTCAATAGAGTATCTGCTCTGTGCATTGCACTCATCTGACACAGTGAATTCAAAGGTCTGCATTTCTTCTGACTCAACTTTCCAGAGGAGCAGGCCAGCAGCAGAGAGCCTGGCATCCCGTGGCCCAGCCTCCAAGATGAATAGCACAGCTGACCCTTCTGGATCCACTGCTATTAGCTGGTAAACAAAATTCTCACCAATAAATGTCAGCAGCTGGCTGGAGGGGGCCTGGAACACAGGAGGCAGGTTGTCTAAACAGCAAAAATGAAACCATGATTACATAAACTCCGGTTTCTCCCACGTAAAGGTTCTCAGAGTGGGTCTTTGAAGGAATGCTCTCAAAGAAAACATGCAGAGCATGCCCAGAGGCTGATGAAGGAAGAGATTTGTGTGTTAGAGGTAGCAAATAGCTTTACCAAAAGAGCACCTTTTTCCTCCCCCTTTTTTTTGTGCCCTATTTTTGTCCCATCCTGCACTTTGATTAATTTTGATGTGCTATCTGATATATGGGAGAAAATAGTACACGATTTCTATAACCTCCCCCTAGTCCCAATTCTTCCTAAATCTGTAATTAGCTATATTTCTTATACTTACATACATATCTAATCTACCTATCATCTGTCCATTTAAACATAAATAAAATAAATCTCAAAATGCTGAATGACAAATGAGCTGGGCGGGCAACTCCGAAGGAAAAATAAATTGTAACTCTTCCACTGAGTAGGCTCTCCTGCCTTTACCCATGAGGAGTAATTAAAGGAGCAGTTTGAGGGAATTCAGTTGGACATTCATCAGGAACAAAGGTCTTTTCAGTGCCAGCAGAGATACATCAGTGATGCTGAGACTGCCCATCCCCAGTGACAGTGGTGTGTATCACGCCACCATTGGCGCTGTTGTTTCTGGGGTCGCTGTTTACATTCAGTATTTCCTTAATGAAGATAACACCTCTAATTTTACAAGGCTATTTAACAGCAGAAGGTAAATGCTACCTGAAGACACTTTCAATGCACATAGGTAAGGAGGACAAGGTAGAGAAAATTATTACATTTTATAATTAGAAACCAAGGAAAAGTAAGATCAGATGAGTACCCTGAGGTGACAGCAGCTCTTTTCAGGGCCAGGAATTTCATCTCCATGTCCTAAGCCTCCTCAGTCTCAAGGCATCTCTCCTCTTTAGCCAGTAGTACAAATTGACAGGTATTGATATTTAAAGGAATCTCACCGTGTAATTTGACAGTAGTTTTGTTTAACTTAAAGCACATTTCTAATACCCAGGATTCATTTCAAGCCATGCTCTAACATTATGTGTTCTCATAAGGACTCCTTGCAATATGCTCATGGGAAATCATCATTAGGGGTTTTTTTGTGGTGCATATAATTTTCATCCAACTTTGCTTTTCATAGCAGAGCTTAGATGATGCAATTATTTAAATATGTGTCTCCTTTATTGCTGCTGTGCTATGAGAGCTTTCTAAAATGCTTGTCCAGCAGATTGTCCTGGCATAACTGTTGAAAGCTTCCATCTATTCATTTACCTTTTATTTCCCAAACACTAAAGCCCTGGAGCCCATAAAAGTTGTGCCCAAAGTAATCAATGAAAAATTGATGCAGGGTATGCATTTAGGGATAAACACAAAGGTGTTAACTGAATGGATGGTAAGTGGAAGTGGTAGGCACAAAACAACATAAAATCAGATGTTTTGAAAGGAGTCTGTGGAGGAGTGTTTCTAATGCTACAGAGATCTGCTTGCCATCCAGTAAATATATATACACTCTCCCTACTACTGCAGATCTTTTAGAGAAATTTTCACATTTTGGAAAAAAGGTCTGACAAACCCTGACTTCTAAATATTTTTAAATTTTGACATCATTTAAAAGTGAACAATGAGTTCACTTTCAGAGTTCCCAAATTACTTCTAATTTTATAAATTTCAAAACAAATGCAGTTTTTACTTTTTAAATCATTTCCTGAATTTGAAAATCAAGCCGTCTTGGTATTATAATGAGTCTGTCAGTGTAACACCAGCATCAGTCCATGCCCTGCTGCTGCTCTGGCCAGCAGAATATAAGGTCAGGTTGGATGTGGCTCTGAGCAACCTGGTCTAGTGGAAGGTGTCCCTGCCCATAGCAGAGGGTGGGACAAGATGATCTTTGAGGTCCATTTCAAATCCTTCAAGACTTTCTATCATTCTATGACAGAAAGGAGGCAAGGTTTGTGAGTCACAGATAATATCCCTCATTGGACTAAGTATTTTTTCTGGGGAAAAAAAACCAGCTTTCAAGTGTACAGACTCTCTTTCAGATCTGACTCACTCTTAGGCATTTTAACTACTCATCCAAGTGATATCCAAATGGATTTTTAGTTGGCCAACTTTTGGAATGTAATAAAACTCCAAACAACTGAAGCAGACTGGTTCTGTGACTCACATACCTTTCTGTAATGTGTTTGGGTTTACAAAGCCTAAAATGCAGAGAAACTCCTTCTGGAAGCACCACATGGATTTACATAAAAGCAGTAATACAATCTTTATATTGACCAGATGCAAACATGCTCATGGAAGGGAGGAGATGGGCTGTGAGGATAATGCTGCTGGAAGCACGGATTGCCTGTAAAGAGTGGGGTGAGCAATGGTTGTTGTTTACACTGGGCAGGTGGCCATGAAAAAAACTATGATTTAGTCTTCATCCTTCAGGAGATGCTTCAAAAGGCAGCCTTCTCCATGACCCCTGCCTTGAGGGGCTGCAGAATGAGCCTCTGGGTTCTGTGGCAGTGCAGGTAATAAGTGGCTGATCGCTTGGACTCCCTGCCAAGCCAAGCTCTGCTATGAGACATTTCATAGGATTTGGCTCAGTGAAAGGAAGCAATTCTTCCAAACACCAAAAATGCATGCTAGTGTTTTAAAAACAGTATTTTCCCCAAATTGCCTCCTTAAAGATTGGTACCTGCGAGATGCTGACAGAGATATTTGGGGTTCATCACCTTGAGCTGACAGACTTGGGCACTGCATGAGGCACTGGCATATCAAATTCTAATTTTCAGGCTTTTTTTTTTCATTTATTAATCTGAGATTTATCAGGTTTCAGACACAACAAAGTGCATAGTGCATGCAGTGGTGTCTGCATTTCTATGTACCCAGTTATTCCCACTGCAAACAGTCCATGTGCACTGGACAGGATAGATTCAGGTTAGCTAAATGGAGGAATATATTTAATAAGATGAGTCATAAATTCCCAGATAAGTGCTTCTAAATTCTAGAAAAGAAACCCCTGTCTTACTTTCATTAACAGACCAGGTGAACTTAGAAATGTCAGGTTCACAGAGAAGACAAGGGCTTGTAGGGCTTGACTCTCCTTCACCATAGCAAAGTCCATCTATATTGCACGTATTTTCCTGCCAAAAAAAAAAAAAAAAAAGGAAATAAAAATGGGTTGGAGGTGAAGGCAATTTAAAAAAAGAATAAGAAAGATAAGAAATTAGCAATTATTAATTTCTGGATATTAGCAGAAATTCACTTGTCTCTTGAAACAAGGAAACAGCAGCGAATTAAATGTTGGTGCTTTCTGCTTACAGTGAGGAAACTATGGAAGTTTTCCAGTTCCAGCTTGGGATCCTTGTAGCTTTGAATGTTTTAGCTTAGGCAGTGGGGTGGTGCTTTGTCATAAATGGATGATGGATGCAACAGAATGTGCCTCTTTTCCCATTTGCACACTCGTGTGGTGTGTGTGGTCACTATTCCCAGCTGGGACTGTTAATGCAGTGAGTGTCAGGTATCCATGAAAGTTCAGCTCCATGGGACTCCCTCTCAGGGTCTGGGTGTCGGGATGACCCCAAGATTGTAAAAGTCCTTGTTCTCCCAGCCCATGCAGCCAAAGAAGGAGTCGGAATGCGCAGGGTCGGCTTCTCAAGGATGTTTATTTTCTCTTATCTAGAACATTCTTTCTCTGACCTGCTGAGCTCTGTCCAGCGGGTCGGCCATGGCATTCTGCTCTGCACTCTAGGGCGGCATTTACTTTTTATACTAAAAACTATATGAGCTATGTTTACAATAGCCAATATCTATCATTTATGTCGGACAATGTGTCTCTACCTTAAACCAGTAGAAAAGTGTCACCATCACACCAAGACATGGAGGACATGAAGAAGGAGAAGAAGGTCAGGACACACCCAAATCCCTCCATCTTGTCCCCTTGAACCCCATTCTAAAAAACCCCAAAATTCTACTTTTTCACCCTGTGTTAATTCAACTACCACACTACTCAAACCCTTGTGGCTTGTAATTCCTCATACAAAATTGGCAGCTTTTTCCACAGGCTAAAATCGAAGCCACAGGTGTTTTTGACTTCATGCCAAGGTCTCTGAGCCCCCTGCCAGGGTCTGGAGACAGCCAGGGCAGCTAGAGGGATGTCCTGGACTCCAACAACTCCCAAAGCCTGAGCCTAGACAAAAGCTCCATTTGAAATATTGGATTCCTGCTCTTTATAAACATTTGCAAAAGCAATGCTATAAAAGCGGAATAAAGAAGTGCGTTAGAATTTAGGCTCCCATGAGGGATTTGTAGAGAACAGCAGAGCACCATGGTGCCTTGGTGGGGCAGAACATCCCAAAAGACATTTGCGAGGGGATGCTCTGTGGGCACAGCAGCCTTTGGGCTGACCTGCTCCTCTCCCACCAGGGCCAGGGGGGGCCCTGTGGGACCCATGTGGGTTGAAGGCACTTGGGTTATCTGGGAAGGGAACACAAGGACATAATTAACAGATGGAGTTAAAGATGTATCCCATGGGAAGGTTCTGTGGAGGAGTTGGGCCTTGTAGCCTGTGTTGGGCAGGTGGGACTTTATCTGACTATGCAGATTCCCAGAAAAACTTGGAATACTTCTGGGAAGGGGATGTCCTTGCCACAGTGGGACAGCAGGATGGACAAGCTACCAAACACATTTTTCCCTTTCCTTCCTTTGTTTTTCTGAGACTGATATATGTCCTGTTACTGGCCCTGTGTTTTCTGTCTACTGCTTTACTGATGTCCCAAACTTCTTTTGCAAACTGCATTAGTCAATAATACCACTTTAGGGTAATGGGTAAGGTAGAGAAAAAAAAAGCATTCTCATAATGGCCACAACATGATAGAACATGACAGATCTCCAGCATTAAAACCTGGATGTTAATTATATTTTATTACATTGTTGTTTTCAAGGGCTTGATGGTCTGATGAAAAAAAAAAAGATTTTTTTTTCTGATGTGATACAGTGTGGTACAGAATGTGAAATGGGCTGGTATAAAATGTCCCCTAATTGAAACACCTTTTCTGAAAGCAATTTAGGTGTTGTAGAGTAATGTAGAAGGGGCATAATTAGACTGTGGTCTAATGCAATTGGAAGCCTAGATCAAATATTCCCTTGAAGCATCTTAGAATAGAAATTACAATAATCCCCAGAGAACACCATATTGAGAGACCATATACATTTCTGAGTTTCAAAAACATAAGAATAAGGAAAGCCTTTGACAAAAACCCCTTGCTTTAGCTTTAAGTGAAATGATTCTAACACAATTATTTTTAATCTGAAACGAAAGTGGTTTTGCTCTCAGTTGGGCTGTGCTGGGCTTCCCTGCCTTTATCTCTGAGGGCAGTGACAGAGGGACTTTGAGACATCCAGTCAGGGTCAAACTACCACACAGGCCTATAAAGTAACTTCTATTCACTCACTTACTTGGGAAAAAAGTGAACTTTTAAAAAATTTTGGTAACTGGTATGTACTTGCAATCAGTGCAGGTTTTAAAACTGTATTTTCTCATTAGCACTAATGAGAATAGTGAGGCAAATGAGTTAAGATGTACCTGATTAATCTTCATTTTATAAAAAAGCAGACTGTTGGCCTCCTATTAATTCATACTTGCCTCAGGGCAGGAAAGCAGGATCAGCACATTTAAATATCCCACCTAATACCCTCCAAAACTTTTTTGAAGCCCCACTGCAAACCAGATAATTTGCTTAATGCAGGCCTCTGGAAAAAAAGAGAAGGAAAGATCTTTTTAAGGGATGCTACACCAATAATTCCACAGGAAAACAGAGGATTATAGTGCTCTGCAGGCAGTTTCTAACGTTTTGGCAGTTTAAAATGTAGCTCTAGACTTTTGGTTATGGTTTTGAAACTGTCAGAATGCTCTATGTTTGTACTTAGCAGTGTTTAATGCAAGCAGGAATGGTTTATGTTCTCTCAAGGGTGTTCTCACATGACAAAAAACTGTATAACATGCATCTTTGTGTGCCTCTTGCTAAGGCAGAAAATGGGAACAGAAATGATATACCCTCACCAAAGAGGATGGGAGAGGGGAAATAGCAGAGACACTTCAGAAGTGAAGTTAAGCCTCCCAGGGCAGGCTCCTCACTCTTATTTACTCCCACTAACAGCTGCAAGGGATAAATATTGGCAACCATGAGCTTTCCTGAGGTGTTTGTGTGAGGAAGGTCCACCGTAAAGCATGCTCTGTCAGGTGTTCATTCCCCACGTAAATATGAAAAAGAAATAAAATATCGCAGACGTGAGGCTGTGAAAGAGAAAAGCGAAGTGTCGGGCTGTGCAGCTGATCTGTGAAATAGGTTTTCCCCTTCCAGAGCAGTTATTACACACAGCACATCAGAGGGAGGGAGAGGGCTAAGGAAGAGATGAACGATCCGTATTAAACCTTTATGATCTTTAAATTACCTTTAATTTACAAAGTCCGGTCGGGTGGAATTGGCAGACCTGGCAGACCGCGTCGTACAGGGTCAGCACTCGGGAGTTACTGTACTGCAAGCCATCGTTAGTGATCTAAATGATACAAAAATCATCTTTAGAAGTAATAATGTTCCATATGGAGACTGTCTGCTCATTGTGGAGCACATACCACTGGCCCCTCGAGCTGGATGCGTGCCAGCAAGATAAATTAAACCACTTGCGAGTGGCTCTGCGAGCTAACAAATTGCTTAATGCTCCAAACTGGAAATTCTTCATTAATAACCAAAAGATCTTTTGGCTCAGCTGGCATTCAGCTTTCTGATTGCTATTAGGTTTTATCCTGAAGGTGTTTTTTTTTTCCTCATACCCTTATGGAAGCTGTACTCAAGTACTAAAAGGAGGATTTCAAGGAGTTGTGAAACACAATTAACATTTTTGGCTGGGACTCAGAACCACTTTTTTATTAATAGCAAATAACTAAGTAAAATCCTGGGCCTGAAAAAAAAAAAATATGTATTATATAGGTCTATTTGAAATTAACCTTATAAAAGATACAAGGGAGGACAATATGAGAGAGAAAGTCTCGTTTCTGTAGGAAGGTACATTAGAGCAGTCACCTCTCATAATGGATAATTCAGAAAGCCTTAAACATGGCCTTTTTTTATATAAGAATGCTTACACAATACCAAAGAGTTGAGTAAATTTATATTTTGATTTTTCCACAGTAAAAGTGAAAAAATACCAGAGAAGTGTGGATAAGTGATCATTTTTGAGAGTGCTTTGTGAGATGTCTTGAGTGGTGTGAACCTTAAAGAGCACCCCAAAACCCTGGGGAAGGCAATGCTGTAGACACTGGTGAGAACCAGCAGGAAAGCAAAGCCCTTTTGTCAGGTATTTTTCAGGTTTTGTCTTCTCACAGTCAAAATAAAGCTGCTGTTTTGCAAATCCAACAGGGTTTGTTTTGGATTCATCAGATACCCCTGTGTTTATTTGCTATTAAAAACCAATCCCCAGCCCTCCTTCACCTCTCCTGAGACCACAAAGCTGAAACATCCTCAGTCCCTTTGCAGGGGATTTTTACAAGATTGAGGCCATAAAGTTTTTGATCAATCAATAAACTCTTCCAGTTCCCAGAAAGAATGTTAAGTTAAATTGAACAAAGATAAGCAGGAGTACAGAGAGCAACAAATACTTGGTAAGTTTCATAAAAAGCAGCAATTATCATGAATTGGTTGAAAGATCATGGAAGGTAATAGAGCAGATTCTCCTACAATGTCTCATTGTCTCATGGGATGGTTCTGCACTGTGAGCTGAGTGTTTGTGTCTGCAGAAACCACCACAAGGGCAGGAACAGGCAGCATTCATGGATATTCACAATTTCAACTTGTGGAAGTGAAATAACTTCTTTGGACTAATATAATTCAGTAAAATTCATTGATCTAGTAAAATTCATTGGTTTAAGGAAAATATTGGACTATTGACATATTAGACTATAGTGTGTTGTACTACTGGTAAAGGTGCTTTTAAAAGAAATAAAGGATTTCTCCTGCAGTTTGACAAAAAATTGAAGCAGACAACCCCTCTGTAGACCTGCTGTTCACTGAAAGACACTGGCAGCAAGATTTCCATTAAGAATTTATTACTCCTGATGCAATTTAAACTTAATTTAAATTTGTTATTTTACTGGAGTGTCCAATGTTGAATCAATGCTGGTGCACTAATAATGGGTGAAAAAATGGCTAGACAGGGAAAAATATAAAAAGCTGTAAAATTGCACTAATTGTTCTGTCTGAAGTGAGCTTTGTGAGTGAGATGTAACTCCTGTAATTTGATTTTTTTTTAATCTGTATTTTTTTTCTACATTCTATTATAAACATCTATTTTGGTCTCTTTTTAGAATTGGGCTGGTTTACAGCTATTTTAATTGCTTTTTCATTAGTCATCTTAGTGATGTGGAACAAACACTTTGATGAGAACTGAGCTAAGCAAACCTTTAATTTGTTTGGACCTTAAGAGGCAAACTTAGGCCCACTTAGAGTTGGACCTTGTTTGCTTGGTATCATCTGGAAAGAAAGAGCTGCTTCTGCATAAATGCAAAGGATGATCAGGAATTCTCTTGCTTCTGCCTCAGGTTTTTCACCCATAATGAAATGATCTTGGCTATTGGCATCACTCTACATAGACTTTGTAAAGTTTCTTAAAAAAAAAATTGAAAGGTGTAAAACTGTTTTGAGTTCAAATTCAGTTGTTGCCTCACTGAATTTTTTGTGATTTTTTTCCCATTCTAGACAAATACAACAACAGCTTAATGAAAAGGATGAGAGCTGCTTCCCAAATTAGATAAGTGCCTGCCAAGCTCTTTCACCTCTTCACCCAGGCATCTGCCTGGGCAGCTCAAGTCATCTGCTGCCCAAGCATTGGTTTGTATTTTGATATCTTAATTAATTATGCCAAACACTCCGGTGTAGCCACATGTACTTTCTTATCTGTGTTCAGCAGCATGTTATGGGAACAATGGGCAAAATATGAAACATGAATACAACAGGAGATTAAATGAAAGAGTGCTGAGAAGAGCTCCTGCTCCCCCAGTCTGGTAGTGAAAAAAGCTGTAGTGAAATTTTTCTGATTCCTTTGAAATTTCATTTGGGAAAGGGGAGAAAATCTGAAAATATTAAACAGTGACATTTCCAGAAAGAATTGTGTTGATTTTTAGTTCTGAAAAATCCTTTAGCTATGCTTTGAAAAGTAGATACATAGATACATAACCCAGAACATCAATAAGTCTTATGAGCTGCAATAAGTCTTAAGAGGAATTTTCTGGAACATGAATTTTTGAACACCTGTGGAATTTGTTGAAAGTAATTTTTTATCTTGAAAATCTCCATGATTTTGTTCTCTGTGCTGCCACGTAAGGCCAGCTGCCTTTGAAACTGAGCACTAGGCTCTGCCTTCCCAATTTGTTCATCTAAAGATCCACAGGAGTTCCAGACTCACGTGCAGACTGAGATGATTTAATTGAGCATTCCCTGCATAGCCGTCAGCCTGGTTCCTCTGCAGGGTTTGAAGGAGAGGGAAAGGGCAGAAAGCTTGCAGGTGTAGAGGTTTTCTGGAGCTTTAGTGTGTGGGAAGAGTTTTTGTAGCTGTTTTTGAGGGGAAAGAATGAGAAAAATTGTACAGACCTCCTCAGGGCTGAAAGGAAGCACTTGAACACAATCAGAATTGTGATAGATCTGTGCTGTGAGGACAATGTCCTGGAACACTGGAGAAACCTTCCTGTGTCCATAGCAGGATTTTAGCTGTCCTCCTGGGGCAGGAACACCCGAGGTGTCTCTCTCTCAGGTCCTTCCACCACGAGGCAGCATTTTATCTCACAGCTGGCAGAGTTCAATATTGTTTTGGAGAAATTTTGGAGCCTGAGCAGAGCACCTCCCCTCCTGGTTCAGCCCTGGTGTGTGCCACAAGGAAGGTCCAGCAGCAAGCAGTGAGCCTCTGTACCCACAGGGTTTTTACCCTAATGTCCTGAACTCCCAAATCCTTATCTTTTCAAAATAAATGACTGATTAGAAGACGTGCCCTGCCAAACATCCTTCTGTTTCCCCCAGGCCACGTGGCAGCACGTGTCCCCAGCTGGGTGCAGGACAGGCAGTGGTGAGGGGAGTGTTTTACGTGTTTCATTTTGCATGCTGCAATTTTCAGAGCGCATCTGCAGTCTCCCTACGATGGCAATATATTCTTCTCAGCTTCAGAGCCTTTAAAAGGTCTCAGTCTTGTAAAAAACAACTGATCTGCAGAAAATAACCATCCAGGCCTAGAGTGAGTCCAAGGGCAGCAGGTGTGCAGGGTTGGGAAGGCACTGGTTTCTTGGGGATATTTAGAAAAATAGGTACCATTTTGTGAAAAAAGGGGCTGAAACTGCAGCAGAGAACCCAGAAGATGCAGATACTGCACAGGCTTCTTCCTGCAGCCATTCAGACCATGACTGTGACTGTGACATCCCAGCTCAAGCCTGCCCTGGAGCCAGCCCACGCACGCACCGCTCGTGCACCCAGGGAGTCAAAGCTCTCAGCTCTTGCTGTCTAATCAGGAATTTGAGCTGGGGTTTTCAGAAATGGAATACTAATGATTAACAACTGATTAGCACAACTGCATCAATCTCAGGTATTACCTCTAGAAGTGGTTGTAATTGGCCCTTTTGGATTGGCCACAGAGACACCTGGGTTCAGCTCTTTGTTTTGGTTGGTGGGGTGTTTTTTTTTCTCTATGTGACATTAGTGTGAGTATTTCTACAGGCATTTTCATTTCTGAAAGGAAGCAAATTGTGCTTTGCATTTTAATTTACCGTGACAACTGATTTTTCTCTTTCTAAAACGTTTCTTAGAAACATAATAAAATTCCTACTTTCACTTGCCATCTTGCGAACGGCTCGTCACCGGCCACGAAGTGCACAGCCTCCGTGATGTTCAGGAGGGGGATCTGGCAGTCAACAGCCTCAGAGCTCAGAAAATCTGCTTTTGTGCTTTCTTCTTCTCTTGACATCCATTCGCCATTGAGATGCTACAGTAAAGCAGAGGGAGAGTGCAGAAAATGAAGGCTCATAAAGAGATTCCAGTTGTCAGTGTATGTTTATATTTCTAATCAATAATATAAGGCATTCCTAGGTGGTTTATTTAAAAGGAAACATGCTGTTACTATAGCTACAGTAAAGGGGAAGCCATGCTTAGCTAGGCATGCAGGTGGTCTGTGGATTTAGGAAGTGCTGTGGTCTGCACTTGGGATGAACAGCTGGGATGAGATGGGGTGATGTAATCGAGTGACTTTGTGTTTCCTCCTGGAGCTCAGCAGCTGGCTCGTGGCTCCTTGAAGGTGATGTCAGCTACTCCTCCAGATCAGCTGCACAAAACATTCCAACTGGTAAGAGCCTATGGAGCCCTAAGGGGGCTCAGCAAATCTCAGCTGTGCCTCGTGAGCGTGCCAGCACCGACTGGGAGTCAGGCTGAGTGTCTGTTCTGAGGTGGATTTATGAGTTTAATCAAACATTTCATATCTGAGGACACTGATCCACCAAATAACTCAGTTTCAGCATTGCCTGTGTATAGTTGTTTATGATAAAATTATAGTGCTTGCATAAGAGATGGGTTTGATGCTCATCAAAACCTCTGATTTGGTGTTGAAGTATGACTAAGAAAATTCAAATAAGAGCCTCTGTAACTGTGGTGAAGAAACCCTATATTCAACCACAAAACTTAACATTTAAATGTGTTTAGGAAAACAACCAAGTGTAGTGATTCCAGATGTACAAAATGAGAAATAATATTGTGATTTTAGGCTTCAGTGGACTACAGAGCAGCTGAACCAAACAGGAATCAAACAAAACTCCACAGAGATTCTGAGCAAGAACTCATAGCTGTGCATTTCCAGGGAACAAGTCCTGGAAAGGTCTGAGCCTCTTCAGCTCCTCTCACATTGGCAGTGGGCTTGGCAGGTACTTGTAACCTGCTGAAACATTGAGGGAAGATAGCACAGACCAGAGTAAAAGATTTCTATATAAACACATCAACGTTTGACTGTATCATCCATATTTTAGGAGCCAACAGGAGGCTGCTTACGATTAGCCTGGTGACCTGGCAGTGCAGGTTGGGAGACTCTCTGAATCCGAGGCCAAACACCCGGATCCTGCTGCAGTCCGAGGCTCGGACGTCGCAGAGGCCCCCGTTCTCCAGAGCCGTGATTTCCAAAGCTTGCTCTGCAGGGTGAGATGGACACAAAGCTTTAGAGAGCAGCACTTACAAGCTGTTCTCTTCTGCTTCATCAGAGATTTTGTTGTACTTGTTCCTGGTTGTTGCAGTTTAATACTTTTCCTTAGGGTCTTCCTTGCCTCCCTGTGGATTTCTCTTGAACAGAGAAACAGCAGTTGTCAGAAGGGGAAGCAGCAAACCTCCATTAAATATTGTCCTGTGCACCCAGTGCTGCAAGATGTATTAGTGAGTGTCAGGGCTCCTGAATCAATTCTCTGAAGCTGTGGTTTCATCTTAAAAGGTCTCCAGGGCTAAAACTTCTGTTGACCTAAGTATCCAGTGGCAATACATCTGCTGACCCAGGTAATGCATCCCTGATCCAGGCACCAGGATGGAAGCACGGCTGAGAGGACAAAGCCTCATCCCACAGCAGAGAGAAACATGGGAACAAGACATGACCATGCCACCAGGATCCTTGAAGTGTTAAAAAGCAGGGGAAAAGCCAGCCCTATGTTTTTGTTTTGTTGTTTGTTTGTTTGTTTTTTTTCCCATAAGTTTTGGCAGCAGAAAAAGGGTCCTTAAAGTAAAGCTTTCTTATGAGGGTTAAATCATTAATGGTAGCACTCAGCTGTGCACTGTGTCAGCACAAAGGTCATACACCAGCTAAGTTTCACTCAAATCCAACATCACGGTTAAGTAGAGCTTAAGCTATGTACAGCCTGTGCTGGCCCCCTTACAAGGCTGACTTCCACCCATTACTGTTTTAAAAATGTTTTATGGTTCTCAGGTAAAGTTTCATTTGGGTTCTGGTGTACTTTGGGTATTCATGTTTTAAAATTATTCATTGCTTTCACATTGGGGTTATTTCGACAGAGGAAAAATGCAAGTCCATTGGATGTCAGAATTCACATCTTTAATTAAGAAAAATTATAATTTGGTAGATATTTGCACCAGCTCTTGGGTAGCACAAGACTCAGAATGGCTCCAATATGATACATCAATAATAGCAGTCTTTTGGGACCAAGGCTGCATATTTTCATTTATACTCTTTGTAGATCTAGTGGCCAGAAGAAGCCTCGTATGACAAGTATGACAAGTAACACAAAGCAGAGCAATTTCTTCTTGTCTCCTGAACAACACTTAATAGCAGGGGCATGACCAGCAGCCCTGGGAGGGACGTTGCTCACCAGCAGAGTGGGGTCCCAGTTGTTATCCCTGCTTAGCTTCCTCTTCCCAGCCCCATCACAACAGCTCTGGCAAAGTAATATTGCCCATCAGTTTTCTCTGAGCTGTAGCTTGCCTAAAACAGAAGCTCTCCATCACCTAATATTTTAATAGTACCTTAGTTCAGCTCTGATTCGAGGGGCAAAATGCCCTGAGTGGAGTTGATAACCTTCCCCAGCACCTCGCTGTTCCTTTAGGGCTCTGCCATTTAGGCTGTCATTAGGAAAGTGCTGTTTAAACACTGCCATCCCACCAGACTGCAGCCTGCAACAACAGAGCCGCATGACTCGTGCTTTTTCCAGAGAAGAAAAGGAAGGAAAACAACATAAACATGAAAAAGATGAAAATACTTTTTTTTCCCCTGCACTTTTGAAGTGCTTTTAGCTTTTCTTTCATTTTTTTTTTTAAATTGATTTTATTGCAGCAGTATTACCAACGCTGCTGGACACTTTGCAATATTTACAAGAAGAGAAATCGTTTACAGCTTATCAGCTTCCATCAGTTACTGGTGGATTCCTGTAATGTACAAAACTATTAGTCAGATGTGGTGACTGGTTTTGATAAATTGCTTTTTTCTGTGTTAGTGCATGAAAATTAAAAAATAAAAATGCTTCATTATGTTTTTCATGAGATTTTAATAGTTAGCCCCACTAGTACTGAGGTAGCTTGGATTGCATTAATGTTTTCATTATCACTGCAGATTTTCAGGCTTCTCTGGGTGAAGCAGAATCTCAGAGCCTGGGAAGGAGTGGGGCACAGGAATGTGCTCTTGCAGCCCTTTCTGTTCCACGAAAGCACTCTGAGCTCTGTTGATTAAACCCCTGCACTTCCCCAAGGGTTTCCTTACATCTTTATGGCCACACTTCCATGTCAGGGTCAGGGCAAGTTTACCAGCCCCAGTGCTTTGCCCAGTGACTTATAGTATCAGCTCAGCATTTTGTATTTATTTCTCTCAAACCATTCTGTACATACTTGTCAGGGTATAACCCCAGCCAGGAACTGAATATCACACAGGCACTTGCTCACTGCCCCTCCTGGCAGGATAAGGGAGATAATCAAAAGGGAGAGAGTGAGAAAATGTGTGAGTTGGCTTAAGGACAGTTTAATGGGAGAAAAAAGGGAGAAAACACAGTCATGATAATAATCATGATAAAATATTTAGAATATATACAAGTGATGCACAATGCAATTGCTCACCACTTGCCAAGAGATGCCCATCCAGTACCTGAGCAGTGATCCCTGCCCAGCTTTCCCCTCAGTTTATGTACTGAGAGTGATGCCATATGGAATGGGATATCCCTTTGGTCAGTGGGGATCAGCTGTCCTGTTGGTGTCCCCTCCTGTTGGTGCATCCCCAGGCTTGTTGGCAGGGCATGAGAGCCTGGAAAGTCCTTTCCTTAATACAAACACTACTTGACAACAACTACAAACATCTGTGTCTTACCAGCTTTAAATCTGATGGAAAAGAAAACTTATTACAATGTCTCTTTTTTAAAGAAATTGATACTAGAGTTCAGCCTTTGGACCTCAGTATAGGCAGTGCATAAATATTGACAAGGGTTATTTTTATCTTTTTGTAAAATAATGTCACATGTAATGGGTGTAGGAATTTTAGACATTTGGTTTTAATGAGGTTCCCTTCTGCCTTCTAGTATTGTTGCATTTTAGCCAGTTTCAACCAAAAAAGGGAGAGGAAATCTCCCTTCCATTGGCTTTGGAAAAGTCACCTGGCAGTTGGCAGCTGGGCACTCAAACATCCAAACCCTGTTCTTGCTGGGTACAGGGATCAAGGTGTGGTTCATGGAGGGGTAGTTGGAAGTCCAGAGAGGTGCTGACATCAAAAGGAAATATTGGAGAGCCCGAAAAACCTCAGCAAAAGAGCTGCAAGTAGTTCAGCTAAAGACTGGAGGGAAGAAGGTTGGGAGCAATAAAAATAGCTGGGAATCATCACAAAGGTGAGAGTGAGGGCAAAAGTGCAGATATGCAGAGAAAGCTGAGGTTGTGGAGACCTGGCATGGATGTCTGAAGTCTGTAGAGGGACAAGTTAGAGAGGAGAGAAATCTGTAGGTAGTCAGGCAGTCCTGGAAGGTGCTTGTAAAAAGTATGATGTATTTGAACATTAATAATTTATGTTTAGGGAGTGTGAATGTCAAAATACAACAAAATTCAGGGAAGAACATCCTCCTTCTTTTGTCTGTATGGCCTACAGGCCAAAAATGTGCTTTGACTTTTACTGTTAGATTAAAAACTGAAGCTCAGGGTGGCACCTGGGGCTCAGATGTGTGACAGGGTGCAGCAGTTATGGAGGAGGATTTAAGGAGCTGTGTGTTCACATCCACTGGCTCAGGCATGGACATCTCTCTGCATTTCCAGTGCCCAGTCTGTACCCACAGCAAATAAACTCAAAAAAAAGCAACTGTCACCTGGCAGAGCATTGCACTGGGACAGTGTGAACAGCAGGAAATGTTGGGGGAAAAAAAAAAGAAAATAAAATCTTGTGTTTTAACGAAACTGTCTTGAGATAAAATGGAGAGAAGGGTCTGGAGTTGAAGGTGGAAATCTCAAAGGCCTCCAGACAGAATAAAAGATCTGTCCTCTTTGGTTTGCAATGCTTGTCCTCAAGGCACACCTCCCCTGCCTTCCCTTCCTTCTCCTCCCATCTCCAGTAGGAATTTCCAGGAAATAATGGTAAATTCAGAGTTGCTGACGGTGCGGTTTCATTCTGTAATCATTTACATGAATCAAACCTGACAAGGAGCACAGGCTAAATAATAGATTTAAACCCCCCCACATAAATACATGGTTGGGTTTACAGGTATTTTTTGGAATGCATTATGTAAATAATATGCACAATTGTAGAAGGAAAATGAAGACTTGATTTTGTGTCAAGAATATTGCAAAAATCAAGAATATTGCAAGACTACACTTATGGAAGTGTGTTTGCACAAATATTGTATTTCTTTTGTAGATAATGTTATTTTGGTAATCATAGACACAATCATCGAATGCATTATCCTGGGATTCGTGCTATCCATGACCCAAAGCTCATTTGACAATCCTCCCTAAGAAAAAACTATCAGCAGCCATAAGCTCTTTGCCAGAAGTCTTGCTCATCAGTGACCTCCCTGGCTTCTAAATGAAAACTGTGTTTTTTCCTGCTTCCAAACCCAGGTCTCAGAGGACCAGAGCAGCTGAAGGATCTGGGGGCATCTAGTCTGGAGAAAAGGAGGCTGTACAACTCCCAGAAAGGAGGGTGTGGCAAAGTGTGGGCTGGTCTCTTCTCCCAGCTAACAAGTGGGACAAGAGGACAAGAGAAAATGGACAAGAGAAAATGGACTCAAATTGCAGCAGGGGTATAGTAACACGTGGCGAACCCTGGATGCGGGAAGAAATGATGATGTCTGGCTCTAGATCAGAAGGCTGAAGGATAGCTTTATTAAAACTATACTATATTACATTACTATTTAAAGAGATACTATCCTATTCTACATCCTTCTTACTTACCTATCTAACTAACAAACTCGTGACTCTCTGCTGAGAGCCCAAGCCACAGCTGGATCCCATTGGTCACTGAACCCAAACAACCTTCACCAGAATCCAACCCAGCAATCACTTCAAGTAAACAATCTCCACACCACATTCCACATGGGGAAAACAAAGGAGCAGAGATAAAGATTGTTTTCTCTTCTTCTCTCTGTGTTTCTTCAAGAAATCTTGAGAGATAGAATTATGTCTCTCTGTCCAGAGAATGTGAACACCACACAGGGGAGGTTTAGATGGGATATTATGGAAACTTTCTGCACTGAAAAGGTGGTCAAGCACTGGAATGGGCATCCCTGGGGGTATTTAAAAGCTGTGTAGATGTGGCACCTGGGGACATGGTTTAGTGCTGGGCTTAGCAGTGCTGGATTAACAGTTGGACTCACAGACCTCAGAGAATTTTTCCAACCTAAACAACTCTGTTTCCATAGTACCAGACTCCAGATCTGTGACCTTTTGCTGGCATGGAGTGAATCTGGTTTTCTGCTTTGAGGGTCTCTGGTATCCAGTATGGATTGCAGAAATGAGCCCTGAGAGAGCGTGGGGAAAAAACATTTTGCGAGAACTCCCCGCATGTGAGAAATGGCCGGGCTCAATTTCACACTGAAAGCATCCTTGTGCTGCAACAATATGGTAGATTATTTTTTGCTTTAGAAACCTCACTATGACATTTTAAGTTTATTTAATCCTTCTATTTTTAAAAGGCTTACTAGCAATGTACTTCAGCTATAGAAAAGAAGAGGATTCTGCTGTTGACTACAGAATATTTCTTATTTTCCAGATGGCCTGGAGAGGTGACCTCATGTAAGGTCTGGTTGTGCATTCATGATGCTCACTGGCACACCAAAGCAGGCCTCAGTTTTTGTCCCTCATTGCCACTTTTGGGAAGAATCCTTGGCAGCATCTTGAGGCTTCCTAAGAGTGAGTGCAGTGATGCCACAAAAAGGATTTGGGTCATCATGGAGTCATCTTGGTCCTCTAGTTGTCCACTCTAGTGCCCAATTAGTTGGTTTTAGTAATTTTCCCATGTTTAAAGTTACTGAATTAGATTAAATCTGGTTATTACACTCGGGGTTTTGTTCACAATTGGTTGAATGTTCTGGTGGATTGTGGGGTCTTTATGCAACATAAAATATGATGTCAGGGCCTTAAAGGTTTGCTCTGAATTTTGGTTTTGGTCAGTTTAAATCAGACCTTTAAATGGTTTGCAAGTTTTAATTCTAGTTTATAAATTGTTGTGAATTTGTTATTTGTCTTGTATGTGCACTGTGAGTATTAAGAGAAGGAGGTGGTTTTTTCAGGGCTTTTTGTTTTCTTTTGGATTTAACAAGATTTAAGGTTGAAATTTTCTGTGGTACCTGTAAACAGCCTGATGTAAAGAAGTTATAGGTGTGCTTCTGGGGTGCCTGGCTTTGGTCAGTTTGAATGAGACCTATAATTTTTTTTAAACTTCTCCAGCAATTTAATTCTGTGTTCTTTGGAAAATGGTTTTGTTTAGCTACATGTTTCACTGGACTGTTTTCACTGTTTTGATTTTGCATTAAAGCAAATAAACTAATCTGCAGAAAAGACTGGTCTCCCTGACCTGGTTTGCAGGGAATAGAATGGATCACTGAGCATGCAACCTTCATTGTCCCTTATCACCAAGATTTGATATCCTTTTAAAATTCATTTTCTATTGACTTTGTAACTATAAAACTAATAGTCCTCCTCCTGCTCAGCCAGGTCTGTGCTTCGAATGGCAAGAACTGGGACTTAAACCAGTAGATTAAAGCTGGTATTGATGTTTGCCATTTCAGATGCTTGTTTATTGCATCTGCACCAGCAAAAACTAAAGTAAAACTGCTGTGAAAAGAAGAAAGGCTTCAAATCCAGCAAGAAGCTCCCAATCCCTGAGAATTGCCCACGAAGATGTTTGATGTGACTGAGAAAAATGTTTCTCTGACCAGAGTATGTGGGTGTCAGTGAGGATGCATCTGTGGTAGTTAAAGTTTGTGCTTTTTTTCTCTTTTGATTCTAAGCTGGCTTTCTTTTGTAAATTTTGTAGTTCTTACTAAAACTTTTGTGGTTGGAGGTGCTCATTCCCCTAAAAGAACAAGAGTGCTATTTTCAAAAGGTGACAAGTTCTCTGTTCAAAAATCTATGTTTTGACAAGTACTCTCAAAGCTTGATATTTAATCATTATACCTTTTTAAGTTATGTCTGCTAATACTGGCTCTGTTTTTAGCCTGAGAATAATGTATTTGTGTAAATTTTTATGGCCCAGACCTGAAGATACTATAGAATAATTTTCTTCATAGAGGACGTTCCAGGTTTCATCCAATCTGGCCCTGAACACTTCCAGGGATAGGAGAGTCACAGCTTTCCTGGGCAACCTGTGCCAGGGCCTCAGTGGTGATGAGGACCACTCCTATGCAGATGGCTGGGAGAAGGAAAGTGTGTTTTGCAAATTTAAAAGATATTTTCCCCAGTTTTCTTTCAGTACTAAATTGTTTTAACTAGGAAAAAGCTGACTAACTGAACACAATGTAATCTTAAATTGCATAATATGTATCTTCATATTTATTCTTTATCTACTTTCCAATACTAGTAAGCTGAGGGGAAAAAAAATCATAGTAAGTGGAGATAACAGGTCTCAAAAGAAAAGTTTTCATTTTCAAGCTTTATAGAACCTCTTTTATGGAGTATTGATATCTTAGTGAGACTTCTTTAATGTCAGCTTAAAGGTAATAAGAATATATCCTTAATATCTTTAAGCCCAGTGTAAAGAACACGGTCCCAGTGGGAGGGGAGCTGTGTATTAAAGTGTGGTTTATGCTGCAATGGTACATAGGGATCTGCTTGAAATGTTCCCTGCCTTACAGGATTCATTACTGAAGAAAAATGTATTTCATAGAAACAGATGCCCCAGCTTCTAAACTTTAGTACAAGAACACTGCCTCACACCCATCAGCTGTCAAGTGAACATGAGAGGGAATGGGCAGGCTGCAGGCAGTGGAAAGTTTCAAACTTCCCTCAGCTGGATAGACAGGAAAATTCAACAGTGTGGAATATAAAAGTCAACAATTAGTATGAGAAAAAGGGAAAAACAAAAGAACATTTGTGAAAAAGAGACCTGATTTTTGTCTTGATAGTGTAACTTCACCAAAGTGACAGGAACTGTGATTTTGTTAATATTTTGTCTACCAAAGTCAATGGAATTGTTATAATGAAGAGTAGAATTAAGCCAAATGACTTACTATTTGAAAAGAAGAAGGGCTTTTTAAGGAATAATGCAATTTAACATTTTTTATAGCAATAGTACTTTGTTTGGTGAAAAAAGTTTAAAACAGTAAGCATGGTTTTTGCTGTTCTTGCAAGCACATTTGACTCTTCTTATGAAATCCAATTTTGAAAAATCAATGGAATTGCTAAAGTGTACTGCATCCTCTCTGCCATAGAACATGTTTTGCCACATTAGCAAAAAGCTTGGTTGTGTTTTCTTTGTTTACAAGACCAAGTGATTAGAAAAAAAATGATCAATTCCTGTGGAAAGGGTCACAGTTTCTGGTAACTCTGTTTCTGGGGCCCTTGTGGTGCTATTAAATGGAATTCTCCCTTGAAGGTCTGGTCACCACAAGTTGGTCCCAGCCACAGAGAACACCAGCCTTACACACAGTGAGCAATATTTTTCATTGTAGATATCCTGGGGATTTAGGCAATGCATTATATTTCCTTTGAAATGTCTAAGATGAATTTTTTACTTTGTATAATATTTTAATTTATTTATTTTAATTTATGCAAGGACAGCATTTATTGAGCCAATACACCCTGATGGGTCCCTCTGCATCACATCAGCAAAACACATATTGAAAATGCCAAAAAGTATTCATTTACTTAACTCCCTAACAGCCCTTACATAGTTATTCTGATCTGGAATTTTAAAATCATGGAATTGATTCAAGTGGGAGAAAAGTATTTACTTCAGTCACTATGCTCCCATACAAAGTCTCCAAAGCAGATTGGAGTTTGATGTAGACAACTGAAATACTCTGTCTCCTTTCACCTGGGGATCCTGAAAAAACTTAAGTATTTTCTTTCAATGTCTTCCTCGTGCTTTGTCTTTGAAATGAGAATTAAGCTTAAAAATAAATCACAATTACATAAACAGTGAGATTTCTATAATATGTATCTGACCTTACACTCCTGGTCTGATCAAAAGTCTGAGCTTATTCTTATATCAGGGATGGGATGAAGGAGAAGCGACACTTTCCATTAGAAAACCCAGCCTGAGGAACTGAAATAGCTGACCTCACACTTTTACTCATTATAAATATATTCATATAAATATATTTTAAAAATATTGCATGCTTTAATTAATATTATTTAATTACAGCACAGGAACAGGACCCAAAGCAGACTGCTGAATTCAGAAAGGTCGATATAGCCACTCTAAAAATAACAGGGTGTAATCGACGTAGCTGCTGTGGCAGATGGGTCTGGGGGACCTGTGTGGTTGTGGTTCACAGCTCTGAAAATGCACTTGGGTTCACAGTCCCTCTTAATAACACCACTGAAATGTATTAATATGAAAATGGGATCTCTGTAAGTGTGGTAGGTGAGTGTCCCTTTCTCACCTTCCCACCATCATTTTTTGTTTGCTTTGATTTCTTTGCTGGTTAATTTTTTTCTCCCCAGAACTTTCCACGTAGAAATTTAAACTTGAAGTGTCATTACTTCACTGAAACTAATTTGTCGTTATTATTCCTCATTACCTTTTATCTTGTAATTGCTCTTTAGAGCTTCATACAATCTGCATATTACATTACTCTATGTGTGCTTTACTAGTCCTGATTTTTTTTAATAAGCAACATGGTCAATATATACAAATGGTAAGCACCAACCTGATTTGCTATCTGCTGTAATTGGATTCTGCCTTTAATTACAGGTGGTAATGACATTTTAAGCACCTTATACAGGTGTTGGAGGGGGTGGGGGTTATGAAATGTTAAGCAACATTAAGAAATTCTAAGCTTCTGGAGTGCTGCCAAGTTTCAGAGGTGCCTTTCAACTCCAAATAGCGATTTTCATGTGAGGCTAATTATAGCTCTGGCCACCTGGACTGCTCCTGTTGGAGTCAGGCAGAGCAGAGGAGTGAACTTGTCTGCAAGCCATACTCCACATCTTCTCTCTTAATTTCTGTTTTCATTTAAAATCACTTCAAATATATCCTGGCCTGTATTCTGATTCCTAAAAATACTGCAGGACCATCTTTTTGTGTGTGTTTGCTGGCCAAAACCAGTGGCAGAATATATTGTTCTGTATTGGCAGCATAGCTGAGGCTGGGTGACCTTGGAAAATGTATTTGAATTTTTTTGATAGCCTCCTTGATCTTGGGGGAGTTTTAATTCACATCTATAATTCCAGCCTGAGAAAATTAGACAGAGATTTGTTTTGGAACTGATGGGAAAATATATAGCCAGCAAAAGGAGTTACCTTCTCCTTCATTAGTCATGCAGCTTCTCCTGGAAAATAACTTTTCCCTAGCCATAGCACTCAAAACTCAGCATTTCTGAGATCAACACTAATTCTCCTGATTCTTCTGTCCTGACTTTTTGAAAAGAAAGTGAAAGACACAGCACTTTTACATGTCCTGCAGGAACCTAATTCAATTCTTAATTTCTCCTCCTTTCTTTCCCTTCCTACAGAACCTCTGCTCATTAGTCACAAAGCCCAGGGGCTTATCCTGCCTGTGCTGATTTCCTGGGCTCTGCCAGCCAGGCCACGACTCCTGAGCTCCCAGGGATGGGGCTCAAGCTGTTCTGGTTGGAGCACACAGCTTTATTTCTGAGACTGATCTTAATCTTCATCTCTAATAACATATTCTGGTTAAAGCCAGGCTTTAGTGACATCAGCAGGACCTTGGTTCTGACCCTCTCCAGTCCTCTGAAGTGACATTGCAGAGCTTGGTTGTTGCTGTGTGGTGCTGCTGGGCTTTTCCCTGGGAAGAGGTGTCCCATCACACGTGTACCTTGGGGTATGTAGGGGAACAGCCCTGGGGGGGTTAGCCTGGACAAAAGGAGGCTCAGGGGAGACTTTATTGCTCTCTGCACTACCTGAAAGGAGATTATACCTGGTGGGGATTGGCCTCTTCTCCCAAGTAAAAAGCAATAGGACAAGAGGATCTTGCTGCTGTCATCACCAAGAGGTGTTTAAATTGGATATTAAGGAAAATGTATTCACTGGAAAGGTGGTCAGGCATTGGAACAGGCAGCCCAGGGAAGTAATGGAGCCACCATGCCTGTAAGTGTTCAAAAAACCACCTCAGATGTGACACTTGGGGACATGGTTTAGTGGTGAAGATGGCAGTGCTGGGTTAAGGGTTGGATTCCAATGATCTCCCAGATCCTTTCCAATCTAAATGATCCCATGCTGTCTGTGTAGAACATTTCTGCATGTGAAATGTGAAAACAAGCAAATATCCTTAAATATATTCTGAATGAAATTCAAAAATCAAGAACAGCTAAAGGTGAAGCTCCCATGGAGGCTTGTCTTGATTGACTCTACCAAATTATCTAGATGACCTTTCTCTTAGTATTATAATATCAGGGTGATTGGCATGCCAGAACTAAGATTTTATTTCTCCTTGTAGGGGATACGACCTCTGGCTGTATGTATAGATCTGCTTTATATTTCATTCACAAGATCAGGTGAATATATATACATATATATATATATATATATATATATATATATATATATATATATATATAAAACAGCTTCTCTATTTTTGTATACATAGAAAAATATTCTAAATCATTAATAAATGGATTATTAAATAATCTTTAATAATGGACCTCCTTGCAGCTCATGCCATTGATTCACTCTAGACTGTGGCAGTACTTTTTCCTCTCCACAGTTAATGTTGAAATGAATTTATTGTGTAAAGTTTTCTCCTAACTTTACTGCATTTATACCAAAGACAAGAGAGAACATCCTGAACACTAAGCAAGCCAGTTGTTACCTTGGTTTTAATTTTTCTGTTTTTTTTTATTCTCAATTTTCCTCCAACTCAGGAAAAAACATTGTCTAGACAAGACGACCCAGCACCTTGTCCAGCTGAACATTGAAAATGAACAAGGCAAAGGCAGCAAGAGACAGAAAAAGCAGTCAGGACAGAGGAAGGCAATGACTTTGGGAGTGTTTGCCACAGCTGATGTGTGTTTGTTTTCCAGTTCTCACCTCCCTGTGCAATCGCAGGCTGAGCTCTGTTCTCTGTCCTTGTTTATATTTGATGTCACAGCAAGAAGACAAGGTACCATTAGCTTTTACTTGAAAGGTCATATTGAAGCTATTTTCCTCTAATCTGAGAGATTTCAGCCATAGGAAAATAAAATTTTAAAGTTTGGCCTAAGCAAGCCCCCTAACCCCTCTGTATCACAGAGAAATAAGTTAAACATTGAATTGTATGTTGGACAATTGCTTCAAAATTGCTCAACTCACTTTTCAGTCCCTGGTGTCAGTTACTCTCTGTGTGAAAGAGAACGAATTATTCCATATTTGGGAAGTTATTATGCAAATTTTAGCTTGTCATTAACAAAAAAAAAAAAGGATGTCAGGATATATTTTAACTGCTTTAAACCCATGCACTGAAGTAATGTTTAATGTGAAGAATATGGGTGATCCCATATCTGATAATAAATGCATTGGGGTGTCAGATGTGCCACTGGGCTCCTGGGACTGGCTGGAGATTTGGATGTCTCAGCTAAGCCATGGTGACTGACCCTAGACTGACACTATTTGATGGCTTTGGCAGGGTTACTTGTTCATTTTGTCACTTTTAATTTTGTTTTGTTGCTAGTATAGTGTTTGAAATTCAAACTTTACTTTCTCTTGACCAGGAAAAAAAAAAGAAGACATATCTCTACAGTGTTTACATGAGTATTGACCACAAGGTGAGCAGGACGCTCCTCTTTTTTGTGAGAAGCCTGCTTGTCAGCATGCCAGTAATGGATCAGATGTAAAGAAAATCATTTCTGCAAAACCAATTTGCTAAGGGGCTTGTAAAATCCATTTTTAAAAAGTTACTGAGGCAAAAAAAAGTGAAGGACCAGCCAACCAGATATTTTGATTGGCTTTTCAAGGTCAAAACCTGATTACTAATTCATCAAATACCTTACTGGTAGCGCTGCTTGAAGAGCAGACAACTCCGTGCAGATGTTCCACCTAATAACGCCAATATGGAAAGAATGCTTTACTCACTTTTGGCGATGCTGCAGTCGTAGGAGCTGTGGCCCCCAAGGCACTGGCAGCCCAGCTCCGTGCAGCGTCCGCGGCCGTTACAGAGCGCGGGACACCGGAGAGCAGCGAGGATCTCCTCCTGGGAAGCAGATGGCTGGTTTCCAACAGGGAACTCTCCCTTCCTGCTCCCCAGCACTCTCCTTTCACACTCATTCTCCAAAAGGGCTGTCAGTGCCCTCGCCCAAGCCACGTCATCCTTGAGCTGCAGGTCCAGTAAGCAAATATCGATTGCCCCATCCAGGTGTTTTGCCAGGAGGCCTTTACACGCCAAGCCAATGGTGGAATTTGCAAGAATTTGGTGGCAAATCTCCTGAGCTTTGGTGGCAGTCAGGCCATTGGGAGTGGGCCATGACAGTGGAAATCTCATCCGAACCCCTTCAAAGTAGTCCTCGGGGAAAAAATATGCAAAGCTGTCTGAGTGTCTCGGGGCGGGGCCGTGCAATGGGTGAAAGGATGAATATTTAAAATATTTGTCTTGCCTCTTTGCTTTCCTTAGGTCTCCTGTTGGCTTGGTAGAGTCAATGGAACTGTTGCTATTCATGGAAACATTGTGTGGGAGGAGCTTTAGTGGGATCTCGGGGCTTCTTCGCTTTTGGACTGATCTAGAAAAATATCTTTGACCAAAAGTCTTGGTCGGTGGTTTGGCATCTTTTCTCAAAGTTGAGTCTGTTTCTGTGTGAGTGACAAACTCAGGTGTAACATCCAGATATGGGATTGCAAAGCTGTGGTCCACAGGGTCATGATGGCAGCCAGAGGGTTCAGGGGAAGGAGTCTGAAAGGCATTTTTTGTGTTTACCATGGGGACAGGCTTGGTGCTCCCCTTCTGGCATCTGCAGAAACTTTTCCTTTGCTTCCTTTCAGAGGGTGCTGGAGTCTTGTCAAATAAACTCTTCCCTGGAGGAATTCTGATTTAAAAATAGGAAGGGATCAGAAGGAGAAAACTTTCAACAAATTAGTCTATCATACAAGGAAACTTTCATTGAGGGTAGGGTAAGCAAAAATTCTCAATCTACAAAAGTACTTGAGAAAATGCTTAAATCTAACCTCTGTTTTCTTTAGTCACTTTTGCACTGCCCTTCTTGAGTTGTCCTGTGTGTTTTCTAGCACTTCGTGGAGACTTTTTATACCAGATGTTTAAGTGGTTTGCTGGAGCGCTGCCTAACTGCTTGACTTCTCTTTGCAGGACTTTCTCTGAGGTGCAGGTTACCCTTTGTGTATTATACATGAAATAAGGCCCTGGATTTGTCCCTGGGTGACACAGCTAACTCTTGGAGAATGACAAAAAAGTCGTATTTGTTTCAAATCCTACATTATGAAAATCATCTTTATCTCTGTGCCTGCTGTGCCCTCTAAGATGTATATAGTTGACTTTTTAAAATGTCTTCCCCCTTTTTTTTTTTTTTTTTTGTTTTGCATACTTCATTTCATTCTTTCCTTCTGCTAGAGTTTTTTTGATTTTTTTTCTTTCAACACAAAGCAGTTCTCTATTGATCACAGGGCTAGGCTATCATATTAGCTGAGATGATTCTCTTCCCCCTTTTAAATTTAGCCTTTAATGATAGACAAACTTCTAGAGACTTCAGTTTGAATAAACAGCCATGACTGAAGTTTCTTCAGAAATCTCATATCTCTTATTGATCTTATTTGTGCAGCACAAGAGGAATCCTAGAGCTTCATGGGAAAGGATATGTTTCTTGTCCCAACATTTGGCAGCATGTCATTACCAGACAAATTTGAAATAGCACCAAAAATTAAAATTATTTTGGCATTAATTTTGTCTTGCAGCCAGAATGTTGGGGTTTCAGGAAAGTGAGAGCATTCGCCAGCATATGGGAGCCAAACACTAGATACTGTTGTTGGAAACTGTAATTGCCTTTATCCAGTTTGTTAGAAATACATTTTAAATGGCATATTTGATATTACCATTTTGATCATTGACACAATCATAACTTTTAAATAGAACATCTCAGTGACACTGTCAAAATGAACCTATTTATCTTTCTGAAACATGAGTGCAAACATTTAGGGAACAGTTTTGCCCAAAGTGTGGGCTCAGCAGGAGACAGTATGAGACAAAAGGGTGGTTTTCATGCTCATGGAAATGCACAAGCTGTTCTGCACTTCCCTGAAGCCTAGGAAAATCAAACATTTTTGATGATTGAGAGACTTGTCCTTTGGACAAAACATTTTAGTGTCTGAATGAGTGTCCTTCACGTTCCATTCCTCTGGTTCTAATAGAAGGGTTATCTGCCCCTGAAGCTTCCCTGACTCAGCATCAAGTAAATTTAAACCTAGACTAAGGCAGCAGCAGAAGATCCTCCTTTGATATAATACTACATAAACTAGAGGCTATTGTAAATATTATTTATTTAAGAAAAAAAAATCAACTACTTAAACTGGTCCAGAATCAGGACAGAAACTTAACCCACCAATGAAAATTTCACTAAAATGAAACTCTTTTGCCTTGATATTTTATTGAAACAAAATCCTCTGTTAATCCTACATGAAACCAATTACCTTCTTTTGGTCAGCACCTGTCCACGGAACAGGGGTGTATGGTGTGGAAAGAATGGAAACCCCATCCTTCCTCACAGCCAGGCACATACCAGCAGCTCCTCAGTGAGCTCAGATGTGCCCTCTGCATGAGATGACCAAACTATCATTCCTTTGAGTCACCCACTATAATCCAGGAAGAACTAAAAAAGTTTTTTTCATCTAATTGAGTTGGATGCTATTATAGAGAAAGCATCCAGAATTTAACAGCATTTCTGCTGGTTTTTTGGTATATTTTTAAATGTTTGAAGATTTTATTTTGCCTATTTAAATCACATGTTTGAAAATTCATCTCTTCTCTTGTTGCTATTAAGTGTCTGGGAAGCTCTGATGTTGTTTTATTGTTTAAAAGTTGTGTTGGAAAGCTTGTTTAAAAGTTGTGTTGGAAAGCTGGTGTGTAAAACTGATCTGTGCATGCAGGGCCCTGCAGCTGCTTGAGGGAGGTGGGAGCCAGGGAAAGCTCTGAACTGCCAGATGGTGGGCACTCAGACTAGCTTCAGGTGCTGGAGAAAACCTAGCACACTTTCAGAGTTATTTAAAATGGAATTAAAACCAGCAGCAGTAAAGTCACCCTCTAGCCTTTGTTTTTTACTGGGCCGTTTCTCTGTGAGTGGATCAGAGAATGATCCAGTCTCCTCTGCAGGTTACCTTAGTTTCTCTATTGGCTTGGTTTTTTAACCAGGTTCTGAGGGGTCCTTGAGAATCCATCCTTGGGAGTAGTGCAAGATGAAACTCACCACCCCTCTTGTCCTTCTCACTTAGCAGGAGCTTCTGCCTTCCCTGAAGAATCTCCATCACACAGCCCTAGAAAACTCCTCAGTGTTTCATAACTAAATTCCTTTGCACTGCGTTTTGGCTTCAGCTTTTTCAACAAAATTGCTTTGAGCAAGTTCTCCTAAGGAACTTTTAGCCCTTTTTTGGGGTAGTGAGTTATTGGTTGGTTCTTGCACCAAGATATTTCTCCATTTGCCTTCCCAGAAGCAATCTCTGACTGATTACCCCATTATTAGGATGCTGATGATGGCTGTTGAATTCAAAATAGTAGAATTGATAATGACAGGCCAAAATAGACATTAAATAGCCATTACTTAGACCCACTGAATAGAACTAGAATATGGCAGAGGTGCTTGTTTGTGTTCTGAAGTGTAAGAAGTCTAAAAATTCATTGTTCCTACAGGATTGTGCTGGGCTCCCATGTACAGATTAAGTGCAATGTTACAGTATTTTGCCTTCTTTTTCCTTACTTCACAAACCAGGCTACACAAGCAAACCCATTTTGGTTTTAGGAACACCTATGTTTGAAGCTCAGCAACAGAAATTAAAATGTGGGATAGGGATAGAGACCGGAGTAGGGATAGGGACAGGGACTGAGACAGGGAGATGTCAGAGTCAGACACCTGGCTCTGTTTCCAGACCATCTGTCCCAGAAAGCACAAGTTTTCAGAGCTCACTGTCATCATTAGTAGAGTTGATATTAGGTTTTAGCATGGTACCAGCCTTTATCAAAATGTAACATTTAATCTATACTCATATATTGTAATTAGCGTTCAGGAATAAAAGAACAAGAGAAATACGAAACCCTTAATTAATCCCTATCATCAGTTACCTACATTTTCAAGTGTGGGTGAAAACTGCATTTTTTTTTTAACAGCTGAGAGGGATCTTAACACAGCTGTTAACATGGCATCACTTGTGAATGTAAAACTTCTCTCTTGGTAACCCCTGATGTGTTTTGTGCTGACTGAAAATTAAGCCCCGTGCTGCTGGGATGGAGATGGGTCTTCAGGCTTCTCCCTTAGCTTAAGGAGATCTCTCTGTCAGGCCATTAGGGGAGTCTGAATGAAATAAACCCATCAAGGCCATGTGGAACACTGCTAGGAGCCTCTCCTGGGTGGGATCTCTGTGGCTTTGTACCTCCACTCCTCTATGAAGTCTTCCTCGGGCACGTTGTTGAGGTCGTTGTGAGCCATCCCATCAAAGAGGCCACACAAGCCCCGCGTGCTGTTGAAGTCCCTGCCCGGTGTCCTCACTGTCACACCCATTCCCCACTCGCTCAGGTCCGCTCGAACAAATGCTCCCGAAGGGAACAGGATCTGAAGAGGCAGGAAAAGAAAAAGCCCCAGTGAATTGAAGCTCTTACCAAGCTTTTTATGCAATAAAAAACGTCTATTTCCATAAGCGAAAATTTCAAAGCAGGACGTTAGCGATGGCAGAGGTAATTTAAGATCACTTAGAAACACTATAAATATTTATTTGTGCTATTATTTAGCTTGCTTTCAGATTCCATGGCATTAATATCTGATAGCATTACATAAATATATAACTCCATGAGTACTTTCTTCTTAAATTAATATTTGCATCCATTGAAGTTTTCTCAGTGGTAAGTTACCAGCTAATTTTTGAAGTGGCTACCATGACAATAAGGCCACCTTTGTGTCTTTCATATTAATAATTTCATAATAATAACTTTTTTTAGAGAAACTGCCGAGATTGAAAAATATCTTTTTTCCTGACAATTGTTTCATTTTCCAAGGCTGGATTATCCAGAAAATGATTGTGTTTTAAAGTGGATAAAGCAATTTTCTCATTAAAGGACTAGTGGTAGGCTTACACTGACCTTTAAAAGGAAAAAAAAAAACAACCTGGCAGGGTTCAAAACAAGAAGTAACTGTGTGGATAATGGATTTTTCAGATTGGTTTACTAACCAAATAATAAGAAGGAAAAAAAAAAAAAGCAAAAAGAAAATATCTGTTCAACTGATTTTTTTTTTTATTTGCTGTATTTTTACAGGTTAAAAAAACTATTTGAAAATTATCTGGGCCTGGAGAGGGAGTAGAAACTTACTACCCTGATAAGTAGCATTAATACTTTCTTTTTATCCAAAATTAAACATTTTAAGTTAATCTTAAAAAATACATTAGAGTTGCAAACATCTCATTATAATAATTTCAAAAGAACGATTTTCCTTTTTTAAGTGGCCCCTGCCTAAATATAATTTATTCATCCAAATAATGTCCTTTGTTTTCCTTTATTTTGGGTGGGGATTTTCTGGTCCCTTTGAAGTTCCTCACCATCAAATCTACTCATATCTGTGAAGGCGTAACAAGCTCATATTTTTATTCTCGTGCTTGAATCCAGAGTTTACTCAGAATTTGGCTTCACTAAATTTTAATTCTGCCCATTTTAGTTCCCCATTACTTCAGGCTTTTTCTAGAGGGCTGCATGTAAAACCCTTGCAATCAGAACTGCATGAGCTGCTTAGTCTTCTGCACTGTCCAGATTAATATTTCCAGGTGTGGATTTATTTTGGGAGTTTGGAGGGCTCTAACCCTTTCCCTTCCTGTTGCCTGGGGCAACGCATCCCAGCTGGATTTAATGCTGCTAATTGAGGCTTCAAAGAAGGTTTTTTGAGACCTCAGTCTGCAGAGTTATTTAGTGGCTGCCTGCTGGAAGCTGCCACTTTGCATGACCCAGCCCCATTCCAATCCTCCTTGAACGTTGTGGGAGCCAGTTCCTGAGCTGCATGAGGATAATGATGGACAAGTGCTGGGAGAATTGGGATGCACCCAGCTCGGTGGTGTGCTCAGGGATCTTGTTCACTGCTGCACAGTTCCTGTAGATTCCCACTCACGTCACAGCAGGATTCATATTGTGTCCCCAGTCTGCCCTGATTTGTTTCCCCGAGTTTTACCTCAGGTGTAAATGAGAATAGGGATTCCTTGCTAAGATTATCCTAGTAATAAAACAGTAATTATATTGCATTCAGTTGCAAAATGAAATGACAGCTTGATTCCTGCTTTTTCTGTATTCTATAATTAACAGACTTTCAATTACTACCTTCCTGAGGTCTATTCCAAGTGAGAGCACAAGGAGAGCCAAGCACAGGCACTTCCTGCATCATTCTGGCTCTGCTGCGGACGGATCTTCATCCAAAACATTTCATGGCAATAAATCTTGATGATACAGCTCTAGGATAAAATTATCTTCTTGACCATAATTTGTGGCTCTTTTCCTTACCAAAACCCCTGGTGCAGCCTGCTCTTATTTTTCTAGTGATTTCAGTATATTAGTGTGGATAAGCAATACTTATGCAAAGTAAGTTGTGGCCATATATTTGTTTAGGCAAATGCTTTATGTTACGGCAAATGTTGCACATTTACAGCCCATTTCCATAGCTTTTGGGGGCTCTCTGGATCTGACTAATAGTGTCTTACTGCTCCACTCAAAAACTCCATTACTCTGCTACCTGTGATCTTTCCTTGCATATTTATATCTTGAGCTCTGCAAAGAAATTTGCTTTATGTGATGTGGTTGGGTAGTGCCTGGCATAAGCAAACACGGAGTGGGCTGCCGTGCTGCAGAGAGTAAGCAGTGCTATCAGAGCTCCGCTGTGTCGCCAAGAAATTTCAAGAGGTATTTGTTCTGTTTTGTTTTACAGTTTGCTAAACCAACACTTTAACCCTGCCCCTCGTTTTGCAGTACATTTGGCTGGAGGCGCTCTAATGGCTTCAGATATTTTCGTAGCAACTTCATTGATAATTCAGAAATATCAAACGCGTGTTCTCAAAGCACAACCACCACAAGAGCGCTCAACCGTCCACGCACGTACTGTTATTTTCCTGCCTCCGTAGGACTTCAGGATTTTCACTTGTGGCGATGCCTCGGTGCTTTTGATGGTCAGCTGGGGCCCGCTGTCCTGAAAGTGGCCATTGCAGGTGTCCAGCACCACGGTGTCACCCCCTTCTCGTGCAGCCACCCCGCAGTTGCAGGCGGTGGCGGAGCGGTGGCCGCCACAATCCCACTGCCGGATGTACACCTCGAACGCCCGCGACTCGCTGCGGCACAGCAGGAACGTCCCGATTTTATGGCTGTCGTAGCGCCTGAACAGCCACAAAGAAACAAAACCAGACAGGGTTAGACGCCCTCAGCATGTACCTGTGTGTCGCCCAGGCCCCCAGCGGGTAATAATTAGCACTGGCTCCATGATTGCAGAAGGCTGATCAATTGCTTTATTAAATCATCCTATACTATATTATACTATACTCATTAGGAAACTCAGTATCCCTTACAGCCAGTCCGATACAGCTTTGACCTAATTGGTCAATTAATTTAAACACCATCCAGTGTCTAATTAAGAAATCACTTTTTGGTAAACAAATCTCCATGACACATTCTACATGCACACAACAGCAGGTGCAACAAGTGGAGATAAGAATTGTTTCTCATTCTTTTCTCTGATTTTCTCACAGCCTTGCCCAGGAAAATGCCTGGGAAAGTCTGTGCCTGCTCTCTGTGGCCAGAGAGCTGCTGCCACACCTGTGTCGGGTGTTTGCTGGCACTCATACTCCATAATTAGAGCAGAGTGCTGGCTGGCCTTGGAGGAGGGAAGAGCACACGTGGGGAAGAGTTTCTCTGGCTCTGTATCCAAGGGAACGCCGCGGCAGTTGTTAGCTGGAAGTGCATAAGAATTCCTGTGAAAAGCAGGAGTTGTGTCCCAGCTGCTGCCATGGCAATGGGCATAGATAAAAAAGGGTAAACATTTGATATAAAGCAAATGGGAAGAAGTTTCCTGCCTCCAGGTCTTAATAAATATATTTTGGTTCCAACTGGTTGCTTTTAGAGCACAATGTTCTTCAAAGGGAAATCAGTGCTCAAATAACCTCTTCTGTGACTAATCACCAAATTTTACAAGTCTGGCTGTGGTTAGGTAAAGGCTTCCAGTGAAAATCTGGGATTCTACTGAAAGCCAGCTAAAATGAAGTTTGTTCCTCCCCCTCAACGACTTGCCCCTAAGCACAACTTTCACACTCAGTGGATCAGCAGTCAGCACAAGCCAGCGTGGAGAGCAATTTAGGACTTTCATTCTTTCCTATAAGGAACGTCCCTGCTCCATCTGGGTGAAGCAAGAGCAGGATAAATTTAATAACTTTGCAAGTGTTTGGCCTCTGCATGAACCATCTGCAACCTCCGGGGTTTCTACAACAGAGGCCTGTGAGAGGATCCTTTTCTCCTTGTTCTTTGTGCTCTCACTCCATAAACTTGTCTCATTTTCATTCTCTTTTATTCTGTTATATAAAAGGATATAGTAGCCATATACTTAATATTTGTTGTTGATGTTTTCTCTCTATAAGCCAACAACTTCCATCTTTAAAAACAATGGATTATTCTGCTTTCTTTTAAGGCACTGTGATTAGGTTTAAACTAAATTTTAATGAAATTAACTAATATGGAAACTAAACTATAAGCTTATAATAATAAGCTTTATTATTTTCTACAATAAAAAACATTAAAAGGAATGTATAAAATGTTTCTACTAAGTAACAGGATTATTTTTTAAACAGTGCCATAAAAACATCCACATTGTTTCAGGCCATTAATGTTTCTTATGCAGAGGAACAAATGGCTTGCAAACTGTGACTTTTTCACATGTATATTTCTGTGTTTTGCTCCTCTTCAGAAAAAAAAGCCATAGATAACTTTGTAGCTTAAAACACAGTAAAAAATTTAAACTCCAGCTCCTTTTCTTTGATAGAAAAAAACATCTGACTTTATCTTTCATCTTGAAAAACTTAGGTTGGCCATAAAGTGATAAGATATTGAATGGTTCTGTTTCATCCTATTTTCTAATCAGATATATAAATCCTGTATTACACTGCATAGATGGTGCTGCTACAATTGATCAGAACTGAGGACAACATAAAAAATAGAAAATCTCTTTAAACCTCTAGTACTCGCTCCATTTGGATATCTTTGTGGGGGAGGAAGAGGATATTTTATGAGAGCAGCTTCCACAGTTTCCTTCTCCAGAATCAGTTTAGAAGGAGAGGTGTTTAAGGAGGCTGATGGGAAATCAGGCATCAGATTGGCTGTACCCAGACTAATCACGTCTGTCTGGTAAAGAAGGCTCTTTTTGCATATGCATATAAATGTCATTGCAGTCAGGGGAGCTATTTATTGCTTAATAATCACTGACAGTGGATCCAATCCAACCCTCCTGGAAGTCACTCTGAGTCCTTCAATTAAGTCATGGCATAGATTGCATAGCACATAACGAACCTGCACCGTGCCTAAATTAGAGCTTTCAGGCACCTTAGAATCAGTTGAATGGATAATTGGATGTAGTCAGGTAAACTTTTGTGATGTTTATACAACTGTAATTGTGATAATGATTCTTTGGACAACCTTGGAGTTGCCTGTAGTGCTAAATGCTTGAAGTAGGCTTAGAGCAGCTCTTGCACAAGGGAGTTCTGCGTGTTCTTTGTGAACCAGGCACCACTGTTTGTGTCTAAATCTCCCTCCAAAATGCACTTCCCCATCCTGCTTCCCTGATAGTCTGCAGCAATGGGCAGACTGGGTGAAAAGGGCTTCCCTCCCTCCCCCTCTGTGTGCTTAGATTGTTTTCCAAGGGGGGAAGCAAGTTCTTGTCCTGGCACAAAGTCATGGCTCGAGTTATGCTCTTTATCCAGTAATTACAAAACACTCCCGAGTGTTTGGTTATGGCAGTGAGCTTCTATAGAAATAATTTCTGTTGGTAAATCCTAAGAGAGGGACAGAAGGGGGTATAGACATATGTAAACAACTACGTCCTAGTAGTGTTCAATTAACTCACATCCTGCACTTCCTCTCCACCAAGCTGCACTTTACCTTTGTATTAATTCAGTGGTTTTTGTGGTCTTTTCTGAAAGTTTTCCACCACAGCTTTGCCACCAAATGATTTGATTTGTTGGCATGACACTCCAGGCTCCTTCTTTCTTTGCTTCTAGGAACTATTCCGTGGTAGGCTTGACCCTATGAAGAGCTGGGTGATGCTGAAGGATGTTATCTGCTTTCAAGCATGTTCATCCCATCACGTTGCTCTCAGAGCAGATGTTGGGTTGTATTCAGCAGGCACTGGATGCCTGGGGACAACTAAACTGCTGAAGACTATCAAAACCCCAGCACCTGGCAGGGCTACTCATGCCCAAGACTTAGCTGTGGGCTCCTGTGATGAAAGTCATTAAAGCCAACAGGCAAATGGTGCCATTTCCTTGGTGATAATATTGCTGGGATAATATAGATTAGTGTAAATTTTTGAGAAGTCTGAAAAATCTTTTAACCTTATTTTTTGTGAGGTAAAATGCAAAATAACATGAATGATGTATATAGTTCCCCAATCAAAAAAAAAAAAAAAAATTCCCTTTTTACTTTACCCTAAAAGGATTTTCTGCATATTTAGTTTTAAGCTAGTACTTCATACTTAAGAATCTGCGATTTATGGCATGAAAAGCTTTTATATTTATAATGTGCCATAACCAGTAATGAGGGCTATACTTTTGCTTTACCAGGCTTTCCCATTTGTTTAATTTAGAAGGTACTTTGCTATAAAAGGAAGTGCTCTCTCTGGATTTTAGCTGGTATAATTAACATTATTTCACATCTACGCTCCAATATACACAAATTGATTGTGCTTATGCTGTAAAATATGACACATTCTTCTTTGATTTTCAGTCACTGCCTTTGGTGAAAAGAATGAAAATATTGCAAGATAAATATTCCTATAGACATATATTAGCAGGAGGCACAGGAAAGGGGAGTGTTATTAAGGAGTGGGAGTTGGGTATTTCAGCTCTTTAATGAATAGCTAACTACCTCAGATGTAATGTGAGCTCACTATGTCAGATTAAAACCATTGGAAACATCACAATAGAAGTTAAAATTACATTGGAAGTGGCCATTTCAGTAAGAAAATTGTACTGCCAATAAGAAAAACACTTCCAGTCTTTTGTTTTTTGTACCATTTTTCAATTTTCCAAATTTGTTCAAATAAATATTTTTATTGAAGTTAAATTTTAAATTTTTAATGATTTTAGTTAAAATTTTGAAACCACAAAAAGGTTCTCATTTCAAACACATTTTTCCACCAGATTCCCTTCCATGAAAAAAAGGGGAATGCTTCCCTTCCAGACCTCTGTGTCAGCCTTTGCCTTCAGATTATAGTTTTGTACCAGGACAGAAGCAGGGATTGCTTTCCTCACTCCTTAAAGACAGAGCTTAAAAATCATTTGCTAACGTGGTAACAATTGTTTTGGATAGGCAGTCAGAGAAGTTGCTTAACTGATATGTAATAAGGTAGCCTAATCATTATAATAATTGAAAGAGAAATTATTTACAATAATAAATGGGAATATAAGTAGGAGTAATGGGACTGTGAAATGATGGGTAAGAAACTTGGCTGAATATCAAGAGCTGATACATCTTAGGGAAATAACCTAGTTATTGAGGTGGACGAAGCCCCATCAATGTGCCTCATTTAAAGCTGCACTGGACAGAGCACAAGGAAAAATGTGCAGCTTTTGAGGGGCCAAGCTGATCCTGGGTTTTTCCTCTTTTGAGTCTATGTGACTCTGAGGCAGGATGACACAGACAGGTGGGCTTTTCCAAACTCCCTGGATCAGAATAGAACATAAATTGCTTAGAAGCATTTCTGTGTGATATCAACAATAGGATTAAAAAATGAGTTATTCAAATAAAGTTGCTTTATTTGGTTTTAGACCTTTTTTCCCCATGGAAGCAATGTAAAAATGTGCTACATGGCTGGAAGTGTGTCCCCATTCCAAGAGGTATTTTTTCAGCTATTTATAACTCCCTAAACCCAAGAATCTGACAGATCACTGCCTGTTCCCAGCCTTAAATCAAAAGGGAGTATTTTAGAATATAAATGTATAGAGAGGTTTGAAATAATACTCAGATATAGTTTAATACCCCAGAGTTGAAATAATTGCAGCTACATGAGGTATGGGAATATCTTTGAACCTCTTGCAGCTCTAATGAAGCTTCCAATGAAAGAAAAGTACCCAAACTTGTATGAAACAAGTTTCTGGCCACATTTAAATGCTGTTCAGCAAAGCAGAAGGGGGACTGGGAAACCATGGATAAGCAGAGTTAATCTCCTCTCAGACTGCCCAACTTATGTGAAATCTTTGTTAGAAGCAGAAGTGTAACCTTTAATGGAGTCACTGCCTTTCTTACTCACAGTTCATCAACAGATTTCTCCAGCTTTGACATCATTTCAGATGCCACCTCCAGAGCATGTTGGACTGAAATTGGGATATCAGGATAGCAGAAATTCACGCCTGCTAAGCCCTTGTGGATGCTGTGCACCCAAAGTCATTGTCTGTGCCATCAGGAGGTTAATGGTGGAGTGACAAAATTGGAATGTCATCTGAAATATTTGCAACATTGGATGAAATGTGCCAGGTGCAAATTTAAAAAAATTTCAGTGATGCCAGTTAGCTGGGATAAACAGATTCATTAATGATTAGGGGCGTTAAATGTGGAAAAGTTCTATACAGTACAGGCTGTCAAACACAAGGCACCACTTTGGCTCAATAAGTCTTTAAGTAGCTTATTGCTGGGTAAATCAGGAGGACATTTGGACACTACAGGAGGATGTACAACTTTATTTTTGCATTCTTCTCCTGATATTTGACACTTATAATTTCTGTACTTTTTTTATCTAAGACATTAGAGCCATCCTTTTGGGGTTTTTCAGTTGTGTTTATGATTGTCAACTCCAGCTGGACATAAATCAGCACTGGAAACAGAAGAAATCAAGAGCATCCTTCTGATGAGTGCCTTTGCAGCAGATGTTGCTAAACTCCTGGGAGGGCTGTCCCTGTGTGCTGTGCTGCCCTGGTGACATAACACATCACTTGGGTGGCACTGGGCTGTCACTAACACAACGACTTGTGGTGTAGACACCCTCACAAAGCCACTAGTGATGGTTCTATTTGAAGAACATTTTGGAACCTGACCTTTGTCTTGTAGAAATTATTCAGACTCAAACCCATTGCTTCTCAAAGATTAATCCATTTCTAGTCCTCTTGTTAAAAGGAGTACACAGCTGGAAGGAAACCACTTGTGCTGTTGAAGGAGTACATTCCTCATTGTAAGAAAACCTGTTCAATGTTTTTTTGATATTCTAATGTAAACCCAAATGCATGCCACATCCAGAAACTGATAACTGCAGTAATTGAGCCAAATTATTTCAAAGTAAAATACTCACCATCCATCAAATGTGATAATGTGTGGATCAGTGAAAGAGTAGCAGTTCCCTGTTGGGAGGTCTCGAACTGTGACCTAGTTAAAATGAAATGTGTAATGAATACAGTCCACACAGCAGTTTTCCTTCATTACTGTTACTCACAAAACATTAGGGGCAGATTCACGGGTTAAGTACAAACTACAATCTGACATCTGAAACATGATTGCAGATGGGGACACAAAATAGGCTTCGCTTTCAAACAACAGAGTTTAATCATAGCCAATGAGGGAGTGCAAAGTGTTTCTGTTCATCTGATGTAATGTCTCCCTTTATTTGGGAAAAGCTGAAGCTTTTTTATTAAAACTTTTTGCTAAGGAGCAGATCATTCACTGAAATTACCAGAGAATAGAATGCTCATTACATTGTACTAATTTTAATGCCTGAAGTATGGTAAAAAGGTATGCTGTAATTAAGTAACATTAGCATGTTTTAGTAGTAGCTGCCTGTCCCCTAATTTGACCTCAGATTTCCCATTACAGCATCCCAATGGCTGATTTATCTATTTGATGTGGATATTGATCAGATATTGATGAGGAGGCTCCAAACCACAGTGCTTTAAGTATGTGGGTGAAACAGGAAAGAATCTATTACAGCTACAGGGATCTTCATCTGCATCAGCCCTTGACTGCTTGGCACCAGCTGGGTCACAGAGGAGCTGTGAGAGCCCTGATACCCTGCAGGGAGCAGATGTGCCTGCAGAAGCCAGAGGCAGGGCTCTGCAGCTGTAACACCCGAATCTCAGGCAGTTCTGGGCCCACTTTGCCAGCTCTGCTCAAGAGGGTGTTTTTTGAATGGCTGAGTGCTCTGCTGACCAGTTCCCAAAAATGCAGGACTGGGTTGTGCAGTGATTTGTGATATGAAGAGCTCCCAGTCATACTGGTGGGAGTGATGGAGTGTTATGGTTTTCCATTATCCATCCTGACAGACTGATTTCTCGGCCAGGGCTGTTAATTCTTTGCTCCCTCCTTGCCCAAGCGGAGTCCAGAGGTGCATTTCAGTTAGTTCTACCAGGATCCATGGAGCAGGGAAGAAGGATGGCTGCTATATCCCTGTGCAGTCTTTCAGTGACAAAGCAGAACCTGGCTTTTGGGAACAGGACTGAAATTAAATAAATGAATTAGAGGGTGAAGATAGAACTTCAGTTCACCTACGGCAATACATCATCTGTATTTCAAAATGCCCCTTAACCATGACACAGAAACACTTAGATGCCCACCTGTGTCTGGCACACCAAACTTTTAGAATGATGGTCTTGAGGACTGAAAAAATTAACCCCTCTTTGAACAACTTTTTGATCTGGTGTCAGCTGTATCATTTGGATTTACTGTGTGATATGAAGTGTCTTAGAATTTTCCCCTTTTCTCCTCAGACTCACACTTCCTAAGTCAAAGATTAGCACAAACAAATCCATGTGGCCCTTCCTGCTCTGCTCCTTCTTTCATGATGCCATCAGAAGACACAATTCCTGGTTGGAGGCAGGAGTAGTTTGCTGAGGAAATCCCATTTACAGGTATCTAGGTGTGTCAGGATGTTCTGCCCACCATTTCTGTTCAATTTTCAGATAAATCAAAAATATCTGAAAAAGTCAGAAGGATTAAAGATTACGTGGATTTTAATACATGGAGTTTTTCTTGCTATGTTGCAAGAACTATGTTACATTAAGGCGTCTAATTAACTACAAAGCAGCAACGGGAAAATGGGGGGGAGGGAAGTATTGTCTATTATGTTTCCATAGATCAAGTTTTAACAGAGATAAATGGAATTTATTATTAAAATTGATTTATTCAATTTCACACTTGATGCATCTTCATATTTTAATGAAAGCATTTGTAATTTCAAGAAAAAAATATGAGTGTATGAGTGCACGATGCTGAATTAGCTGCAATTTCTGGTTTAAGAATCTTAAAAAGAAGCCAGTTCTGGAGATGAAATGTTATACACCCATGCTAGGCATTTTACCTTTGAAGACAAACATTCTTTTGGTCCAGTTTAATATTATTCTCTCATGACAAAATCCACAAAAATTAGGGCAGGGAATTTGTGGATTTCACTGGGGGGTTGTTTTCAGTTACTTAAGATATGCCAGCTTGGATATGCCCCTACTCTGAGAAATTTAGCTCAGTCAAATCTGTGCTCCGGTTAATTTTTTGGGGCAGTGGGATTACAGCTCTCAAACCTCCCAGCTGAGGTCCTGAAATAACTTCATGGAGAAAGGGCTGGTTCTTGCTTGTTCTTGCTCACCACATTTCTTTAGCCAGGCTTTCTACAGGGAAAGTGTGGCTTGCCTTCCTGATTGCTTTTTTTTTTGTTTTTTTTTTTTTTTTGGACATTTTGTAGTGGTATAAATGAGGAGATGGAGCAGCCACACGTGTCATCAAAAGTGTCCTGGCAATTCATAGCATAGTCACAAATTAAACATGGCACTGCTGAATCCCCTTCTCCTCTCTCCTTTCTGAGGCTCTGCCTTTCCTCTGCTTTTTCAGAAAATGTTCTCCAAACCCTCAGTTTTCCCCTCTCTCCTTCTCAAAAAGGTGTTAGTTCTCTAACCCATGTTTTCCCACTTCCCTTTTCCAGTGGACAGAAGCACTCCTGGTAACTCTGTGTTCCAGCTCTTGGCTTTACTGATGGGCTGACTAATAATCAAAACTAAATCTGTCAAATCACAGGGAATTCCACATTAATTTTCTTGGTGTGTAAAGTGACTGTTTTGCTTTATTGTGCTGACAGAGGGCAGGGTTAGATCAGATATTAGAAAAAAAATCTTTATTGTGAGGATGGGGAGGCCTTGGCACAGGGTGCCCAAAGAAGCTGTGACTGCCCCTTCCCTGGAAGTGTCCAAGGCCAGGTTGGATGGGGCTTAGAGCAACCTGGGACAGTGGAAGATGTCCCTGCCCATGGCAGGGGGTGGAACTGGATTGTCATTAAGGTCCCTTCCAACCCAAACCATTATAACAATCATCCTAAATTTTTATTTTCTTTGGAAAAGAATGGGAAAAAAATAAAATAAAAAAAAAGGAAATAAGAAAATAAAATAAAAGACACTCATTTAGATTTGCCACATTTTCCAACTGATTTCAGGACCTAACCTTCACATCCCTGGGTGTGTAAGCCCTCCAGAGCAAATCCCTGGGTGCGGCTGGCTGAGCGCTGATGCGGCTGACGCGGTTCCCGTCCTGCGCGAAGTCCGTCACGGCTGTCACTGTCACCGTGGCTGCTGCACAGCTGCTCCCCGAGCAGGGCTCCGGCAGCAGATCCACCTGGCAGGCCGAGAGGGCGATGTCTGGGGGCCCTGGGACCTGGCTGCCTGGAGTGAACACCAACACAGAGTCTGACAAGAGTCACCCAAAGTGCCGCCCCTACCCCGTGTTCTGTTCAACACAAACGCTTCTCGTTCCAGGACACACACGCCTTGGGTCTTAGGTTGAAAGATTTAGCTGGGGTGTGCATTCTATTTGTCATGTGTCAGAGGTGGGGCAGTTGTCTTCGGTTCATTTGGCAGTTTTCTTTATCACTTCCACAAACCAATCCTCCCTCCAGGAGATCTCTTCTGTTCATGGCCAGGGAGTGTCCTTGCATGGCTGAGGAAATTTCATCATCCCATGGGGAGAGGCTCTGCCCAGGGGAGGAGCCAAGCATTCCTACCTGGATACAATCTGACTCCTGCAACACCACAGCAGCCTTTGCTCACTGCGTTCCCAGTGGAGCAGCTTTCTTCTCCACTGCATTACCAGAGGAAGACAAGGCCCATCTCCAGCAGCCCTGGAGCTTCAGAGGAAAACTCCAGCCTTGTCCAGGATCCCTGCTCCAGCAGAAGCACAGCTGGCACTGCAGGAGGGCTGAGCCACCATGGAATGGGACTGCTGCCACCACCCTGACCCACAGGCTGCCAGGGCATGTTCTGACTCTGGCAGGGTTGTTTTGTATTACTGCATTTTAAATTTTTTTTTTATTTTCTTCCCTAGTAAAGAACTGTTATTCCTATTCCCATATCTTTGCCTGAGAGCCCCCTTAATTTCAAAATTGTAATAATTTGGAGGGAGGGGGTTTACATTTTCCATTTCAAGGAAGGCTCCTGCCTTCCTTAGCAGACACCTGGCTTTTCAAACCAAGACAACTTGGAACCACATGGGCTGTGCATGAAGACAGTTGTGACTGACTGAATCTGGCATCCCTCTGCACTCTTCACTGTGCTGCTTTTTTATCCCCAAAGTTTACTAAAATCTCAGTGGTGTCTATTTTCCCACAGGTGCTAATATTTCTGGGACAATGGTGTTATCTTTATGGGTCCATGCCCAGTGAATGAAGACAAGTCATTCTCACAACAAAGAAAGAGATGAATCTGTGTTTCTGGAAAACAATTCTCTTTCACTGTCTGGAGTATAAGGAGGTAACTGCTGGGAGTTATTTAATTTAAAATATACAGGTGTTTTGATGTGAAAAGGGAGGGTTCTCGAGTAAGTTTTTGGTGAACTATGGATCCACAACAGCAAGGCAAATGCAGCAGGTCTGTATTTGTATTTTTTGGCTTAGTTATGTTATGGTGTTTTGCTTCCCAGTCTGTAAAATGATGATAGTTTTATTTGTATCCTTCACAGAAGTACTGTGCTGATAAATTCACTAAAAAATGAGGAAAAATAATAAGCTATGGAGATACTGGCTATGTCAGCTTCTGCGGTGGGTAGAGAAATCATGTGTGGTGACAAAATCAGTGTGACAATGGCACTGCACATCATATCTTTCCTAAAGAGCCCTCTACACACAGCCAGAATGGCAGCGTCCACTTCTCTCAGATCCTGACCCTTTCTGCTGAGGTCTCAGATAAAGGGCAAACCTGGATTTTTATTTCCATAGGTGTGTTTTCCCATACACACGCCAAATTATGACAGCATTTAGTTCTGAGCCATCTGCTCTGCACTATATTCAGTGTGCATTTTCTTCTAAAGAAGCCACTCAAGCTTTCACAAATCCTTTGGTTGATAGGAAATGAAACTGTGGTCCCACTGAAGCCAGTCAGAATCTAAATGCTGGTTTCATGACTTACAGTGCTTCTTGAGGAATACTTAGTTTTCTGTCCCAGACTGCTAATTATCACCAGATAAGAATAAAGTTCTAGAAATGGTGGCCATAAATTTAATCTGAGATGAAAAGAAGTGATTTTCTGATATTAAAATAAGTGATTTTTATACCATTCTTTCCATTTGTAGAATTGCTTAATAATTTCTAGAGATGGCATTAAGGAATTTTAAGGTGGCATTTCTAACACAAGCAAATAATCACTGTGTTATTCCTTATGGAAAAATCTCATGAAATATAATATAAATTAACCCTGTACAGTACTATGGAAACTGAACTAAAATCTACAGATATTAATGACATATTATCTTTCATATCAAATCCTTAAAGGCCACCTCACCTCACATCTTATAGAAAAGTCCTGGCTCATTTTCAAGGTTCTTGATTCAATTAAATTGGAGGTTTCCATGAGGAATAGTTATTGCCATTACAGCCCCATGAGCTGTGCTCAAAACCCAGAACAAAAGTTTAAAATCAAAGAAAATCATCTTGTCAAAATAGTAGCGATAAACTTAACAGAAGCCGAACTCCAGTGGCTCTGCTGTGCCTTGGCATTCATTATGATATTGTCTGAACTTGGAGAGATATTTCTGTGCTTGTAATTAGCTTTCTTATCACTTATTCCCTACATAATTAGCACAACAGTGTAGTTATATGGATTCAGTCAGACAAGGAGCTTGTCAGTTAATTTATTCAGTATAAACGAATCGCAGCTAAAATGGTTTTTATTTTTAATTTCCAGCACTGTGGCCAGCACACATTTTTCAGAAGCCCGCAGTGTTCCTTCAGATAAACTAATGGACCCTAAAGACAATAAAGGCTCAGAGCAAATGTGGTTGTGCAGACACCCAGCAGCAGATCCTCAGCCTTAAGTATATATAGATAGCTCAGTAGATAACAGCCCGAGTGTCATCGCAGGAAATAGCCTCAGGATGGAGCAACCAAGGGCTAGAGCTGGCTTTAGTTTAAGCTGCAGAAATGAGTTGATCTAAACTAACAGAAATTTTCCACTTCAGTGACAACTTCCTTCAAACACGAGTTAATTGGACGAGCTGTGCCTTCCTCCTGGCACCTCTTGGCACCAACACATCAAGCCCATTGACAGCTTAGAAACAGAACTGCTTCTGCAAGTCGTGTATCCTCTTTTTCTTCCAGTCAAGTGCACATTGTGGGACTGGAAGAGACCTTGGTGAGGGGTCAGTCTCAGTCCAATGTGCTGAGCTCAGCCTCCCCCACCTGAGAGCTCTTGGCCAATGCTCTCAGTGTCAGATTCTGAAAGCCTTGATGGATGCCTGAGTTAAACAGATGGCCTTGACTGGGACTAATTCCTATCTGATCCTATCTGATCCTCAGTATCTGAGGTGCTTGGGGTCTGTGGGGATGTCCCAGCACACACCAGCCCCATCCCTCAGTGTGAGGAAGCCTTTCCTCTGCCTGGCTCTGCCTGGATTTCCAAGGAAATCCGTTCCCATGAGCTCAGAGGATGTTTTCCTGACGGAGCAGCCCAGACTCCAAGCCAAGAGCAGTGTGTAGAACAGAGCAGCACTGAGCCATGGAGAAATGCAAAGTGCTTCATGTACGAGAGCCAACACAGCTGCTGGAACCATAAGGTGCTGCTCAGTTTAAGTTCATTGTGTTATGATACCATTTAAATTATTTTTCTTTCTTCTGTCTAAGCACTTGGCTGATGGTGAGGAGAGCTAGGAAAGGGAATCAAAAAGAGAAAAATATCAGGACCTATCTGGGTTTTGCCAATATTTTTTAGAGCTGGCTTTCTGTGGGTAGAGAAACTGCAGCTGTAATCCTGTCTCTAAACATTTCTCTTGTTGAGTCACTTAAGGAAGAGAAACAAGTGACTTGTTAGAAAAAAGCTTGGGTGCTTTATTTAGTGCAAATGGAAAGTAAATACCTACGTGCCACCCTTAGGCAGGAAGGGAATTCCACCTGATTGACCTGAAGAGAGCATTTACTGAATAAAAGGGCAAGAGTTTTCTCAGTGACATTGTCAAGGTTTTAAAGTTCATAAATAAAAAAAAAACTAAATGTTTAGAAAGAGAATAATACATAAGCACAAGAATGATTTTTTCCTTCTGTATTAAGACAAAAACTATAAGCCAGCAAAAGAAAGAAAAAAGGATTCACTATGCATTTACTGAATAATAAATCTGCAGGGGAGCTTTTTATTGATAATTAATGAAATTGTTCTACCTAAGAACATTCCTGCTACAAGAAAACCTTAAAAATGGAATTTTACTCTCCTGGAATTTAAAATAAGTTCTTTTACTCTCAGTTATTTCATCCGTAAATCTCAACAGACTACTGTTCAGGTTATTGCTAGTTAGATTTATGGCTTTAGGGTTTTTTTCTCTCAAAAATCTGTCAGATATAATCAGCTGTTTTATTTTGCAGATAAAAATATGGCCGAGTTGCTGATTATATGGCTTCTGCCCTTTGGTGTTATTTATATATTATATTTTCTATTAGAATTCATTGTAACTTAAATACTGGAAGAAGTAATCACATTGATTTGATGTCAATATGTAAAACTCTTACCCAAGTCCTCAGTACTTAGTTGCAAAGTCATTTTACAGGAATCATCCTGCCCAGGACAGGCAATGGGTACTGTGCTCAGGACAGTCAAAACATGCTCCTTGCCATCCTCTGCAATTTCTAGTGATTCTGGCAAAAACTGGAAATAAGAAAACAACTTTTAAGATAATTTTGACAAGCAAGAGTGATGACAGATTAATCAGGCATTGCGGACATCTATGAAGTCTGAAGTGGTTTTAACCAATTATTAAGATATATGATTACTTTCAAAATAATAATCATCTTTATCATAATCTCCTTAATAATAATAAATTTTGCAATAGTGATCTTCAACTTTGTAAGGTAATGTTGCTGTTTACATACTTTAACATAAATTTTTGGCAATTAAGAAAATGTTTTCAGTTCCCATATATAATGTGTAATTGCTTCTCATCTCCAAATCAGAAAGCCAAGCCAGCCTTTATTAAGCTTGAGAATAATACTGTGGAATTTATTTAATTTTTAATATCTCTGGTTTAAAGGAGCTCCTACCCCAGTGCAGTAGGAGAAATACCATGGCATAAAGTCTGGCATAACCTCATGGTCATGGACTCCAAGTTTGTAGTCTGCACCAGGTGCAAAACAAGGGCAATTTTTCACCAATTCCCCTTCCCCGCTATGGCAGGAAGAAGAATTGCTCTGCACATAGAATATTACAGGTTTGGAGACCCCTCCCCAGGGGCAGAGCTGGGGTTGTGCCTTTTCTCTCTGCCCATTGTCCTGTGAAAAGAGCAGAGACAGCATTCAGGGCAAGTTGGAAATGGGAATTTCCACTCCCGGGAAAATTCTGACATTTAAAAAAATTCCTCAGAAGGTGTTCTTCAGATACCACACAGAATAGGCTGCCAGATGTTTGAAACCCCTTTCATGGAGGCATGAACACTCAGAAGATCCCAAAATATCCTGGGCTGCCAAACTGACAGCCTAATCCTTGAGTGGGATTAGACCTGGTCCTTGCACTCAGTGTGAATTTATCTTCAGCAACTTCTCTTTTGTAATGCCTGACTGTAACAAGATCATGGAGAAAAAAATCATATTTTGTCTTCACTTTTCTCTGGTTTAGTTACAACAGAATTGTGCATCCTTGCAGGTTTGTAGGTGTGTTTTCCCATCACACAAAACCCCCAGAGCTGTTCAGGGCACATTTACTAGCAATTTGCTCATACTTTGTGGCACATCAGTGTCCACACGTGCACACGGTGCCAGTGGTGCTTCAGGGTGTTTTACAGACAAACTGAAAGCCATTTTCTCAAAGTGAACAGCACTGCTTGTGATGATCAGGACTAATATTTCCTCATCATGACTTTCAAATATTCCCTAGTCAGTGACTCAGGGCCATGGGTGTTACCTTAATCCCAGCATAGAAACCTTTGCTGTCCTCAGGCAGTGACTGCTGCTCAGGAGTGCCCCTCCTAAAAGCTGTGACAGTGCAAAAGACCTGTAATAAATGAATAGACAGCACGTGCTATAGCATTTCTAGAATAACAGTTGTATAATTATGCATCTTCCTGTTGCTTAGAGTTTTTAAGCTTTCATTCTACTGCTGAGATATAATTTGGAGATTTAGGCTTTGAGAATATTTATGTGTAAATTTTGAGATTTGGAAGAATTTTTGATGCATTTAATAAGCAAAGAAGTGTGCCTTTTGTCTCAACAATTAATAACATTTTATACTTACAATGTGTTTTCTTCTGCAGTTTTTAAACATCTCAGTTTGTGATTTTGCGTCATTTTACTGAGGAAGAATTATATTGTTCATAGATGTCACTGTCAGAATTCAGACATTTGCTCTTGGGATCCCAGACTCAAGTCTGTCCATTGGATCAAGTATCTTTTCTCTGTACCACGTTTGTAAGCATTTCATTTTAAAATTTAAATTTGTTTGACAGTCATCCAGTCTCAGAAACTTTGTCAGCAATAAGAGAAGCTTCTTTTTTTTTCCCCTTACTGTTTTATAAAAGATGATGCAGATGTGCCTACAGGGTTTATATTGTATTAAGGAAAAGAAGAAAATTCACCCAAATAAAAACTCCTCCAAACACAATGTACCAGGACACTTATGTTGTATTCCTAGCACAGCCACACAACTTTTATCTCTGCTGAGCCCGCACACCATCTGCCAACTTAATGTTTCATTGGTTTCAGAAAAACCAAATTGCAAAAATCATTTCTAGGATCATGAGATTAAAATACAGAAATTTTCCTTAAAGCAAATGACAATAGACTCTGAAACTGTAGTTCTGAATATTTTTTTTTTTAGTCTTCTTGGAAATGGAATAACAGATTGTGACATATTAAATCAAATTCCAGATACTCAGATGACATGTTTATAGCTGCTGCCTTTTTTAAGCCTCAAGTAACCCACAAAGAATAACGGGACCAATCCAATTTATTTTCCATTATAACAAATGCTTTTGGGTAGATTTTCCAGTATCACTCACTGGCCATGCTGATGCCTGTAGCTCTCACCTGCTCGCTCAGGCATGGCCCTCATGACCACTATGTGCAAAGCAAGTTCTACACCAGGATATTCCCAGATTCATGTGGTCATAACAGCCTGCAATATGTCTTTTAGCACCCTAAAAAATCCCTCCTCATTACCGTCAAGTCATGAGTTTCCTCCAAACTGAAGAATCCTCTTTCCTACCTCATTTGTGCACAGCAGAAATTCCCCACCAGCAGTACAGGGTCGTTTGTAGGGCTGTGGGGAAAAACAAGTGTTTTCTGTGCTCTTCAAGTGGATTATTTCCAGTTCAGCTCAGTCCCAGGCTTATGTGCCTTTTGGGATGTTTTTACCTTCACAATTTTTCTCACTCTCTTGCAGACAGCTCCAGACAGTTTGGCCCAGTGAAAATGGTGTCATTTGTTACATTAACAAGATGGAAGCCTTGAGGTCATACTGGGTGTACTGGGGGAAAAACAGACACAGATCGCACCTCACAGAGACACTTTACAGTTAAAATTCCTCAGATATTTCATAGTTATCCAGCTTGCCTCTGAAGGAGAGCAAGTTGTTTTCTCCTCAAGGTAATAAGCCCCTGTTATCATTAGATATTTATTATCTCAAATCCTTCCCTACAGGCTCGTGTTCAGCTTACAGACTTTTCAAAACAGTTCTTCAGCTGGGAAGGCAGAAAGTGAGTGTTGATCATGCTCCTGCAGCTTCTCCTGCTGCTGCCACAGGGAGAGTCTGCAAAATCAGGATCTGGCAAGGCGGTGACAACAGAGGAAGGGTTCAGATAATGCATATTCCCCCTACCAAAACCAAGCAGCACTGACCCCCTTGCAGAGCTCATTGAGCACATCGTGTGCACCTGCATTGCAGATGAGGGATTTGCACTCACTGGGCTGTTTACACTTTCAGCTTCAGTGCTTTTAACCAAAAAATGTTCACGCTGAGATTCCCTCTGAGCCCAGCACAAGGAATGTTTGTGCCGGGGAGGGAGCTGCAGCTGCCAGGGACAGGCACAGGGATGCCCAGCACTGACAGAGGCATGGCCTGGGGATCTTCCCCAAAGTGAGATTCGGGCTAATGCCAGAACCCAGCCTCGTTGTATTTCCTCTCATAGGTATTTTAGAGGTATATCTTATTGATAAAGCAAAAAACACTCAAATAAAAATTTAATCCCTAATGATAGACAGAGATATCTGTAGACTATCAGTCCATCCCAGCTCAATCTTCAGTGCTTTTTCAGCACAAACTTTAAAAAATTCAAAATGTATGGACAGCAATCACAATCTACATTTTATTTCTGTCTTCTATATAATTCCCACCATTGTTGGGTGCACACCTCACAATCAACAGGTATGTTCATCAGATACTGAGCTACAGGTTGACAGTTTGTCACATAATTATGATAGTCATCCCAAGGAAGAGGGTTTTTTTTTTTGCCTTTAGCTAAATACTAACTCTTTTTTCTGCACTTCAGTAATCAACTTCTTCTTTCTCTTTTTCTCTTCACCCCCATCAACCATCTCAGGATGCAGCCTTTTTAAAGCAAAGAGATAAAAGCACCACTGACAGCAGTATGCTGATGGCCGTGACAAGTTAGGAAGTATTTTTCCACAAACTCATTGGATCTGTTAAAAAAAAAAAAATCAAATTCTATTTTTTCATCATATCTTTTAAAGGGACAGGTGCCCTTGGACAGGATGACTGCATTGCTTCTTAACATGGGATGCTTTGTTTTCTCTGTGTGCTGGCAAAACTTCCCACCATGCAGAAAACTTCTTCTAGGCACAAAACTCTTAGCAAAAAGGTTCTTTTAGGTAAGAAGTGTCTCCCTTCATGTATGTTGGAGCAGATTCCCCCACGTCCATGGGCTCAAACAGAGTTGTAGCCATTTTGATATGAACCCCATGAGCGGCTTCTTTAGCTAAAAGCAGAAGTCAGTCGTTAATTTGGTGAGGGTCAGTTAGTTCTGTGAAACAATTTAGGAGAATATTTTAATCCTAGGACCTGTCACCATCCCCAGAAAATTTCTCCTTAACAACTTGCACATTAAAATGTGGGTATTTTCCCCTATAGCTTTCAGAATTCAAGTTTCCTCCAAATCAGTTGTTTCTACTTATTTTGATGATAATAATGTCTTCAATTTCACCTTTTGCCCTAACTAATTCTGAAAGCAGTGTGGGGAGTCCAGGCTGGGACATGGATGGGGAAGTTTGCCAGCAGACCTAGCTTTGCCCTGGGTCCTCTCCATCAGCATCTCCCCCTGTGCCCATACAGGGGGTTCAGTTAACAAAGGCAGCTGTGGGGAGCTCCCTTCTCCCCCAAAGGAACCCTTTAGGGTCACCTCCTGCTGGCCATTCCCTCAGCAGGGCAATCTGGGTGCTGCTGGAAGGTGCAGGTGCCAGTCTGAGGGTGATTATTAACCCTGGGCTTGGGTCACCCTCCTGTAGGTGTATCACCCATGTCAGCCCCGGGGCTGCAGGGCTCAGAGACACAGATGACACTCCTGGATTGAAGGCTGGGCTGGGCAGGGAGTCACCAGGCCAGGTGAAAGGTGTCTCTTGATGGCTGTGGGGCACTGCAGCTGCCATTGCCTTCTCCATTAAACACTAATGGGCTGGGGTTAGAAAAACCTGGAGTCACCATTCTGCTGGGAGGGAGTTGTGGTTTACAGCCTTGATGACAAGAGCAAAGGATGAGCAGAACTGAGGGATGACATTTCTAGGGAAGCTGGAAGAAAAGAAAAATAGTTCTCATTAGCTTGAGAAAATGATCTGGCTGTAGGTATTTGCAGAAAGGGGTAGGAACAAAGTCTCTGGGAAGGCTTTCCAGAAGGGTTAGCAGGAAGGGGAAAGTAGGGAGAATCTGTCTTTGATTTAATTAATGAACTAGACCTTGCAGCTTTAGAACACAAATCACTCCCTGTGCGGGGCTGTTGGCTGTGGAAAGGAGGGAGCAGGTGCAGCTGTGTGACCTGGCACTGCGGGTAGTCCAGCTCTGCTCACTTTGCTGCTGGCTGTGCAGGAAGAAGGCGGCTCTTCCCAGTTGTCAAATGGCCAGGCAGGGTGTGGAAACTGA